>NC_139631.1:18116891-18361891 GCF_964638095.1 Poromitra crassiceps | reverse complement strand
GAATGTATGATTATTTTTGGCCAGGGGATTCAAACAGTTTCTGTAATCTGTAGTAAAACATCGAAAAGCAAAAATCATATCAGATGGGGACTCTGGGACAAAATCTTATGAAATGGGGTTCGTGGTCTAATTTGTGTCATTTTGGGGGGTCCTCGACGTAAACAAGTTTGAGAAGCACATCTGCTTCCCTTCATTTGCATCTCCTCCTTTGTTATTGGTTAGAGAATGGCTTTTAGCTATAATTAGTCAAAAGAGTGTCATTCATAAATTATTTTGTTCATTCAGTGTAGTGGCAAAAGCTAAAGGATGACGTTCATGTGATCACACAGTGTTTCCCATACATAAAGGAATTTGTGGCGGGCCGCCACAAAAGGATTTTGACCGCCACAAAAAGATGTTGACAATTTCTTTTATTTATTTTTTTACAGTGCACATGAACGCAACATGCAAGATACCCGCTGAATAAGTGTCCAATAAATGTTCATGTCATTCTGGCCAATACTTCTGTTATAGCATTTCAGTATGGAATATGGAATATCTTTCAATAATCTATGATTTAGCTGCTAAATTGTCAAATACCGCCATCTGCTCGCTACCCAGGCACTTATGTATGTACTTAACCTAACTAACTTAACCTAACTAACTATCCGGTGTGCACAACATTGTCAGCCTAAACTCCGGCTGACACCCCAAAAACCTACAATCCGCTACAGAAAAATGTATATTGTTTGTTTATTAACTGGCCCCTCGCCTTCTATCATTTCCCTAGCCTTTTAATTTTGCTCTTAAGCTTTCTCAAAGTACACAAATTTCATGCATTTTACTTTAAAATGTTTAAAAAAAATCTCGCGGGGGGCATGCCCCCGCACCCCCCTAGGGGGTCTGCGATCCCCCACCACAAATACTCAAAATCCTGTGGGAAACACTGGATCACACACACACACACACACACACACACACACACACACACACACACACACACACATACACACACTTCAACTTTGATCGGCAGGGAAGTCAGTTCTAATTCCTAATCCTAGTGGAGTAGTTAGTAGAGACCTAAGAAGGATCACATGAGGTTGATGATGACGCTCCGTTCCAACTTCCAACCACACTGATGCCGGCCGGCTCTGTGGGTCAGTGTGTCTTGGGGAAGAAGGAACAATACGCCTCATTCATCTGCTTCAGCCAAGACAGCGCTGCCTCTGAAACGTGTGCAGGCCGACCAGGAGCTGCTAAGAGCTAGTGACTTAGCAACCGCTCCAGACGCACGCAGCACACATGATCAATCCTCATCACACAGAGCGCTGGCCTGGTCGTGGCAGCCTGTTTGTCTTCTAGTCCATTACATAACCTATACACACACTGACAGTGTTGCGATGCGCTCACAGATGAAACCTTAAATGACTCCAGTGCAGCTGGCAAACGTGGGCAGATACAACAGCAAAATGTGCCATTAATCTTTCTTTACTCCTGTTTGTCATTTTCTCTCCCCGTCCCTTCCTTCCTCTCTCCTCAGTGCGGGCCATCAAATCCATGCCTTCACACCCATGCTTCACACAGGTCTTTGCTGTTTGCTATTAGGGGTGGGGATCACAGAGAGTAACTCCTGATATATGATACGATCAACATTGCCCACAATAAGGACGGTATCACGATACAGTGTTTCTGCCATACTCGATACATCGCAAGACAATATTCACCTACGTTACATGAAATTAATGCAAAAGATACACTTTTCAGTGCTTAAGAAGCATAACCATTAACCAACTTGTTTTATGTAGACCGTCGGGACACATTTCAGTGCCTGCATGTTTCAATAAAAAATATCGATATTTGGCACCATCGATCGTGTATCGATCGCAAGAGGAAGTATCATGATGATACAGGGCAGGTCTATCGATATTCTGTCCCACCCCTACTTGCTATTACACAGAAAGCAATGAAATCTGTCATTTTATGTTTGGAAACAGAAATGGCATCAGAGTGATATTGCACAGAGCCAAAGTGGCAATAAGAAAATCGGGTGGTGCCAGATGTGTTTCTACCAAGTCTTGGTACACAACAAAACTGTCATGGTGACACTACTTGTCTCCCTTCTTGTGGGAAAAAACCTTCATTAAAGCACACAGATAGACAGACTGACTAACAGATAGACAGACTGAGTATAGACAGACTGACTAACTTGATGTACCAGGCAAAGGTAACTCTCTGTCACAGTCTGTTTCCCTATCTCTGTCTCTGCCAGGATGAGATCGATTTATAGTTTCATCAACACCCTACAGACTTCACAGCTGGGCCCCTGCTCGCATTTCTGCCACTCAGTTTACATGTGAGCACACACACACACACACACACACACACGCACACGCACACGCACACACACACACACATGCACGTGCATGCGCGCACACACACACACACACACACACACACACACACACACACACACACACACACACACACACACACACACACGCACACACACACATGCATGTACACATACACACAAATGAACAACCTCTCTCTTTGCAGCTCTGTTGAAAAGCAGTGAGTGTTCCTGGCAGAGAGGCAGCCATGTGAGCAGGCAGACAGACTCAGAGAGGCAGCCAGGGGAGCAGGCAGACAGACAGACAGACAGACAGACAGGTGAGCAGGCAGACACACAGGTGAGCAGGCCAGGCAGGCAGACAGACAGACAGGTGAGCAGGCAGACAGACAGACAGACAGACAGACAGACAGACAGGTGAGCAGGCCAGGCAGGCAGACAGACAGACACACACACAGACAGACAGACAGACAGACAGACAGACAGACAGACAGGTGAGCAGGCCAGGCAGGCAGACAGACAGACAGGTGAGCAGGCAGACAGACAGACAGACAGACAGACAGGTGAGCAGGCCAGGCAGGCAGACAGACAGACAGACAGGTGAGCAGGCCAGGCAGGCAGACAGACAGACAGGTGAGCAGGCCAGGCAGGCAGACAGACAGGTGAGCAGGCCAGACAGACAGACAGACAGACAGACAGACAGACAGACAGACAGACAGACAGGTGAGCAGGCCAGGCAGGCAGACAGACAGACAGACAGACAGACAGACAGACAGACAGACAGACAGACAGACAGACAGACAGACAGACAGACAGACAGACAGACAGGTGAGCAGGCAGACAGACTCAGAGAGGGAAGCAGGGAGAAATAGTTTTTTGAAATCCTGTCCTGCCTGCTTCAGTGATCCTAATGAGCATCCAGCACATCTGGTCCGTGAAGAAAAGTGACAATCCAGAGAGCGTGAAAACATGAAACTAATCTGAGAATCTGTCAGGTTCTTCTAACGTGCAGTATTTGAAGATCAAGGCCGAACTGAAGACAATTCAATTCATTAAGCTTCATTTCCTTCCAAATATCGAGTGTCTCTAACTACAGAGCCAGGCACTCAGCTTTGCTGCCTTCTTCAGCAGCTGCGGTGTTGCAAATCTTAAAATAAGGAATTCTTTTTGAGAGTGCATTTCTTGTTAAATTCAATTTAAAAAATCAGCCAAAACACTGAACAATAAATTAATCCATGTGCGTGCGTGCGTGCACGTGCATATGTGCATGTCTACGTATGTATATGTGTGTTATGTGCATGCCAACAAATTAATACGCGGTTTTGCAGCTGAATTGATCCATTATTCATCCAGATGTTCCTTTCCTTATTTAGATTATTGACATGTATGTCCACATCCCCAGTCCAAATACAGATTGCAGCCAGAGGACTGATGTACTTCAAACAGGAGGTTGTTTATTAACAGAGCCATACTAGTTCTGTTTGCCTCACGCAAAAGATGAAAAGAATTATTAATCTATCGTCTGGCCTGTTAGGCTTCCTCTGTCCAAAACATCACTCCCTGAGGCTACGCTGGTGCTTCATTACAGGGACGGTGATTAATTTTACATGGCGGCAGATTTAATTGCTTATACAGACTGTATACACAGATATGCATGGGCAGGACAGCTGCATACAGGTTGTGAAACAGTGTCTACAGAGGCTAATGTAACCTGCGTTGTGCTTGTGTAGTTCCCCCCGAGCGGGAATCGAACTCGCAACCTCCAGGATAGGAGGAGGACGCTCTAGCGTGAGACTACACATGACATGAGACTGTAAATAATAAACACTGTGCTGTCTCTGACATGCTCAAATGATGTAGTATAATGTACGATGCTGTTTGTGTGTCCATAGACGCATTACACTGACATCTAGCTGATAAACAGTGAAGAATTGCACAGCGGTGCCTTGTGATTTGTTGTCTCTCCTCCTGGTACCCGGGGCTTGTGAGCTGTGGAGGAGAGTTGACTGTGTGTCGTGTTGTCTACTGTGAGGAAAAACACTTTGATGTCTGAGCCGGAGAGGAGAGGAGAGGAGAGGAGAGGAGAGGAGAGGAGAGGAGAGGAGAGGAGAGGAGAGGAGAGGAGAGGAGAGGAGAGGAGAGGAGAGGAGAGGAGACAGTCACTCAGAAACCTAACTGGCTGCCCTGAAGGGAGGGGAGAGAGAGAGACTGAAGGGAGAGGAGGAGGCAAAAGACAAGGAAGAAAAAGGCAAGACAGAAGACAAGCCCGTCTCAACAGAGAATTCAGTTCTCTGACCCGCCTCTCTCCTGAGCAGACAGGGTTATGCTTGCTTTATAAGCCACATAAACAGTGAAGGCATGCACAGCAAATGAAGACCAGAGAGCCATTTAGACCTCTCTCTCTCCCCGAGGCCACACAGATAAGACTATCTCCCTCCCTCCCAGTCTCAACTTCAGTCATGAGCACTGGCTGCGGAGAAGAAGAAGGCTTGAACTAGCCAATGGGAGCAGAGAGAGAGCTCATATACCTCTAAGAGCTTTAGAAATGTGCCCTCCATGTTGGAAATGAAAGCTCTCGAATGCATTAAGCTTTGACCTTACACTTCTTGCTTTGTCTAGTCAGAGCCTTTAGGCTTATACTGTAAGTGACTATCTCTTTGTCTAGTCAGAGCCTTTAGACTAGATGAAAGAGGTCGGTGGTTCGATTCCCGCCTCCTCCAGTCTGCATGTCGAAGTGTCCTTGGGCAAGATACTGAACCCCAAATTGCTCCTGATGGTGTGCCAGCACCCTGCGTGGTAGCCTGCCGCCATCGGTGTATGATATGAATGGGTGAATGTATACTACCTACTGATTGTAAAGCGCTTTGGATAAAAGCGCTATATAAATGCAGGCCATTTACCATTTTACCATTTAGACTTATACTGTATAAGTGACTGTCTCTTTGTCTAGTCCAGTGGGACTCAATATTGCCCTACTCAGGAGCCACACTGACAAAAACAAAAGCAAGAGCCACAATCCAAAAAGGTCCCTTTCCTCCCATTAATTTATTAGATTTTTATTTATTTATTTATTGTAAGCAGTACTTAAAAGAGCCACAACTACACATAAAGGGTTAGGGCTCTAGAGCCTCGGGTTGAGTATCACTGGTCTAGTCAGAGCCTCTGGGGTCGTCTGAGTGGAGCTCCTGTACAAAAGCTATAATTTCATCAACACCAAGCAAGTACACAAAGCACACGTCACACACACACACACACACGCACACACACACACGCACACACACACACATGCTCACATTTAATTTCAAACCCTCTAGAAAACGGTAAGAAATCAATACTTTCTTTACAGTGAGGGTGGGAGGAGTCAGAGGGAGAAGAGAGGAAGCAGAGAGTTGAGACAGAGAGAGACTGCAATAGTGTCATTCTTGCAAAACTGGACAGACAGGCTTGAGACAAGCTAAATGAGAGAGAGAGGGGAGGCGAGCAGGGCAAGGCACAGTATCCAGTCTATCAGGCTACTGGGAGTGATGGGGGAGGGGACAGGGGAGAGGTCACGCCACGGTCGGCCCATTTCCATTCCTCAGCGGCTGATTGGAGGACGTGAGTCAGGAGAAGGGAGATGGCAAAACATGCACAGGCATACTGCTGTACTGCAAAAGTTCTGAGCCAGACAAAATATAGGAGTTCATCGTAAAAGTTTTAAGAGTTTTTCATTCATCTTACTGATCATCAAATAATCATAACAGCTCTATCCACTTGTATAATAGAATTAGAAAGTTAGAAAGAATGAGAAGGTGTACATCATGTAAACCGACTACTTTCATTGGTTGGGACATATGACATTCCTTCTGTGCGTTTGTTTACTCTGAAATTACGAAAAGTCAAAAACATTTATTCTGAGTGATGATTACCTGCACTTTGATGCATGTAAACACACCATCAGATTCAGATCACTTCATTTGTGTAAACAGTTGAATTCAGAATGATAAAATATTCTGCATGTAACTACAGCCAACAGACACGGCTGAAATCAGTAGACTGGTGCTGTCAGTCTAATCCTATAGTAGCCTATAATAACAGCACCTCTGAGTGGCTCTGAGTGGTTTTTGGGGGGCATTTTGCCTTTAATTGATAGGACAGTATACTGTAGACAGACAGGAAAGGTGGGGAGAGAGAGGGGGGATGGACCACGGGTCAGATTCGAACCCGGGTCGGCCGCACGAAGGACTATCGTCTAACTAGCAACGACTAAGGCTCATTTATACTCCATTTTCATACGAAAATAAATGCGTCCGTTTCAAACGGTGTAATCGTCACTGCCCACATACTTCCATGCGTCTTTCACGTTGGTATCATGTTAAGCAATACATCCACCAGTGGGCAGTAGAGAGTCAAATGTATGAGTGTGTGTGTGGTTTTGCTCCGTTTCGTGCGTATCCGTAAGCTTTCAGATGACGGACAGAAAACGCACGAAATGAACGCAGAGTACGGACAGAAGGCTCTGTCCGTCTCCGTCTTTAACGTAGAGTATAATTGGGCCTTAACTAACATTTGTAGTACGCGGCCTACCAGGTGATCCACTGGGACACCCCACTGAGTGCCTCTTCTAACTAGACCTGCTGCACCCATCATCTCAACATGTGACCGGCACAGGGTCACGTGGTATAGGGTCATGTCTGGCACAGGAGCAGGAGGAAGCCACTGAATCACAGAAATGACTAAAGTAACTCTGACTCAAGCAGTGAGAAGACAGAAAGATATCATCTAGATATCATCAACTGATAGAATAACGTCAACGTTTCTTGTCTTTCATCATTCCTACAGTCCCTTGTTTGCAGTCTTTGATTCTTGCCCGACAGACAACCTGGGAGTATTGTCAAAGGAGTGAGCGTCGGCCTTTTGCATCCCTCCACTCTAACAGCATTATGTAAAGTGCACTAGAGGAGAGGAGTGATCTTTAGATTATTAGAGTGATAAAATCTCATCAGCGCAGCACTCAGTCTGCACATCTGACCAGGACAGTTTGAGGTTACAGGGTGCTGCTTAACGGAGCAAGAGAGACAGAAGAAGAAGAAAATCGTTTTCCTCTTGGGCGCTGGGCTCTCAGGGCCGTTTAACTTTAGTTGTTTTGCTATGTTTTGTTTTACACTGCAACAGCTTGTAGTGGACCTCTGATAACACAGGATCAACATGGTCAACTGCACTGCTTTGAAGGATGATTAATCATTTACTGTAGATGCAAGTGGCAGTATAGGGAGTGGAAATTGGGTGGCCTACCTTTGTAGTTTACCAGTTGTTTACCAGCTTATTGCCTATCCTTAGAAACAGAAATTGTAGCTTACACTTTCTTTCTTGTGTAACTCTTACTCTAACTACTCTACTAATTTCAGGGTCAGCATCACCCAAAGTGGAACCTCAAACATGTCATTAGAGAAACGCCCAGGTTATCCCAGGTCATCCCAGGGAAAAAAGAGCCAAAAGAAAGAATAGCTCTATCCTTTGGTAATCTTGTTCTAGCATTGTCACAGACCAAGATGACCACAGGACAAACTAATTATTTATTTAGACTTATTTTTATAATAGAATTAGAAACTTCGAAAGAATGAGAAGGTTTTCATCTGAAAATGATGCACCATGGCTGCAGTTAGGGAAATTGCCCGCTCCGTGGGGTCCCAAAATCGTGACAGACAGTGCCCACTCACCTAGGCGCCATCGTGCAACTGTGCGCCATCGGCTCATACTACATCACATTTGCTCGAGTGACATCACTGATGACATCACAACAATTGCTCGAGTGACATCACTGATGACATCACAAATGCACAAGTGACATCACTGATGACATCATCATTGATGACATCATCACTGATGACATCACAATCGTGACAGACACCGCCACCAACCACACCACTGACTTATCCAATTTTAATTAAGATAAGAAAATATAGCTTAGTTATAAAGCCTACTGTAACTGAGTCAGAATGTTGGATGCCCATGAATTATATGACAAAAAAAAATCAAACATGCTTTATAACAATATAGAACACATTAACAATATGAACCCCTGATAAGTTGAGTGGTATTTTGGGGATTCCAGTGTATAAGGCCCGTTAGCTTTTTGGTGTGTATCGTTAAACACATGGAGTCGCACATACAATCATGATTTCTGCAAACTACAATGGACAATTAAGGAAAAATCAGTGACCATCCAGTGTGCTATTAAGTTCAGTTAAGTTGTGATATTCCTCTGTTTATAAAATGTTAATGCACGCTCTGCTGAGCACCAAAACAAACAGGAGGCAACACTGTTTTGTCGTTAACAGTGACTCTACTCATTCACTTGTACACGGTACATTCATGCACTGATGCACACTGTAACATTTTTGTCCAACTAACTCATCCGTGTGCCAAATGGTCAACTTACCTGCCAGAATCGCCTTTCCCGGGTGCGTTAACTTCGCTTTGCCCCCCGGAGCCGCTGCCGCCAGACAGCGCGGTCTGTGGAACGGGCTGACAAATGTTGCTTTTCCCTGCATGCTTAGTTACTAACAACACACAGCAGATCTGCCGAAAATCAAGCGTCTACTCTGACGAGACTGGTACTTTATGTACAAATTTTCAAGTGAACTAAAGCGCGCAACACATGGACGCCTGCCTGGTGCGCTTTCGTCAGTCCGGTTGGCGTGGATGATGCTGATCAGTGATGTGTCCGGAAGCCTCTGTTGACAGTGGGTGGATATACTGGGACCAGCGGTTTGTTCAACTGGGCGGTTATTTTACAGCTGGGAGAGACGAGACTGCCCACTTCTATTCAACAACAGAAGGGCGGGGCTCGGTCTCTCTCTCTCTCTCTCTCTCGATTCATTACCATGTATTTGCCTCAGCCAGGAAGAAGGGCTATTTCCCCTGTTATTACACCCATTTACTTACAAAACCATAAATGTTTCACAAGCAATAGTCAGTGGATGTCCAAACTGCCTAACCACACCCTCTCTCGAGAAAATCTGGACAAAGGAGCTGCTGGCTCTCACAGAAACCATCAATCAAGTCTTGTAGCTTGGTTACCAAAGTGACAGTCTAGGTCCAACAAGCTGGAAATATGAAAAGGGCACAGCATAAATAAACCATTAATTCAATATTATACTCACTTCTCTTCTGTGTACATAGCTGTCAACGCTAACGCTTGATAGCAGGCTACCTATTATTATCCCCATACACACCCCAAAAACAGACCCACACCCACTGGAAATAAGCCATATCCTCCAGAGGCTGCTCTCTCTCTCTTGAATGAACAAACTCCACAGACGACACTGTGTGTAAACTTTATTTCTCCATATGACTTGTGCAGATAAAGGGAGTGCTTGTGTGCAGTTAGGGTTTTGCTTTTCCTCTCGACAAAATCCGAACTTGACACAATGGTGGGACAGAGCTCAGTGTATAATACAGTACACAACTGGAGGACAGCATACCCACAAAAATGCTCTCTTGGGACCTTCTCATTGGCTGCTTCAACAGGAAGTAAACAACATAAACTGTCACCACTTTTGAGCAGCCTTTGCCACAGAGCTTGCCGTTTATTATCCTGCTGTTTTTTGTATTTTTCCTTTTCTTACAAAAATCGTTATGCTTTTTTTAAGACTACAACAATACACTATAGACAATACATATGGTACGGTAATCCGCAATAGTTGACTTCTTTGATTAGTTAGGCATTTCAATATATCTTTAAATTATACACGGCTTTCAGTACAATAATGATAATTTTTTTGAACCACTGGCACCAGGATGTAAGCATGTGAGATATGTTCCCCTACATTTCTTCTCCTCAATATGTTTTGCTATTGGAGCTTCATCACCATTCTCGTTATTTAGGTGAGAAAGTAAAGGTTCCAAAGTACATCACTAGATTTTTTTTGACACAACATTAGCAATACTTGATATACTCGAGTGTAACATGAAAATTGTGCTCCTGGTTGCAGCATTATATTTTGGCAGCACATGCACAGACATCAGCACATAGCATTTTAATTTTGTTTCTTCAAATTTTTTAGATTCCACCTCTTTTGTCCTTTTTGTCACATTCATGGTGAAACTCCAGACTTCCAGGATCATATAGTAGATGTGAACAGCTGACTGATACCGGCATCCATTCCACTCTGACTCGGCAAAAAGGTTCCAGCTACACGGGGGGAGGGGCATATCGGGGAGGGTGGGGTTTCATTGAGCATCTCTTGGTTTGGTGACGAATCCCTCGAAGGCTTGAGGGGCTATGCACACACACACAGACACACGTAGACAGTACCCTAACCTCAGAAACAAGTGTTCTTAGTCCATATACAGCATTGCCTTGTTCAGAACACTTCGTACCTGTTCATGTTGCAAAGGACAAAAGAGAACTATTGCACAGTTAACTGTCTCCTAATCAGAGCATGAGACAGTTGTGAAAATGAACATGAAGAATGACCCAGGTTTGCCACCTCCTCTTAAGTATAAGGCCTTAGCAGTGCTTCTGGAGGGAGGGGGAGGCGCCTGTCCTGTCCTGTGCTCCCCCTCCCCTTGACTCCTCAGTAACAAAGTCTCTCCCTCATCAGTGCTGTACTGTATCTCTAGGAAAAACAAAATAATGATCAACAGCTGCTCTATGGTTAATACAGTCTACATGGAACAGTGGGGGGTAGCTGGATAATGGGTGCTTTAATGTTGCTCATGTTATCCTCGGTATATTATTTCCTCTAGGAGCTGAGAGGCGACTTCATGCTGTGTCATTAGATGATGTAGTTATTATCGTCTGGGTGGGGTGGGGGGGTTCCAACAGCCTTGATGCCATCCTTCTCTTGTGAAGAGGAGAGAAACTGGGTGCAGAGGGAGGAGAGATGAAGCGCTGAGTAGCGGTTTCTATGAGCGGGGCCGGGATCCGTCTCCTTGGGGATGACAGGCGGGTGTGGTGGTGGTGGTGAGGTGTTCAGGGCTCTCTGTTCTGTAGGTGGGCTGGTTGTGACCAGAGCAGCAAGATTGGGTGTGGTTCAGGTCCAGGGGTCTGAGAGGGGGTGGGAGGTGTGGGGGGGGGGGGTTTCAGGCCTACATGTTGAAACCATACGCAGGCTGAGCAGGGTACCCCGGGGCAGTGGGCGGAGCAGGGTACCCCGAGGCGGCGGGCTGAGCAGGATACCCCGGGGCAGCGGGCTGAGCAGGGTACCCCGGGGCGGCGGGTTGAGCTGGGTACCCCGGGGCGGTGTAGCCGTAGCCTGGATACGGCGGCTGGGGAGCCACTGGACCCGGACTGCCAGTCAGCATCAGCTGTTGACCTGCACACACACACACGCACGTACACACACCCCCCCCCCAATTAACAAACACGCCTACAGTTGTGATCCATGACGTTGTTGTAGTTACCTCTTTGTCAATTCATTAAAATGATAATCAATGAGATTGCTGTGGTCTTTCTGCACTACACTTCCCAGAGATCACCTGTCAATCAATCAGTGTGTCCAGTACATCCTTGGATTTCCTGTTGGTGAAGTTTGAGTTTCTGTAGGTGGCGCTCTTTTCATGCTACCGCTGCTCATGCTAACTCATGCTAACTGTAAAACACATCACTTCCTGTGCACCAGAGAATTTTTCCTGGTGGTGTGCCAAAAAGGAAATGAATTTATCGGTAATGACAATATATAGCCTGACAACTTCCCTGTAGAATCAATGGATGATTAATATGGCTTGAGATAACAAGATCACAAACAACTGTCATTTCAGTTCATTACAGGGCAACTAGAAACTAGGAAGGCTACGCTCAATCTTTGCCGTGAAATGTTTTTGAAACCTTTTACCATTTGAAAAGCCAGCAATAGGAAAACAATCCTCAAAAAATGAATAAAAACGGACTAAGACGGACAGGACAGACAGAAGGTGAGACAGTGTAGATGACGGACAGGACAGACAGAAGGTGAGACAACTAGGAAACAGCACTCCTACTATAGTTTTGTAGAACAGCATGTAAATGTTTTCATGAACTGTATAGGTTTTATCACTATTGTTATTTACATTACAGTGCTATACAGCCCCCTTAGGCCAGTGTAAATTTGATAAATGCTGGATTTCAACATCAACAGACACTATTCATGCAGGTTTAGCCACAATGGGGCCAGTAGTTTCTGAGGTATTGTGTGTATAGTGAACCAATAGTTGACCAGAGACAGACAAATGGTCCAACTCCCCCTGTTGTCTCTTCAGTTTACCCAGCAGAAGCATCCATCACTCTGGGTGATCTGGTCCTTACACATCAAGAGCGATGCGAATATATGGCACGAAATTGCGATGCGAGTTTTGACCCACCTGTCAATCACAGCCACACGTCGGAAGCGAATTTCTGAAAAATCGACCGTGGTTCGAAAAAATAAACACCTTTAGTCAACCTTTAGTCACCTTTAGTCAACTTACCAAACACTATTGGCTGAGGCTCTGTCACCTCCTCTTCAGTTTTCCTTTGGCTGTCGGACTCCTCCAGTTTGTCCACCTGAGGGCGATGAAGACAAGAAGAGGAGAGATCAGAGGCCAGTTACTCACACTGTACAGAATGCAACAAACAGCTGCTCTAATACACTGTAGGTATCCTGCAGAAACCTTGTAACTCCAAGAACCCAGCTTGTCAGGTCCTGCTGGAAAGCTGGATGATTTTCTAATTTATGTTTGTGTGTTGTTGTTGTTGTTGTTGTTGTTGTTGTTGTTTTTTATGCATATTCAAAAGTTTAGCTTGGTCACATGGACATAAATGTTTTTCCTACATGAGGAGGACAATGTAATACAAAATTTAATATTTGCGATGCAAGATTTTTTTGCTGGACACCTACAGTCTATAATTCACAGTGATGTGCCATTTTCACTTTTTCATGACACATACAAGAAATGTCTTATTTCATGTGCTACAGTAGACCATAAACTCCAAGTCTGTGGTTAGCATACCTACGGCAAAGTACTGTATTATCAAGACTAGAGTACAAATGGATACATAGTACACACACAAGACCTGTCACACTACGTATACATTACAAAGTCCACTTGTGAAGTACAATACTACACATCATTCAAGGTGCATCTATGCTGAGGAGGTTACCTAAAAGAAGATGCCATGCAGGTTTGGTGAGAATTTCTACTACAGCTTTCAGGACAGGTGAGAGGCCGTGTTAAGTGAATTATCTATGCACAATTAAAAGCAGGAAGGGGTATTAGGTTAAAGAAATATTTCATTGTGTGTTCAGTGAAGGAGAAGCTGTACATGCCTATATGCTAAGGCTACATTTTTCAGCCATTCACAGTCGCAGTCTCATATCAGTAAGTGACAGTCACAGCTTACACATGCTTCCCTTTCATGGCTGTAAGCAGGCCCCCCTAACAAAGTTTCACTGAGGGTATTCTGCAGGGTTAAAAGCAAGCTATAAATGATTAATTAACTCAGGTGTTACAATCATCCTTGCCAGGCATATTTGTGGTCAGTCGGTTGTAGTGCTGATTTTGCTAGTCGCTACATGTGAGTGCAGAGAAATGCTCAGGCATTGTGCTTCAGCTACGTAGTCAGCTAAATAAAAAAGGCTCAACAAAAGTTAACAAGGTTTCTGATGTAAGTCTGATTCAGTTACCGTACTGTATGTGAACAATGGTTCAACTCAGTTCATTTGGATTTTTTAAATGTAGAATTTCAAGACCTGTGTCTAAGAAGTTTTCAGTACATGACATACAGTGTGTGAATGGTAAGACGTCCTTATTGTATATGGGATAGTACAATGCAAGTATAAAAAATGGATATGCTAGTATATACTGCAAATGTCACTGGGTGTGCTAGCTGTTTGACTGCCTACTGTAAGACGGGGGCCGTGGCTACGAGAGAAGTCTTGTGTGACAGCTCTGTGGTTTCTTTCTCGTGTTAAACTACAGGGTATAAAAAGGAGTCGGTATTTTGTTTCCTCAAGCAGGGCTGCAGTGACTGGCTGCTAGGTTTGCTCTCTAGCAGTTTAACCAGTGATTTATGGACGAGAGTGGATGGGCCCTGGGATAAAAGAAAATCAATAATAACTATAACTGAAAGGAATTGAAATAAGCTCCACAGGGAGAGGAATGAGGGGAGCCCAGAGCCCTTGAAGTTAGTGGTTGTGCAGTGCTGATGTATCGCTTAACAGTTTTAGACTATCACTTGGTAACCTGATGATGCATCTCAACAAGTCGTGAGTGGCTTCACTTGGTCTTTGCTCTTGGATTTTGGAGCAGCACGGGAGAAAACGAGGAGATCAGAGAGATTAAAGAAATAAATAGATGCAGCCCCAAGAGAGAAGAGTTAGAGGTGAGAGGAGAGGAGAGGAGATAATCAGATTTAGGCCTGGTTAGACTAATCCTGGTCCTGAGGAGCTGTATAGTGCACACAGGCTTTGCTTCCAACCATCAACACACATTTGCTTGAATTACAGGAGTCTCAGTCACTTCAAACCCTGTTTTAGTCGACACAGTATACTACCTCGTGGAACTTTAAGACTCAAAGGAGCCCAATGTTTCAATTCAACCATCAATCCTCAGTAAGAATCACATAATGCTGGGGAGCTGGAAGGGAAGCTAGGGCCTTCCAATAATCACCATCAGGCTGCAATCAGCCTTCCAGCCTAGTGCACATGGTGAGCCATTTCAAGTGCATCCAGGGTCTCATATCAGCAGTTGTTCCTCAGTAGTTGGACATTTCCCCCAAAGTCATTCCTGTAGCTAGTTGTATTCCCATTGTTAACAGATAGCCTAAAAGGCCCATGTATTCCTTCACACAGTGGTTCTTATCCTTTTTCAGTCATGTCTTCAAATATTTGAGTATTTCACCCCCTAGCCGTAATACTAACTTATTTTAAGTAAGTAGTAAAAACTAAATAAACAAGGCAACTTAAGCTCAAACTGAGCCATCTATTTGTTTAGCCTGCAGCTATGTGTGTTTACACTGACAATCAATAGACAGCGGTGCTTGGGGCAAATACAACAGATTTGTATTTTTTCATGAAATTGATTCCACTCTATTTTCCCACCTGCCTTGTTGCTCCCCCTGCAGTTCTCTGGTGCCTCCCCTAGAGGGCACACACCACCAGTTGAGAAACACCAAACTTAATAGAAAGTATTAACTGCTCTATTTCAATTGGGCTATGCTTCATTAGTTGTTTTACAATTTGCAAATGGAAATTTCATTAACTGATACCTGCAAGGAAAAGAGGTTCCCCCAGGAGAATAATTATTTAAATACTGCTTACACAAATGCACAAGTACATTTATCTCAAATGTGTTGTGTTGCTGAGCCAGAGCAAAAGCCTACACACAGTACAGCTCTGCAGGACTAGGGCTAGTTAGGTCAAACTCAGTCTACAGTCCATGCTAGGTTCCTACATCAGAAACCTAAGGGATCAGTTACAACAAAAACAGACAGAACAAAAAAGAGAAATAAAAAGAGGGCCAGAGACCGTCACCTTCTCTGCAAACTCATCAACCTGGAAAAGAACCCACAGAGATGACCTCACATCATCTCACATGGCTGCAGAGCAACATTATAGGAAATCATGACAACCAAGGTTTGGAAGGAGTTCAATGTCACTGATGAACAGGAGAAACTACCATCACTTAAAGGGGGAATGCCACCCTTTTTCAGTAGTAAAATATGTGTTGTCTAATGCCCATTTTTCAATACCTCCAGAGATAGCATCAAGGACTACTGTCTACCTTTCACTTGTAGGGACAGGCAATCTACTGGAAATTAATCATCTGAGAAAAATAAACCAATTTAGTTCAAATGGAAAATGCAGTATGCAAGGACTATTCTATTTTCTGGAATATATGTCCACTAATAAATCAACTTCATTTCAAAAATATGTTTTAGCAGTAACTGAAAATAGCAACAGTAACCTGTCTGCATTGTTTTGTAGTGGAGCACTAACCTTGCTGAGATACTCTCTCATGACCTGGATGAAGTAGGGCATGGCAAAGTCCATGATGTTGTGTCTCCAGGCCAGCTCCAGCACCACGTCAGGGTGCAGCAGGTCATAGGAAGCAAACAGGCAGGCAGCAAAGCACTCCTTCCTGCCCTCCTCCAGGAACCACTGGAGCAGAGTCTCTGCCAGCTCCGCATCCTTCGACTCTGCAGCGTACAGCATAGCATCCTGGGCGACACAAACACACATGACTGATTATGACAGTGGTTCCTAACTGTTTTTTTCTTATGTACCCCTTGAGCCAATAGGCCCTTTTAACAGCAACTGTTTTGAGGTGGTAAAGCAGGAACCTGGCACTGGAACACCTAAATGGAATGGAACCATCATTAATGGTATTGGTTACATCTGCTTTACTTCCTGCTTTACCACCTCAAAAATGGTCTATACCCCCTCACTCATGCATGTTCTTTGGGCTGCAAAAAAAATATTTTTCATTGAACTGCCAGTGTTTGGGGTATCTGGTATTAATCTGGAGAGAGCAACAACAACTGGATGCTTGAGCCATTTATCCATGTTTGCTAGTTGGTTTGTGTGCAGTTTTGACATGTGAACGTGACCTGTTCACAGAGTACTGTAATTGTTGACACCTGCCGGGGGCGAACTAGTTGTGGCGCACATCCTATTTTAGCAATTGGCTTATAAAATATCTTGGAATATCTTTTTTAATATTATTTGGGACATAAATTGTAATCCCCAATCTTTCCGCGTACCTCCTGCAAGCTGCTCAAGTACCCCTGGAAGCACTGGATTATGAGAAACATGGAGGGTTGAAACAAACAGTGCCATCTATGGGAGCAAGGAGGTACTTGAGAATTGAAAAGCGCTTGTTTTCTCAATTCTTGTCTGTGTGAAGGTTGGATTTTCTACCTTGTAGAGTTTGTCCTTCTTGCAGAGCTCTACACTCTGTCTCCAGCGGTTGTTTCCCTTGTACAGGTAGGCAGCAATACGTCTGAACTCGATCAGTTCATGTTTCTCTAATCTCTGTGCCAGATCAATGGTGTCGAAGTTGTCATACGCATCGATGGACGATCTCAGGCCCTATGGACACACACAGTAAAATATATATATACCTCAACCCAAAATGCTTCTTAGTGCAACTAGGCCCTTGTAGTTGGCCTTCAGTAGTGCCCCCTAGTGACTGCACAAGCCAGGTCCCGGAGTAACATTTATCATTTTAAACATGCCACGTCCAACAAACAGTCTACAACATGATTAACATCTAACAGCTGCTCGATTATGGCAAAAATCATAATCATGATATTGAGACAATGATTATTTAAGGTGATTACTCATTGACTTTGGCATTTATTGAACTGAATTTAATATTTAATATATAATTGAACACAAAAATGTAAAACAAAGAAACAAATGGGACGAAAAAATAAATAAATACATACATACAGTACATACATAAATAAATACATACATACATACATACTTCCATACATACATAAATAAATTAATAAATACATACATAAATAAATAAATAAATAAATAAATAAATAAATAAATAAATAAATAAATAAATGAATAAATAAATAAATAAATAAATACATAAATAAAAGAATAAATTAATACATAAATAAGCTAACTAAAAATCAATGGCTTATAAAAAAATGTTTTATCTCGATTCTCTTGGTTTCATAATTGTGGGGAGCCAAAATTGTAATTGAGATTAAAATTTGATTAAATTCCTATTAATATCAGTAAAAGAGTGACTGACAGACCTGGTAGTCTTCCTCCTCTGTCAGCAGGTTGTTGAGAGCTTCATTGACTCCCTTGTTGTTATGACTCTGGACAGACCGCAGGTAAGGCTTTACCAACTTCAGCTGGTCAACCTGGTCAAACAAACACGCCATGATGTTATCTCAACACTATTTTTTGTTTGTACCAACTGAAAAGAAAAACAGCAGTTGAGGTGACCTAATGATTACCTTGGAGAAAAAGGTGACGGCTCGGCTGTGGTCTAACCGTGGGGACAAAATGGTCAGCAGGTCATTCAGTAGCAGAGGCTTATAGTCCAGATAGAAGGAAAGGGCTTTATAGTACAACTCCACATTGGCAACCTGAGGAGAGAAACACACATAAACATCACCAGAGGTGAAGGTGTTTGAAAAGAAGATACTTCAGCCACACCTTGATCATTTAAATAGGAGGCTATAGGTTACCTTAGCAATAATGTCTTTGAACTGTCCCTCTTTCCATGCATCCGTTGGATGTGACATCATCGTGATGACAGAATTGTCAAACTCCTCGTATTTATCATAAAGGAAAACCAGCTCCGCCCATAAGTGAGACTGCTCCGCTGCACGTAGTACCTGATAGGCAAAACATAGGAAACAGAGCAACGTTCAAGGTTCCCGCAGCCATTTGGATATCAAATTCATGGACCTTTCAATGAGTTTTTTTAAGTCTTGTTTGATGAAATTCAGACTTAAATTGTGTATATATATGTTCCGGGGTGAGACGTGACACTTGTCAAAATTACGGGAGTCTCATTTATTACTCATGATCCTGTCAAATCAGGAAATCACAGTGCTGCTGCTACACAGTATCAATGCAAATATCCAACACAAGCTCTTCCAGATGAGAGGATGTGAAGTGTTGATCTTGAGGTACAGACAGCTGAGGCATATTTATGAATTTGGGTGCTACATGTTATAAAAAAAACTTTCAAGACCATCCATTCATTTTCACAGACTTTTGAGAGTTTTATTTTTCTGAAGTCCAGACACTTTCAATTATTGCTAGGGCCCATGAAAACTCTGAATATTGCATATTGTTGCTGGGTGAAAACCTCAACAGCCTTATTTTTTAGCTTGATCACAATGCATTTTTAAGATGATCCAAGGGTTTCCTATTGACAAGAGGTGAGAGATTCTTTTTCAACACCTCGAGGAACGTCCAATCCTTAAAGTGAAAACATGAAAATCGGGTTCACACAACAGCACAGTACCTTTGGGATGTTGACTCTGGACCAGAAGAGCTCCAGGTGCTCCCTCATCTTCTGGGGTTTGAACTTGGAGTAGAGGATGGCCAGCTCAGTGAACATGCCCATGTGGGCCCTCTCCAGGCCCAGGGCGGCCTCCAGCAAAGCGATGAGCTCCTCAAAGTATCCTCGGTCCTGGTAGTAGCTGATCAGGTCCTCCAGCTCATCAGCATGGATCACTATGTGAAGGCCACAGATCTGTGCCAGACGAAACTCCTCGCCGTCCACACATGCAAAACACACCTGACGGCCAAAGGGGGAGAGAGAAATATCCAAGATGAATGGAAAAGAGCTGATGCAAAAGAGGATACTGTATAAAACCCTGCAAGTGCAAAGCCCCATGATAACAATATTCACCAATCAGTAATGATTGAATAGTCAACTTTCTCCATAAGGCAACTAAAAAGCTTTCTCATTAAAAAAAAATCCTCAGTTCTACACACTTTCTCAGTGATGCTAAAATATGGTTAATAACAAACCGATCATGCACACAATAAGTGTAACCATTTCATATGAATTTTAATAGATTACACTCACTATCAGTAAGTTATGTTGTAAATTTCCTGTGGTTTTATACACACTGCCTTTTTATAATGTTTGTTGTAGTGTATGTCAATCTATTTAGTTAAAATTTGTATCTATATTATACTTTTGTTCACCTGCCAGGGGCTGTAGATGAAAGTTAGCAATGTAGCTATATCTCTGTACAATACATCAAATATATATATATATATATATATATATATATATATATATATATATATATATATATATATATATATATATAAATAAATAAATAAATAAATAAATAAATAAATAAATAAATAAATAAGGAAGTACAGGAGCAGGTATCATACCTCCTTCCATGTCCGTGTGCTGTTGGCTTTCCTGCCGCTGTCAACAGCTGCCTGGTACTCTCCCAGGTGGACCAGCGTGGATGCCAGGCGAGCAAAGTTAGACACATTGTTATATAAGAGCTTGGCCGCATCGTACATCCCCTCCTCATAACACCTGTCGCCCACCTGAAGGGAGACAGAGAAAACACAGCTACTAGACAGAGAAAACATGAACATGTATACGCAGCTACTAGACAGAGAAAACATGTATACGCAGCTATTAGACAGAGAAAACACATGTATACACAACTACTAGACAGAGAAAACATGTATACACAGTTACTAGACAGAGAAAACACATGTATACAAAATTACTAGACAGAGAAAACATGTATACGCAGCTACTAGACAGAGAAAACATGTATACACAGCTACTAGACAGAGAAAACATGTATACACAGCTACTAGACAGAGAAAACATGTATACACAGCTACTAGACAGAGAAAACACATGTACACACACAACTACCGGTACTAACTAGACAGAGAAAACACATGTATACGCAGCTGGTAGTGATTATTCAGCATCCCCACAAAGGCACACAAAATGCACATTTTGCTCGAGCTCAACATCATGCTCTTAACGTAACACTGCAGCTGCAGCTTTTCTTACCTGCTGTATGTGAGCATTGTTAGGCCCACTGACAAATTCTTCCAGCTCAGCCAGACGGTTTGTCTTCGCTAAAGCAAAGATGAGCTCCGTCTCCACATAAGACTCCCTGGCTTTCTTTCGAGCCATCTGGAGGAACTTAACCAAGTCTTCCCAATTATCTGCAAAATAATAGTTCAGCTCAGATCAACCGCACAAGAAATTAAATCCCTGGCTCTGATAGAAAGAGTTATACCGGAAAGCAAAGCCTTACTGTTCTTGCTGGCTGCATTGACCACCTCCATGTATGCTGAGGGGTCATCAGCTTTAATATAGGAGTCAATGGCCTCCTTGACCAGGTCTCTTTGGAGCTGAGCTCTGGCCAGCTGGCTCCACACCGCAGGCTCGTTGCAGCGCTCGGCAAACTCATAGGCCCGGTCTAAGTTCCCTATGTGCTCTATCAATACCTGGAGAATGGAGAGGAAGGGAGAGCGGTCGTACTTACAGAGGAGTGATAATACACCTGGAATAATTTACATTTTATATCCAATATCCACTACAGTGTGAGTAACCTGAAGCATTTCACTAAAGGCTGTTTATAAATCTGCGTTGCAGTGTCGTAATTTGCGGTACTAGGTGTCTACAGCCCTGTGAGCGTTTATAGTCCTGCATTGGTGATTCTGTGCATAGAAGACCGAAACACTAGATGGCAGTGTTGTGCTTTGTCAACACAGAAGTAATAACAACAGAGGTAGAAGTGTTCTCTGTAACTCATGTTATTCAAATATGATACAAATTCAGTAACATCTTAGTAATCTTTCAAATTTGGGGGATGAAAATATGAAGCGTGCAAATCACAGTTCTTGCAGTCTTGCGTTGCCCTATGCGTAATACCATTTTTGGACCTACGGCGTAGCTATGGCAACACCTAGACAAGCCTTGACTGGTAACACATCTCACCTGTATGGCTGAGGTGTTGACGTCAAACTTCTTGAAAATGGCAAAAGCCTCCTCAAAGAGCTCATTGCTGATAGCAATGTTAGCAATATCTGGAGCATCATAGTTGTCTAGCCTGTTGATGTACTCCATCACGCGAGTGCGGTCTGCCTTGATGGCTGTCAGAATCAGAAGGTTCTGGAGGTTTCTGGGGGAATACAGAGTACAGAAGTGTGATTTGAAAAAAGAGAAAGGGCTGTAGCCCAATGATTCCATTGATTATATTGCTGAACGTGTCAGCTGCCTGTCAAGGCCAGCTATGAGTTTGCTATACCTGTGCTCGCTGAAGACAGAGTTATCGAGTACAATCTTCTCCAGCAATTCAATCAGCTCGTTGGGCAGGTCTGCTGTCATGAAGGCCTTGACTGTGACTGACACTTCCTCCGGGTCCTGGGTCTCAGACAAAGCTGTCTGCACCACCTGAGATGGAATACAATAAGTTATAAACAATAGCAAACATTTGTAAATTAAGTCTGCCACTGCCTGCATCACTAAGGAGGGGAGCCGGACAAAACCTGACCTGGTCGATGAGTTGTCTTCTGAAGGGGTTGTTCTCCTCCAACACGTTTGCCCATAGCTCTGGATCTTTCCGTCGTACCAGGTAGCGAGCTTCACTCTTGAACAAGGAGTTCTCATTGCACACCTGCATCAGAAATGAAACGTAGTGATGAACACACCCGAGTCTCAGAATCAGTGATAATGACATATCAGCAATAGCATCAAAAACATCTGGTCTGGGATTATGCAAATCATCATCTAAATGTTATGCAAGGTCAATTAAACTACCGGTACACACTTTGATAAGGTCCAGGTCACACTGGCCTCTCTCATAAGCCACACAGGCCAGGTGGGGGTCTCTCTTCTCACAGTAGCGTCCGACCACAGCACTGTCGTAGAATGTGATCTCCTTCAGGAAGCGCTCGGGCGTGTTGTTGCTGTCAATGTAGATCTTGGCCAGTGCATTGTGGGTGGCGGGCTCCTCGCAACCGTCATGGATACGGGACTCCAGCCATGGCAATAACAGCTTTAATCTGAGAAGAAATGGTGAAAACAGCCTGTGTTAGTGAAGGCTGAGCAGAAATAGTGAAGCCCATTCGTGAGTTAATCATAAAGTACCTGTTCCTCTTCTCCACCTCTTCCACCAGCTCATCAGTGGAAAACTGCCCTCTGACCACCATGATCAGGTTCTTAATGACATCCTCAGCACAGTCCACATCCAACAGACCACCTATCACCACTGGCAAACGACTGGGGTTCACCTGGAAACAAGTGTGACAAATTTCAAATAATTAATTGGAAAAAAATGGCAAGAAGCAGCTGAAACGAGGAACGACAGCGTGTCAGTAGATATGGCACAATACCCAGAGAAGAAATGTGATCAGAAAAGTAATCTTGATCTTACTTTCTGTACATAGATTTCAATGTACTTCTGTAGACTGTTGCGGTACAGGTAGAGCACAAGGTCATGGACGAAGTCAAAGCGATCGCACACAATGATCAGAGGGAGCTGGTCAGTAAGCTTGGCCTCCTAATTGGAGAACAAACGCATGAGGTTCTAGTGTTTACTTTTTTTATTAAACTATATGGAAGAGGCAACACATCACAAAGTTGATATTGATTGATAAAACCAATCATTGATTCAATGGGGGAACTTTTCACCTTGAGGAAGTTTTTAACCCTCTCTGGGTCGTAGCAGTTGCTCTCTCTGCAGATTCGCTCCACCTCTTTGATCTGTCCGGTCTTACAGGCAGCCTGGATGTACTTAAAGTGAACGTCAGGCTCCTGGCTGAAATTCACAATCGACCCGAGGAAGTAAAACAAGCCTTGAATGGAAATGGCAGGGGGGAGAAACAGCGTGAAAGTCAGCTTTGTCAATTCATTATCGCATACAGCCTGCACAAAATAGGAAATCACTCATGCAATACTCTCTGGTTTGAGTCTGAATAAACACGACCCATGGCCCATTAAAGTCAACCCAAACCCTAAAACCAAAGACCAACTGCCAGCACACCCTTTTCCCCCGCGTGTGTGACCTACCCTCGTAACTCTTGAAGGACTCAAAGAGCTCCACCAGCGTCTGAGTCCCCAGCTGCTCATGGTACTTCGTCGCTACCTGGACACACAGCTGCAGGTTCTGCCTGATGTTAGCCGACAGCATGGCCCTCAGGCACTCGACCGAGTCCTCGACTGACAGAGCCCCAAAGAAGTTCACCAGCCACTGAAGACAGAATCGGTGGAAAAATAGCGAGGCCAAAGATGGGAGAAAGGGAGAAAGGGAGAGAGCAAGGGGGGGTGGGGGGAGGGGAAGGTCAATAGGCACTTTCACACATCATTAACAAAGAATAAAAAGATGGCTGCTGCCAGGAGAATGACCTCCACAAGCGTGAACGCGCATCGATGCGCATACCTCGGGGTTGAGCAGATGTGTGTGCACCACAGCTCGCTTGATATCGTACAGGTCAGTGTAGTGTTCCAGAGCTCTCTGCAGCAGACCTGCCTTCTCACACAGCTGAGCTACATGGGGACGGTCATAGTGCGTGAACATCTGGTTCCCCAGGATCGCATCTGCTACCTAACAAAGTGTACACACACACACACACACACACACACACACACACACAGAACATTTTTAAGCAGAACTGTAGGTGCTCTATAGTCAGTGCGGTCACATTAGTTTGGATGATGTCCATTGTACCTGGGGGGCATGTATGAGGTTCATCTCAAGCAGGCGTGTCTGTAAGTGTCCCTCGGCTGGGCGGTTGTTCTTTAAAGCATCCAATAGGAAGGAGGTACACTGCTGGATCAGATTGCCCTCCATGAACACATCCACAATCTACCAAACAGGAGAGAGAAAGAGAGAAAGGGAGGGGATGAGGAGAGGGCACACAGTGAGGAGAAACGTATTTTTTTTTTATTCCTATTTTCGGTGAACCATACTGAGTCAGCATATACGCTCCTATAAAGTGCTCTATTCACACGCCATTATCTCAGGCCTGTCGGCCAGATGTTCCTGCTTTCTGTGTTTTAACGAGATGTGGGAAGGTCACCACTGAAAGGGCCTGCTGCTTAGCTTAGAGAAGCATCATGTTAAGTTTCCTGGTTGAGATCAAGACTGAGCAGAAGCGATGATGTGGCCTTAAAAGGAGGAGAGGGTCACCGACTCAGTGAATTCCTGGCATTGCTGGCACATCTGGAATAACACAGAGGGAGGCTCCCACACTTGGCACATTGGGTGTGTTTGAAAAGGAGGGCATATCAACTGCGTGCATGCGTGCATGGGGTGTGTGTGTTACCTGGTTGATGTTAGCCAGCGGCTCCTCATCCTGGACCAGCATCTGGGCAAACTGCAGTCCTTGGTCTGGACTGACGCGCATCACATTCCTCAGCAAAAACACCCAGTCTGGGATGTAGCCCACCTACAAAAAGAAGGTAGATCAAAATGCACTTTTTGATTCAATAATTAATTATTCAAACAGTAATTTATAGACATCTATTATGTCCTGTACAACTTTAAAGCTCTGGATGAAGCTATAAAAAAAATCCATGAAAAACAAACAAACAAAAGAAAAACATTCTCCCACAATGTCGCTGTTTTTCCATGCTGGGTCACATGCAGTGAATACATTTGAGTCCGTTTTTCCACGCATAGTTACTAAGCAAATAAGGGAAAGGGGAATGCCTTGGAGCGCTCGTTACCTTTTTGGCATACAGCACTATCTTCTGGAACTGGCCGGTCTCAGCAAAGCACTGGATGACCTTGTTGGGGACATTGGCTCTGAGATACACACTAAGGGCCAGGGTGGGGTCAGAAGCCTTCACCAGGTCTCCCAGCTCCTCTGAGCACTCCAGCTACAACAGAGATACTATCAGTTAGCGCACATCAACGCGTCATCAATCAGTGTCATCAGTCATCGATGTGTAGGATAGGAATCAATCATATACCATCAATCATACAATCACAGAAGACAGTCATCACTCACCATAAGTGCGTTTACGTGCACACTACTAATAAACTGTTTATTTGTGGATTTCTAGAGTTACCTGATTATTCAATCATGTAAACGGCATCCTTTATCGGATAAAGGCCGTTATCAGTTTATGAGAAAACCCATAAACACACCTAGGTTACTGCTGAGTCATCAGGTTTATTCATTGCCGTCAATGTCCACTCACGCACTTTGAGGTGGGTTCCCACTATTTACTAAGTGCATGTAAACGCGGAAATCAGATTATTGCCAGTTACCTGATTATTCTCAGTTATCCTTTATTGTTTGCATGAATGCAGTCAATGTGCAGTACTGTAAACATGCACAGTTTAGGGGTGGGGCCTTTTATATCATTGGGCGATGCCTAATACTGTACATGTGAACAAACCATGTTGCTTCCAGCTTCTAGTGCAGTGGTTCTCAAACAGGGGATCTGGACCACCATGGGGGCCGTGAGATAGTTTTGGGCGGTAGTAAAATGGATTATGGGATGGGAAAAAGTAAAACATTTATCCATATACATTTACTATTATGTGTATTTTTTCTCTCTCTCTCATTAGATTTGCTTTTTGCTTGTGAAAAACGGAATAGTTTTGCTGATCAAATGAAACAACCTGAAAAGGGAAAATTATTTTTTTGGGTGAACTGTTGACCACTCTGCATCCTGTGACGGGGGTCATGAGTCGGCGTTGCTTAATTTAAGGGGTCAGTCAAAAGGTTAGCGAACCACTGTTCTAGCATATGAGTATCTAAATCACTAAGACATTAGGTTCTGCTGTACATCTTATTTATCAGCTCCGGCTTAGGATGGGATGCAGTCCTACCTTGTCCTCCTTCAGCCACTTCTCCAGCAGCTGCTTGCGGCCCTGCTGCAGGACGGGCCTGCACAGCTCCAGAGACTCAAACTTGTTGAGTTGGCCCTGGTCCAACAGAATCCCAAAGTACTGCAACAGGGGAGAGGCCTGGCCCGGCTGGGCCGGCACGCTCTGGAACTTACGGATGGTCTCCGCCGTCCGCAGGACGCCCTGAGGGAGCAGGAGGAGAGGGGACAGTGGAAGAATTAGAGGTAAACGATAGATCTTTTGAACTAGTATGTGATCGTTATTGTTTTATACATACTCATTGCAACTGTCCCAGAGACATGTTTCATTGAGAATTTGATTCATAATTCATATTCATTCTTCTGTCATAAATTCATGGTGATTTGAGTTCATACAGTCATTAAAAATGATAAAAAATGTAATAAGATTATATAAATCAGATATTAAAAAGGGTCAAATGTATAAAAGTTGCCTAAAAAGATACTACTTTAAATAGCCTAATGTTAGGTAAAAATGAAGTGCAGTTCATTTAGGATTTAATGTGTAATGAGTGTAATGGGTCACATGAACAGAGTTTAGTTAAGGGCGTGACCGTGGCATTTTGGGTCAGAACGAATATGGCTGCTGCAGAGGGAAGGCGTACAGCCCCAATCTAAACCATTCTGCATGTGGTTCAAAAGGCGCACACGGTAATTCTGTCATTAATTTGGTAAAATGTAAAAGGTCTGTTGATGTGATTTTAACGTTACATGAACAATGTGATACGATGTCAACAATTTTATTTGATTTCAGCATATTTCGGTTGTGGTAACCTGTTTGGACGTGTATAATTGCTGGAGAGACTTGGAATTGACAGAATCTTTATGTTTTTATTTTCATTCCGTTTTCACGGTGTCTGCTGATTGTGTCTGTATTCAACAGATTTGAACATTTTTTTATTACCGGTAATATTACGTGCATTCAAAAAGCCCTCATTGGACAAACATTAGCTAGAACAAGGAAGTAGGCAAAGAAAAATGTAGACATAACAAGTCAGTTGGACCTAATGATAATTAAGGACCTAATGATAATTTAAAGTTTGTTTCTTATCCACAATAAGAAAATAAGACAGTGTGAAATTTCTAGCTACAGGATACCACACAAGAAAACACAGGAATTTCATAAGAGGGCACTCTGGAAAATGATCTTAACGCTCACCAGGGCTGGAGTTATCCTATAATAATGATAGATATGGCCATACAGTACCTTAGGTGCCGAGGCAGCAACCTTAGCAGCCTCTGAATAACTTCCCTGGGCAAACAGAGTGTTGAACTTCCTGGCAAAAAGCTCCTCAGCCCCAGGTAGGTTGGACCTCACAGCCATCCTCAAGCCCAGGTCGGGGTTTTGCAGGACATTGGTGGCATAGTTGACAATATTCTCCTCTTCCACACACACTGATAACACCTAGAAGAAGAAGAAAGAGCGATACAGATATACAGACAAGGTACGGTACTTAGAGAGGAGTAAGATAAAGCAGCCATGAAAGGAGGCAAGTCCAATTGAGATACCGGCCGGGTATGTTGAAATGATTCCACTCACTAATAGAATTTGCAATGGAAGTTGCAAGAAGGGGAAGGACATCAGGACTGCATCAGCAACAGCTGCATTGGGGAGAGACCATCTAGCAGCACTAGGCCCTTCATAGCACTTTAAAGCTACATAATGACCATCTTCTGCAGGCTTTTTTAAAGGGTTAATGATCAACACCAATGACTCAACCATGACTTTGCCAGGCTTTCAAAAACTCATTTTCCAGCCAATCCCATCATGTTTTGGAAACACACGCACGCACGCACGCACACATGCACGCATGTATACACACACGCGCGCGCACACACGCACGCACACACACACACACACACACACACACACACACACACACACACACACCATTTCAACTGCTCAGAAGAGGAAAGGACAAGGCAAGGTGTTTCAACCCATTCCTTCTGAAGCTAAAAGGCAAACTACAAAGTATCACGGTATTGTGCTTTGTGATATACTACCTCTTCTCTTGACATTTGTTGGATATCTGCTCTAATTAGCTGCCTTACTCGTACTATCGTGAAAAGTTAACTCGATTACAGACAGACTACAGTAAGCTGGACCAAATACCTACTTTCCATGTTGTTGCAATTCCAGTAGAGGTAGATAAAAGTTAGGTAGATATAAATTACTTAATGTTCCTTTAAAGTCGAACTGAACCTGTTCGCCACGTGCATAATGAGTCCGTTTCAGACTGAAAACATAGTTTGTCTAAGATGACAGGTTGAGAGGCGGGTCATAGTATCATGTCGATGATTTTATTTGACAATTCTGGGGACTGGATTGGGCTTTGGCCAATGCTGGCGTGTTCCGCCTCCAAATCGAGTGGGATTCAGTGTGTTGTGGCGCTCCCCTCGGGAAGAGCCTTTTGACGGGAGGAGTGGAGCTCAGCGAGCCGCAGGCAGCCAGCTGCCTTCGTGCGATATCCCTGGAATGCGCGTTTTAACGAGCCAGTTACATTTCTTTGCATTCTTAGAGATTATAGTTTTTGTTTTTTGTTCATGTTTCTAACAATTGGCCAAGTTAGTAGTTAGTTTATGGGATAGGAATTCTGCCAGATGACAGGCACTAGGCGCCATTTTCTACTTCATTTGGAAGAGAAAATTATCCAGAAATGAAGATTTGATTGACAGCTGCATGTCGTGATATGATTGGTTGAAATGGGGTAGAAATTTGATAGTACTAGGTGACGTCAGCAAACTGTACATTACTGTTATCAATGAAATCTTGAAAAATGAACTTTTGATGTGAAAAAGTGTGAAAAACTAAAGAAATTAGATTGTTGTGATTTTGTTAGCATACATTATTAAATAGGTGGACTGCATACCCAGGTATTTGAACTAAAAGAAAAGAAAAGTCATTTTTGGGTTCAGCTCGACTTTAAGGCCAGTTTCTCACCTGTCCCTTCTTGTTGACCCCAATAATTCCAGAGGTGGGTTCATGAGGGGAGGTCACAAAGATGGTTTCTGCACTGATCCGGTTCATGTAGATACACACTCCAGACTCCAGGTCATACAGGTGGATGTAGCCGTACTTTGTGATCAAGTATATTACACCGTGCTTGGCACCAATCTGAGGAGATAGAATAAAGACTTAATTAAACACACGTCAGTCCATACTTACTCTGCCCAGGATGAGTGAGTGATTCGCTTTCCCTCACCTGCATGGCTACAGGGAAGTCTGTCTGGGCCTCTGGAGGGAAGAACACATCCACCGCTTTCTTAGCAAATGGCTGGTTTCCTGCAGCTGGCTGACCAACCTCTATGATATGCAACTGGAAGGTGAAAAGCCATCATACATGTGAAGGACTAACTGAGGTGGGCAGGCAACCAAAGCAAGGCAAACATGAATGTGAAAGAAAGCACAGGTGAGTCTGTATATATTATTTGTATGAGGTTCTTTGGCTGTAAACACAGGGAAGCTCATTGTGTTGGTGTAAGGCCTTTCTTGGTATAATTCTGGAGCTATACTTTCTTTTTCAAAGAGGTTCTACATAGCACCACAAAACACCCTAAACTTCTGGTTCCCCTGATGATCTCAGCCAAAGAACTGCTTTCCTGTTGCTTTAGAGAGTAGAGCCAATACACAAGGTAGACTGCACATGAAACCCCTGCATATTATGGAGAGTCGCTCACCTTTCCCCCAGCCTGAGAGCGCACAGCGAAGCAGAAGAGGGTGGAGGCTTTGGCATTTCCCTCCACCTTAAACTCCCCGAAGGCTGCAGCGTGGCCCTCGATGGGCTGGGACACCTTCCTGTCCACAGAATACAGCTGCATCGCCCCAACCACACGATTTTGCTGTGGGACAGACAGAAGGTGAGACAGTGTAGATAAGGGACAGGACAGACAGAAGGTGAGACAGTGTAGATGAGGGACAGGACAGAGAGAAGGTGAGACAGTATAGATGAGGGACAGGGCAGACAGAAACTGAGACAGTGTAGATGAGGGACAGGACAGACAGAAGGTGAGACAGTGTAGATGAGGGACAGGACAGACAGAAGATGAGACAGTGTAGATGAGGGACAGGACAGACAGAAGATGAGGACAGTGTAGATGAGGGACCAAAGGGTAGATCTCCCATGCTGCTTCAGGTCAGATGGATGTTTCTGTCCACACGTGTACTGCAGGAGGAATGAGCGCACGTGTGTTTTCATACCTGCGCCGAAATCCCGATCAGCAGTAACCACTTCTGTTGTTCGTCAGTTCTGTAGTTGATGATCTGACATCCGGCCAGACTGGCGTGCCGATCGAATACTTTGGCAGGCTGCGAATCTCCCTCCATGCTCCAGTGGTAGACGGCTGTATCGGTCACCAGGGCCACCGTGTTCACCGAGATCCACTTCCAGAACATGACCTCCTCTGTCATGGTGTGAGCCTTCATCTTACTCTTCATCTCAATGTTGAAGATCTGCAGGGTCTTGGCAGCTGGGGGGGGGGGGGGGGGGTAAAAAGGTCAAGTATGATCAAGTGAGACAGAGAGCCAGAAAATAGTCACTTTTTAAATCTGAGCACACTGAGCAACAAGGCATGTGGCTAACAGTCCCTCCCAGCAAACCATGTAACCACAGCCTAGATTCAAAGTGTTTCATGACAGGGAGTAGTTTACTTATGTATCTGTCTGGCATCTGCCCATTCCCACATAGATCCAAACTCATGGAGAGTGAAAAAGGTGACAGATAACGAGGCAGACACAAAACTAATCAGAAAGCATTCACTTTGAATTAATTGCCCTATTTTGGGATAAAAAGGTGACTGTCACCTAAAGGTGACTAGTTTGCACTTTGCACTTTGCAGATAATCCCAATTGCAACTGGCCAATGGAAAGCTAGAAGGAAGTTTTAACAAGGTGTTAAATGACTACGGTAGTTAAAATTGTGGCTACTAACTGGTAACTATGGCATGAAACCATGGCAATGTTCCTGTGGTATGTATGTGCGTTATTTTGTTAGGCCTACGTATGTATGGCCAGTAAGGAACTTGCTGTGAACATGAAGCTAGATCAAAGAGGAAAGAGCGGGTGAGGTAATGGTGATTCAGGAGCATTGTGGAGCTGCTTTGCAGACCACCATCCATCCACGCACGGGCGCACAGCCGCACACACACACACACACACACACGATACATGTATGGCATACCTTATATGCTGCAAGGAGAGATTTAGACATGGATATGGCTGCCTGGCACACGCTCACACAGGAGTGCAAATAACAGACACAATGCCCCGGCCTTTTCCAGTGTGTGATATCTGATGATGATGCATACCACACATACACTCTAGCAGCATACATACAGCAAGTCATGCTAACACATGTACTGTATAGTTCTCATCAAAGTCTATGTGCCAGCAGGTTCATATTGTGCTGGAGTTCGGGTGTGAAATTGAGTCAAGGCAAGTGCAATGTGGAGTGTGTCTGCAGTGGGAAGCATTTCCAAACATTTGTCTGTCGTTTCATTGGCTAACTGGTCAGAATAGTATTTGAGAGGGGTATGGGGGGAAGCTTTTATGAGAGAGAACATGGCTACTGTATCATCACAACAGAGTGCCAGACGGGCAGAGAGAGACAGAAACAACTCACCGTCTGAGAAAGGACAGAAAGCAAGGGAGAAAAAGCAAAGTGTCAATCAGGACGTGAGAAGACAAGAAGACAGGGGGAAAGAAAGCGCAGGGAGGGACATATTACCCTCAAAACGTGGGAGGGAGAGAGAGAGAGAGAGAGAGAGAGAGAGAGAGAGAAGCGTTATAGCCAAATCGTCCTGATCAGCGCTTGTATTTGTGCTCTACGGGACAGATTCAGTGGCAGAAGATCGATTTGCACAACCAATTTAGTCCATTCCAGCAATAGAACTGAGTGCACTCTACATATTTATAGCGTTGTCGGAGCATTACTCATCTCATGACCATGGCATTCCTGCAGCAGATTTGTTCAAACTAGAGACAAATAACAAACGGTGTGAATGCCACGCACTCTGAAGCACACGTCATTCTATTAGGTTGTTGTCCGAGAAGTTAAACAACAATGACGCCCGCAGCTCTTGGCGTAAAACTAGCGATCACAGCGGCGGCGAACTGTTTTTCCTCACAGCGGCACGGTACTGAGTACTGACTGAGAGGTTGTTGTGACGTCTCGCCATACACACTCTACCTTTAAGGGCGATGACCTTGCTGGCGGGGTTCATGATGGCACTGTCGGCAGAGATGGGTCTTCTGATGGGGTTGGTGGGGTCAGACATGTCTACGATCACCACCTGGTTCTGGTCGCCCACCTTCTCTCGGATGCAGATGAACTTGTCCGACTCCATGGTCAAGTAGCTGAACCCAATGTTGGCCGGGTTCACCCCCAGGTTCTGCAACTGGAAATGTCAAAGAACACAAGCGTCGACAATGACAACATTTAAAATCGTTGAGAATCATCGGAAAGGACTACTGCATTTTAGTGGGCCTATACTTGGGTTAAAAATAACATTTGGTTAGTAGTGGAATATTCCAACTTGAAGGAGTTGAAACCTTTGAAGGAGTCATACATCAACTAAAAATGCAGTGGGAAAATAAACATGGCTAGCTGACATTTGCCTCTAAGGGTGAAACCATAAGAAGCCAACCCAAACTGTGTTTTTATTAAAATAGCAGCAGTTCTATTCGGATTTTCCAGGGATATTCTTGAAGTTTTTTTTTTTTTTTTTCCAGACGGGAGGTTTGGTGGAACATACACCCAAGGAACAAGCGTGGGCACAGAGCAGACAACAGGATATACTGTAACTCAAGAGAGCTTTATTTTAGACTCTTATAATAGCTGGTCATAATCTCCTGCATTTACTGAAGCTTTTTAAGAGCCATGTTTGGTGACAGATTTTTTTTTAATTGCAATGCCATAACCATCATCACAACAACCACCTCAATAATACTGGAATAGTATAGCATTACTTTATTTGAGCAAAGCCTGTTATCAAATCCAGACCTGACACTCTCTCAGCTACATAGGCAGACAGCTGTCAGAAAAGGTTTTGTTCAATCATCTAGCAAAAACGGGTCTGAGACAAACAGCAAAAAGAGATTCCCCAGGAGCGATCTGGATCTGCTCAAACCAAGAATGAATTGGAACCTGAGCCTTCAGTAAAGTACCATCAGCAAATCCAATTCATTATTCATTTCCTAATGAGGAGAAGCCCCAAGACCTAAGTAAGAAGACCGAGTTGTTAACTTCCCCTCGGTCACATCTTGGTAGAACCAACAAATGTGCAGACCTCCATCTTGGTTAACGGGCAGTGAGCAGAGGAATAGCTCTGTTCATCGTCAACCTAATTGCAAACTGAGAGGGCAGATCAAAACACGCAGCCTCACTCAGTGACGACGGAGCTGGGAATAGCTGACTGCATTATACAGTCTGAGGCAAGTGGAAAGGAATCCTTACGCTAATCACAAGGACTGTACTATCTATCTGCCCATTGGCTTGTAGCGCAGGACAGCCCAATCTGACTGCTGCTCTCTCGGCCCTTTCAATCATTTGAGTCATGTACAAAACAGGAAGGATGTAGTCTGGTCAAAGTGGGCAGTCGCTTACAAAGATCATATAGAGAAGTTGTGGTCTGGCGAGTGAAATGTCCATAATGAATCATGTCCATTGCATTCCACGCATACGTTCACTGGAAAAGGGGGTCAGATTGAGTTCTCCATACAGACATTGTCAAGTCTATGTGAAGATAAGGGGGGTAGGGGGGTAGGGGGGTAGGGGGGTAGGGGGGTAGGGGGGGGGGGTATGAGAGCGCACAGGGAAGACCTGCGGCAGGATTACAGCCATATGCTGCATCTCTTCAGTCTGCCAGAACCTATCTCTGACCTGGGAGGAGAGGGGAGGAGAACCACAATAAAGATAGCAGAGGGAACGATAAGGATGGGAGTCAAGACACCGTCTGGCTCTGGCATCGTACTAAAAGTGCGGGGGGGTGGGTTGGGGGGCTGTGAGACAGCTAGCAAATGGAGTGTGTGGAAAGCAAGAGTGAGAAATGTACCTGAAATATTAAGGAGGGGGGACAAATAGCCAGGGAAATCCCATGTCTCAGTCTGTACAGTACAGTTCCAGTAAGTAACACAGGCCTTGAGCAGTCTACGGGGCTGGGGTGGGGCGACTGACTCACCGGAAGAATACCCCCCCCCCCCCTAGTAGAACATTCCAGACTAAATCACACTTCTACCACAACCTACTGTCTCCAGCAACCCGCTAAACAGATCCTCTCACACACACACACAGTCTCCATGCTATAACTTCTCTCCCCTAAACAGTCAACTGTAGCACAGCTAAGATTAAGCTTAAACCAGCAATATATACACATTAGCAGAAGATCACTGGTGATGCTACTTGAGGGCATGGTGAGTCATGTGATTGCTGTGACAACAGAGGGGTTTGGGTCCCTGAGAAGAGACATTTTTAGGAGGCTTTTTTACACAAGCAATTAAAAGTGATGAATGTAGGAAACAGACTTGGAAGTGTTACTAATTATATTATTATATACTAATTATATTCTGTGGCGCTGAACATGCAAAACTACAGCTTGCACTGGAGGTATTAGCCCTTAGCCATAATCGAACACTAAAGAGTAGGTGTGCTAGTCATGAGTAGTGTTTTTGACGTGCCTGCGTGCATGCGACACAAAATTGCATCCCCCTCTAATATGTGAATGACATTTGTAGCCAACTAGCCATGCAGTCTAGATAGATTCCTGATTGAGATTTGATGACTGAAGACTCATCAAAGTCCTCGCCAGGCGCTGTCGCAATCCCAGATGTGTTCTGTTCAACTGGAAAGTGATGAAATCACTTCCGTCCTGCTTCCTGGCCTGATGTGATTTGCTCAGCTAAAATGGGCCCCGCTTACCTCATCCATCTACTACTGCATCCGCCGCTTTGACCTGATGCCATCATTTCATCGATACAGAGGCAGCAGGACACCGCCGAACACTGCAAGTAACAGCAGTGCAGGTTGCACGCCTCTAGCCTAACCTGACAGGCCAATGTCCATGAGCTTTGGAGCTACAGGACATTTTTGCACTGAAGACAAGCCACTGATAGGCCGTTGCACAAGCAGCACAGTAGCAAAGCAAGCTGCAACTGAGTCTCACTCTCATCACTTTCATACCGTAATTCAACTAACCATTATCTGTCCTCCTCATCCGCCTTCACAAATCCACGTACCAACTACACTAGGCTTAAGGGCATTCAGCGCTAACTCATTTAGTCAAATATAATTACACACTCTGACCTGCTGCCCACACACAGCCTCGACTGTTGGGATCATAAACCAGACCAAGATGTACTGTAAGCAAAGAATAAAACAAAGAATAACAATGGAGAGTAACTTTGCACACAGTTCAGCCTTAATGACAGTGTAAGGCTGGCAGGCCATGTATCACTACTGGTGTGGTGAGAAAATGACTAGTATGGTTTCTCCCACAGCGAGAACAATAGCGTTGAGATCCACAGTGCATCCTCCATGCCGCATTCAACATTGCAGTAGTGTTAAGAACAGCCAGGGCTGTTGGAACAATGTGTGGTTATCTCATAGAAAGGCTATAGTTGACCAAACTGAGTGCACCCTTTAGCACACACTACCTAAACCAGGACCTGGGTCTGTGCTGTCGGTTCCAGCTGGTATCAGTCCTGAACCCCAGCCCAGACTGCAGGGAGAGAGCTGTAAATACCAAGCCAAGAAAAAAGCTGGACAACTTGAGGCCCAAAGTCCTCGATCCTGGGTTTGCAAATTCCAAGCATTTTTCACTCTGCTGGAGCCACCTAGATTCACAGGGGGATACGACTGGGGCAACTGTGATTTCACGGTAGCGGTGGAACGGAGCAGTCTGTTGCTCATCAATGTCCTAAGGCAAGTTTTTTAAGCAGATGTATAACTGAAATGTACTATGCACAGTCGAAAGCAATTTGAGCCAATAACCCAGAAGTTGCAGGCACTGCACTGGCCTCCATCAGGCGCAGTGTAGCAGCCTGTCAGTCAGACGGGGAAGAGATGGGCCTGGTAGCAAACCCTCTTGGCTGGCACAGTTGAGTGGAGAAAGGATCTTTGGCTGAGGAAGTGGGGCTACTGGCCAGAGGAAGGGAGCAGGAGGGGGGTGGGGGCTCATATGTTTTCTAGTGAAAGGCCATTTCACAGCCTGCTGTTACCATAACAACAGGCTACAGAAGAGAGGGCAGAGTGGGTGGGTGAGGATCGCAAAACGTGTCACAAAGTTTCTCGAGACCGCCATGGGCAGCTATGGGACAGCGATTATTAAACAAAGTCCACTGCTCTTCCAACCTGAGCAAAGAAGAAATGCCAACCAAATGACTGCATGGTTGTTTTCCTTGTAAAAGGGGTGACTGTTCTCTACTCTGTTTTCACCCAGGCTATATCTGTGGAGATTGCACCCAGGCTATATATGTGAGATTGCCAATCTAGGGCTCTATGTCCTTTGCTAGTATAATGTTGATATTGGGGATTTCCAAGCTGCTCAGATACTTTGAAACTGATATACCAGACAGTGCAGAGAACCCGTGGTATTTGTAGGGGCACATGGACCAATGTTGTTATGAAGGTTACAAGTGACAATATGTTTACTGCAGAACATGACAGCAACACGGTAGCCACAAAGCTACATGCAAGTGTCAATTCAGATTCCAGTTACAATGTTACCGCGAGCAGCTGAGCTCATGTCGTCTGCAACAAAGTCGTGTCAAAACACTGCAGTTCCACCCGGCGCCAGTGCAAGACTGGAAATGACAGCGGCGTTTTTCCACTCGAAGCAATTGCGGCGTTATTTACATCGGTCCGCATTAGAGCTGTGTAGTGTAGCCTACGATCTGACTGTTCAATTTTTTACAAGTCATCATCCGGCAGGAGAAAGCTAGGCCCTGTAGCTATATTGAGCACCACCCTGCAGCCCTATGTCAGATTCCTTTTAAATGCGACATGTGCTATGTCTTGGTGGAACGAGAAGGAAAGGAGCTGCGCAAAAGACATAATTCTGAATTAATTTGAGGGCTTTTTGCGTCTCCTTACCTGCAGATGTTCCTGAAATCGTATCGGCAGAATCTGAGCCATTTCTGGAGGATTTCTCTGTCCGAAGAATCCGTAAGGAAGGAAAGGGGAAGGGGACAGCAGGAGGAATGGATGTGGTCTTGTACTGTATGTGCCCCTAAACGTCCCCAAAAGTCAAATACGTGATGGGCAGTAGGTGGTCTGGGCGGCTTGCGTTGGTATCGAATCCAGTGACTGCTCCCATTCAGTAGCCCCCCTACAACAATCCTGAACCAAAAACTCCGCACCTCCGCTACGAAAACTAGTCCACTCTAACTATACTATTGAGCCCCGTGTGTAAACCACTTCTTCATCAGACCTCGTAACGACGCAGGACTATCCTAATATACACAGTGAGTTGTGATAAGTGGTGAATTCTCAAAAGCAGCCTGCGCAGTGGATTTTCTCATAAATATTAATGCAGTGGTGGGGGAAATCGGATGTGCTCTTTGTACCCCTCCGCCGCAGCCCCTTCCCCCCTTCCTTTCCACCAACTTCGAAATCAGGCTCGTGACAGAAGCTCCCCACCTTTTCATGATTTCTGCTAAATCAACCCCCCCCCCACATACACACACACACACACACACACTCTCTCTCTCTCTCTCTCTCTCTCTCTCTCTCTCTCTCTCTCTCTCTCTCTCTCTCTCTCTCTCTCTCTCTCTCTCTCTCTCTCTCTCTCTCTCTCTCTCGACTCTCTCTGTCTCTCTTCCAAAAAAGTGTGTTGAAACTTGGAACTGGGGATAATGCTGACGTTTGGAAGTATAATAGTTCAAAGGATCTGATACAAATGTGATACACTTGCTATCACTAATTGTATCCATGTTTCTCATCTATAGCTATGGTCCTTTACCATCTCTTCTCATTTTCACCATCATCAAATATAATCATCCTCTCTGGCTGTCAGTACTATCCACAAATAAAACATATTAAAATCTAGGACATGATTCAACCTAAATCAGAATTTAAAATGTTATTCATATTTTGGTCATGTTTGGGATTGTTTAAGGGCTAAAACCAAACTATTAACCAACAGTCTATTCTATTCTGTTACCAAGCCACATTTTCTGGACATAGGCTACTGTATAGATAGGCCTATTATGGGAGACTTCTGGACATAGAATACCATGCTAACTGCGAAGGAAACGTGGGGGGAAACAGTGACAATAAAATAAGTAGCTGCATTGTTTGGTCTATTTAAAGTTCACAACCACTTGAGCTGTACAACAAAAGTCAGATTGATACTTCCCTTTGAGATCAGCAAAACACCACTGGTGTGACTCATGTACAGCTACAGGATGTTGACAGCACACGCCACACACAGTTCCAAATGATGCTCAGTTTCCCAAGAATCAGGCGTAGCCTACTGTTCACAATGGCATTGAACTTCTCCTATTAACAAATAGTGATGCACTAAAACCACCATGACATTACATTTAATAGCAAAGAAAAAAACAGGTACTATGGAATAGTTGGCACATTTATGAACACCCATTGAAAAGAGCTAATTGATCTTATCATTTAAGAGTTGTAGCCTAACATATAGCCTAGTGAAAACATAAATGCATCCAGTTTGCAGTGTGAGAAAACGGCATTCATCGTGTACATTCAATAAACTCTGTCATTAATTTCTGCACATTCGATGTGGTTGATCACCCGCTTATTGTAATAAATCTGTTAAACGTTCCTCGTTGATGGTGTGGTCCTTGCAGTGAACCGAAGTGGTTGATGGTGTGGTCCTAGCTAGTGAATGGTCTATTATAAAGGGAGCAAGTGGGCAATGTTTGTTTGTTTCAATTTTTGTCCCACTGATGATGTCATAGGAGGCATTGTCACTTCACTGATGGTGTCATCATAGTAGGCATTGTGTGATGTCATAAGACTGATGATGTCATAAGAGAAAAATCATCTCATGATATGTGAGCGCACGCACGCACGCATACACATACACACACTCACAATTCAACTAACCTTTGCTACCAACTGTAGACTATTTGTGAGTGATGTCATCAGTGATACAAAGTTGAGCAATTGTGCGCTGTGCATAATAGAGCAGGCGAGTCCACGCAGCAGCCGAGCTGCGGGTGAGTCCGCAAAGCGGTCGAGCTGTGTATGCGAGCTGCAGGGCCAGCTTGGCGAGCTGCAGGGCGGGTGAGGCCGCGCAGCGGCCAAGCCTAGGAATCGAGCGTGCATAGCGTGCAAGATGATAATATAATTGTTATTTCTTAGTGATTATGAGATTAGCAAACCACTTGTAGAAATAGTTTAGGGATCTGTGGGTTCAGGACTAGAGAATGTATCAACCAGCAACAATGTAGCCTATATGAGCTCCAAGGTGCCTCACCCGGACCAAATTACTCTGGTTCCAGGAAGTTATTTAGAGCTCATTTGCAGTATTTACAGTTCCATGCAGTTCTACATTGTCAGTCAGTCCTGCAATCTACCATCTTATGTGGTACAACTTAAAATGAATGCTACAAAAAAATTGTAGGTAGCATAGCCAGGGATGTATTACCGAACGGGCCTACGGCTCCAGGGGCCCAAGAGCTCAGTGAGCCCATAATCCAGAGCCTCTTCACAGGGCCACCGTGTATCTTGCCCGGGCCTGGGACCAAATGATTCTTAGGGCCCCAACCCTTTATTTTTGATCAAATGTTCCATACATTTATGGACAATTAGAGGGTTATTGTGCTTTTGGCTTTGAGTGTCCCTGCACTGTAAATCCTGTGTTATTGAGATAGAGTCCAAAATTAGCACCAGCCACTAGCCAAATGCTGGTAAATATGCAAGTGGCTGGTAAATTTGCTTCACTCACCAGCCAAAAAAACCCCAATGGTAATCTATTGAGTAGCTGGGACATTTTTTACATTTACTAGCCATTTGGCTGGTGGACAAAAAATATATAATTTTGGAACCTGTAGTGAGATACAGGTGAATTTATTTCTTGTTATTGTGCTGTTAGCTTTGAGTGTTCAGGTGGCTGTGCTGTAAATCCTATTGAGATGCAGCTGAATCTATGTTATTATTCTGGCCTTAATTGTGCATGTGTGTGCTGTGAGGAAGGGGGGGGGGGGTTTATGCATCCAGGCACAGGGGCCCATCATGTCATAATCCTCCTATGACCATAGCACATGTCAATGCCTACTGCCCCAAGCTATTGCTAATACTCCGTGATGCTTGTGTGTCATTAATTATATTACTTTTTGGCTGATTGCAGCTACTATCCGGCAGCATCATAGTTTTCACGATTGGACCAAATCCATGTTTACTATTATTACTATTACTATTACTATTATTTATTTTCTAGGGGTCAACTGTTGATTTTTGGTGGCAATTATTGGAAGTCAACAAGTGTTGATTGAGAGCTGTTTGTCCTCTCATGGTGCTGATATAGAAATATAGAAAATAAATTTGATATAGCTCTGAGGCGGCTGTGAAAAGTGTTAACTCTGAAGGGTGTTGATAGTTGTTGATATATTTACACCCTGAGAGTTAAAGAACACTGATACATTTGGAGTGTAGCTAGTATGCTGCTAGGCCCAAAACAGTGGGTTTGACACTGGGAGTGAGGTCACCCAAACAGGAAGCTGGTGTAACCTGTGGTCTCTGGTCAGTGGCCACTGGGAGGCAGTTCACATCCAGCTCCTGTGTTTGTCTCGGCTAAAAGTGCAAACCCTCGGCTCACCACAAACCAATCCTCCTCTGAAAAGGATCCGTCTCAAGAGGGGATTTGACAACAGGTGCCTTGTTAGCAGCGGGGTTACTCCAGGGGACATTAAGAAGCAGCATTCCCCTTATACTTACAACTCCCCCTAAATGAACTCCACACACCACAAAAACCGCATCTGAAGAGCTGGACTCACAATATCTGGGTCACAGCACCACTGTAACTGATGGTTGCATGCTGACCAATAACAGCATTAGAGCAGGCTTAAAGTTTAAACTATAGAAACATGTTCACCACCACTTGAATACAAAGGTTTAATATGCCGTGCCACTTGAAAGGATCCACCTCTAGAGATGAAGCAGGTATTTTACAGTAACTTACTGGGTCTACAATACACAATTCCAACAATATCACACTAGAACACCTTTCACACAATATAAAATCAACAATTAAGACACTAAACTAAACAGGAAGCCTTACACACTGAAAATCCACACTATAATGAAAATGATTGATACATGCACAGATATTTTTCTTCATACATGACCAGAGTGATGGGAATGAGAAGTATCGGAACAAACTGATTTGGATCGAGCTGTACTTAGGAGAGAGCATGTGCTAATGTGATGTCACAGTAGACCTGCACTATGCTCAATGTTGCTGTATAGTCCAGGCATTTTACCACAAACTTTGGGTCAACGTCTCACTAATAGCAACAAAACCAAACTCAATGGATTTTGTGTCCTCAATTAGTGCGTTTACATGCACAGTGCACACATTAAACAGACTGAAAATAATCAGGTAACTCTAGAAATCCGATAATGAACGGTTTATTATTGTGCATGTAAACATGCTCAATATGTCCTAAATAGGAGAAAAATAATCTTAAGGAATCCTATGATGGGAAGTTTTGAAAATCACCTAAATATGATCCAAAAGGTGAATAGTTTTTTTTAAATAGATACCACCATGAAACCTCCCCAGTTGATTACTTACATTAAGACAATTATTTTTTGTATTACAAGTTTTCTGAAATTGTATGTTTAATTGTGCAAATGAGGCATAGGCATACATTTGTGCTAATTTGCATAGATTTCCAGAACAGAAACTTGAACATTATTGGATAAAGCCAGATTCAAAGGTAGCCTAGTTGTTGTCATGGAAATGTTGTGATCTGACAGCAAGAATATGAATTCTCAATATGAAGGCTGAAACATTCATACTGAAAGGCTATTATAATAACACACAGTCAGTGACACTTTTTTCCTATTTAGTAGAGGACAGTTGGCCTATGTGACAAAGTTAGGCAATTATAGCTAAAACCATGACATGATGTAAAACAACAAAATCACTTTTTGGGCTTACTGCTTTCAATCATGCAATGTGGGAATAAGACCTCTTGGAGTAGGCCTACCTGTTTGTGAGCATTCGCTGAAAGGTTTCAATGTTGCAATATCAATTTCAGTTTAATCACAACATGAAGACGTTATATTCCCTATATGATATGATGTTATTTCACTGTTAGGTCTGACTACATTTTGGTGAGCGCTGTAGGCTATCTTTCTAAGTGCGATTAGGGTTACCCTCATATGACCGTATGAACACAATGTGGGAGAGTTTGTGGGTAATGTAGTTTTAAGGGCGAGCAGGGTGTGTGAGGTACGTAGTGTGCTTGGCCTGACTCTTGCTGTCAATCAGAAGCAGCTGGTTATTCTTGTGGTGAGAAATGATCTCCTGGAGACTGCTGAAAACCTGAGAGAGAGAGAGAGAGAGAGAGAGAGAGAGAGAGAGAGAGAGAGAGAGAGAGAGAGAGAGAGTTGACTAGATCAGTTCAAGGAACTTTATTGGCATGACGTACATGTACATGTGTCAAAGCATAGATACAAATATAGTTAGAAATAAAGTAGAATAAAGTGAAGCAAACTGCATATTAAATATATACATTCATCACATAGAATATTTCTGACAATAACAACAATAACAGTGATGATTACAAAAAAGCAAAGTTAAAGAAGAGTTAGTTCATGTGTTTCTTACATTATGGCATGCCATCACATCACATACTGAGCAGCACAGAGTTCTATTTCAACATTTTCTCCAAGCAGGAGACACATTTTTTCATTGATGCTGAGATTTTCAGGGCTATTTGAAAAGTATCTGTTGCTGATGTGTTCATACAGGAGAGAAAGAAGTGTTCACTCTATTTCTCCTGAGTCGCATGCACACACAAACAAACACACTGTCTTTGCAGCCAGGTTTTTCTGTGCCTGCTCGTCGTTGGTGGTAACTACATCATCAGCAGCTTCCTCTGTCCTCTGTCTGGACTGATTCTGGGCAGATGCTGGGCCAAAATTGTAATTTGTTTAAAGGTTTTGAAAGCATTTAGTTTTGTTTATAAGTTCAGATCATCAGTATAGATACAGATCATCCCTCTGTTTAGTCTGGAAAGGTGGAGGAATGCTTACTATGCTGCATTCCTTCCACAAATGCCTTTCTCTGTCCCTTTTGTATACTCAAACTATTCATCTTTGTTATGTTGATTATTTCCTTTTCCTCTTTCCCTGGTTGGACCCTGCTCCCCCCCCCCCCCCCCCTCTCTCTCTCCCTCTCTCTCTCTCTCTCTCTCTCTCTCTCAGTCCTGCCTGCCTCCTTCATCCTCACCTCTTCGTTCTTCTTGCCCTCCTTTCCGAGGGCGTAGCCTTGTGTCTCCTCCAGGAAGCGGATGGGAATGTTGTACACCTTCTGCCGGTAGAGCACGGCCAGGGTGAACGGCTGCCGGGCGTTCTGGGCTGAGCTGTGCCGAATGAGGAAGGCACCGTCCTGCAGCAGAGAGAGAGAGGGAGAGAGAGAGAGGGATGGAGAGAGAGAGAGGGGTGGAGAGAGGATGAGACAGATTGGACAAAGCAAACGCTGTAAAAACACACTGTAAAAAACAGTAGTGCATATGTAATGCACAGCAGATACCAACAATATTACTATCGCAGCCCAGAGGGCATTTCACTAAGCTGGGGGTCACACAGAGGGCTTGAGTGTGTGTATGTCATGATAGGTTAATAGCCAGCCCCCCCCCCCCCCCACACACACACACACACGCCCTTAATCACTAACCACCACACACACACACACACACACACACACGCACGCACGCACGCACACACACACACACACACACACACACACACACACACACAAACACACGATAATCAATACATTGTCTGCACAGCAGCCTTGCCATAAGTTGTGGCTGCAATCAATCTCACATCATTAGCTGTTCATTTGAGCATGAAATGAGACAGGGCCTCTCTGTAAACCAGGACAAAGGGACAGCGAATCCCTCATATAATCACATCAAAACGGTTTGCCTTACCTTGTTGACTCTCAGCAGGAGGTCCTCAGCAGTCTTTCTCTTGCAATCTCTAGCAAACCATTCTTTGTCCTATAAATATATCATGACGTAAATATATCAACAACAGAGTTTGGAACCGCTTCTCATATTTACTTGTATTTTCTCAGGACTACAGGGAGCCATACCTCATTTCCCGCCTGTTTGGAAGCTTTCATACCACTAGAAGACACTTAAAAGACATAGACAAGATGTTATGGGTGTAGTTAAAAGAGATAGACAAGACGTTATGTGTGAAGTGAGGGTTTGAGAATCCCTCATTTAGCCTCGACTGCATGGTCAAATTTGTTTGATCCATGCCATATTATGGATTGCATTATAATTAGTCTGATCCATGCCATATTATGGATATTGCATTATAAACAGAATCCAGCTGATGACCCCATCCCATCCCTTAGGATTGTCAGCTTACCTGCAGGCTTAGTGTCCACTATTGGAGGAGGTGGAGGGCTGAAATAAAGACAGCAAGGCTAACATTATATAGTGAATGTAATCTTGATACAGTATGCATGCACCCTTACACTGATGGGGTCCACTGCAGAAGCCATTTGGAAACAAATGTTTGTCCTCCTTGCAACTTTACAACTTGCAACTAATGTGAAATATGTGCAGCACATAGCAAAAATCTTCTGCCATCTCCCTTTAGCATACCTGCATTAGAAATCCCACTACCTCCCCTGATTCCTTCCCTCTAACCTGCATGGTTTAGCTTCCTTCAGGTTCAGCGGCAGAGGGGGCTTCACCCCGGGAATCGGTGGCGGGAGTTTGGCAGGAAACGAGGTGCGTCTTGCATCCATATGAGGCGCTGGAGTGACAACATATTGCTGCTTTTCATCGCTGTGATCATAAATGGTTGTTTGTGGATGTGACAGGGTCGCTGTTAAAGCACAAAGGAATATGCCGTTCTTACCTGTTTTTACCTCATTAAAGGAAGTCAAGAGTGAACTCTGAAAGAGAGCAAATGATAAAAGAACAATGAAAGATATCAAAATGTGTTGCTGTTATTGAAGGTGCGGTGTCATACTAAGGAGTTGAACTTAAAACAAACAGGAATGAAAACTGAAAACATCCAGTTCTGTCCGTATCTTGGCAAGCTTCTCTTCTCTTTAGATGAGATTATAATCAAACTAAGCACTCAGATGAGACGCTGAACACAGATATACTGTGATACACAGAGATACTCACAGACTTTGCTCTGGGAACTGGAGGCTTCATTCTGCAGATAGAGGGAATATCAATTTCCATTATGCTGTGAATACTCATTATTTAAGCACATTTGCATTTTTACTAATTTTATAGGAGATGGAGCATAATACTATGCAGACAGATTATATCCTAGACCTGTGGTTTTCAAAGTGTGAGGCGGGCCTCCCCAGGGGGGTCTCCAAACAGTTTCGGGGGGGGGGGGGGGGGGGGGGGCTCAGTGAATGAAGTGAAAAAAATATTACATTAGTTATTGCATTAGTTATCAAAAGGAGATCACATAGAATAGCTTAAATGTGTGTGATTTGGTTAAAGTGATAGTTCTGAGTTTTGAAGAAGTTTACTGTGAAACAAAGACCTTTTTTATGTCTTTGGTGTAGTCTGAAGCATGTCAACAGCAATATCAGACTATCTTGGCTCAATTTGTTGAGTGGCAATGGGCTCAAACAGAACAATTTAGAGAGAGAGTAGGTCAGCGGAGGACCAAAATGCGTGACTCATTAGCCAATGAACAGCCAGGAACGCTACTTTTGAATTGTAAAATAAAGCTGATAATGTACAATTTGATAAAAAAAAAACTTTCAAAGTACAACACAAACTGTCAATTTTTCTGCAACTCGACAGTGCTGCTTAATCTAGGACCTTACTTCCTGAAACTCTTGAGAGTAAAAAACTGGTCCATTGGAGTGAATGGAGATGTCTCTTCTACTGTATATACATGGCTCTGGGATCAAATAACAATTGTGATGGAGGAAGGGGGGCTTATCCAAGCTTTGTCTGAGTGAGGGGAGGCCCATAGCCTCAGACTTTGAAAACCCCTGTAGACCACCAGGTTCTGGTCAGGCAGCTGCCTCAAAACCGCTTTGATCCAACATGAGGTGTGCTTACATGGGTATGTGGGGAGGTGCACTGACCCAACATGAGGTGTGCTTACATGGGTATGTGGAAAGGTGCTTTGATCCAACATGAGGTGTACTTACATGGGTATGTGGGAAGGTGCTTTGATCCAACATGAGGTGTGCTTACATGGGTATGTGGGAAGGTGCTTTGATCCAACATGAGGTGTGCTTACATGGGTATGTGGGAAGGTGCTTTGACCCAACATGAGGTGTGCTTACATGGGTATGTGGGAAGGTGCTTTGACCCAACATGAGGTGTGCTTACATGGGTATGTGGGAAGGTGCTTTGACCCAACATGAGCTGTGCTTACATGGGTATGTGGGAAGGTGCTTTGACCCAAAATAAGGTAATAATAATAATAATAATAATAATGATTGGATTTATATAGCGCCTTTCCAAGTGCTCAAAGCGCTTCACATAATCATTATTTGTTCACACCATTCGTACCGGTGGTTTGAAAGCGTGGCAGTTACACATCGGCGCTCAACGGCCCCTCCATACGAGGCAAGGAGGGTTGAGTGTCTTGCCCAGGCACACAACGACAGCAGCTGGGAGGGAGCGGGGATCGAATCGCCAACCCTTGCATCATTGGCCGACCCGCTCTACCTCCTGAGCTAAAGCCACCCCAGTTTGTCAGGTAGTTAGCTAGTTAGCTAGTTAGCTAGTTAGTTAGTTAGTTAGTTAGTTAGTTAGTTAGTTAGTTAGTTAGTTAGTTAGTTAGTTAGTTAGTTAATTGGTTGGTTGGTTGGGTGGGTGGGTAGGTGGGTAGTTGGTCGGTCGGTCGGTTGGTGCTGACTAAGGTGTGCTTACATGGGTATGTGGGGAGGTGCAACTGCTGTCTTGGGAGCAGGATGCATCCTCATAGGCCCACGAGGGGCAGGAGGGCAGGCTGAAGAGCAGGGAGAAGATAAATTAGCATTTTCACCAGAGTGAGTGACATCATCTGCAAATGAAAGCAGTATTTCTTCTGCACAATAGTAATCCAAGTGATATATTTATATATATATATCCATGAGCTGATCACTCTACACTGTTTATGCAGACTTATAATCAGCACTGCAGAGCTATGTGGAGTTTGATGTAGCAGGAGTGCAACGTACCAACTGTTGGCTCGAGATACAGGTCATCAGTATCTCCCTGAATCACAGGAGTACAAACATCAGCACGTCACATAATACAGGCGAGGGAGTATCATCAAGTTAGCAAACTTCAGTGACTCACCTGTTCTTCATTTGGATCCAGATACACGTCTGAAATGCAGAGAGGAAATACCAGCCAAGGTCTTTACATAGCTGTTATGGTGTAATACAGACCCCTAGTGGTGAAATACTTCTCAAACACTTCCTCCATAGTGGACTATGAGAGCCAGAACAGAAGTCAGCCAGACAGTTTGTCAGGTAGTTAGTTAGTTAGTTAGTTAGCTAGCTAGCTAGCTAGCTAGTTAGTTAGCTAGTTAGTTAGTTAGTCAGTTAGTTAGTTAATTGGTTGGTTGGTTGGGTGGGTAGGTGGGTAGTTGGTCGGTCGGTCGGTTGGTGCTGACTATTCAGCACCAACATTTCTGTGGTGTTTTTGCAATGCACTTAGATACATTTGCGACCAATTTGTTGATGACGTTTGAGTTTGTGTTGAGTTTGTGTATGTGCCACTCTTTTTCTGTGTTTGTTCATCCACAGTGGATATATCTCTGCTCATGCTGACTGTACAAACAAACTGCTGTTAGTTACTGCTGATGCAAATGTCTTCTTGTGTATCAGAATAGTTTTCCCGGGACCAGACACTAGGGTGTTTAGAACAGCAAATAGAAAACCTTCTATAAACTGGGTTGAATCACTGTTTTGCTTTAGTTGTCATAGACCTGTTTGCACTGGTAGCAGTGATTACCTTCCTCAAAGTTGGAGGCCGGGGTGGGAGCGGGTACTGGGACAGCGGCAGGACGGGCAGGAGCCATCTTCTTCACAAGAGACTTTTTCCCAGGCTTCTCTTTTCTATCTATCTCAGGAGCTGGGAAGGGGGGGGGGTGAAATGGGAGTTGAAGGAAAGGGTTAAATGGATGGTATATACCAGTGGTTTCAAAGTCTGAGACTGTGGGCCTCCCCCCAGACAAAGGATTCCTATATGCCTATTGGATCATGATTATGTTATTTGATCCCATACAGACTCAACAATTGAGCTAAGATATATTGCTGTTTGACATACTTCAGACTACACCAAATACATAAAAAGGTCAGTCTGATGGCATTTATTTGTTCTGACTCTGGGAAAGTGGGAAAAACTACTGTATCTCTGAACTATTTCTTTAACCAAATCAAACACATTTTAGGCTATTCTATGAGATCTCATTTTGATAACTAATGTCATATTTTTTTCACTTCCATTCACAGAGCCTCCCCTGAAACGGCTTGGAGCCCCCGTGGGGAGGCCCGTCTCCCACTTTGAAAACCTCTGGTATATAAACAACAAAGAAGAAAAAACATTGACAGTGGCTAATGAATGAATACTGATGAATGACTCACGTTTGTTGCTTTTGGGATCAATGTAGAACTCTTCCTCATCATGTTTCTGTATGAGAGGGACAAGATCATTTCATTTGAACAAGAACACATGAGACACTGGGTTTTAAAAGCTTTGACTGGAGTGACATGATGGCTAAATGTAGCCTGCTGGCTAGGCTAAATGCACCGACAGATGTCAGACTGCCGGGACACTGAACTGTAATTACCGAGGCCTTGCCCATTGGTGTCACCTTGGCCGGCCTGGGTGGAGGAGCAGCCTGCCTTTGTGGAACATCAGGGTTGGACGATCTCTCTGGAAAGCCAAGTATCATAAGGTCATATCAATGAAAATGGCGACGAGTTATTGAAGGTATCTGTATCTAAAGTTTTGATTAACATCTGTAATAAATGACTCAATACAGCACTGTTACCCAGATAAACATTCTCTTCCACTTGTCTAGGCGGGACTTTCACAGCCGGACGTTCACATGGAGGTGCTTCGTACATGTCTCCATCCTCTTCATCCTGCCATCAGCAAATACACAGGGCAATTATCTTAAAGGTGCACATGAGACATTACTATAAATATTGTTGACAGTTATGATTTGACAAATTGCTTTACGGCACAAAATACAAAGAGTGTCACTGTTTTTCCAGCATTGAGTTTTAGTAGATGGGGGAATGAGTGATGTTTATCCTTTTCAGTAATGCGAATGAGAAAACAAACATACAGAGCGATACCAGGGATGAGGAGAGAGAGGGTGGACAAGCAGGAATGTCCTCTTTGTGACAGAAAGCAACACTCTTTATATGGGGTGTGGTTTTTAATCCCACAGACCGGCAGGATAAATCTGGGTGGGGAAAGTGAACAACCGCTTGGCCCTCCCTCATTACAACCACTGAGGTGCCCTTGAGCAAGGCCCTTAACTTATCCCCAACCGCTCCGGTGCTCAGTGGTCAGCAGATGTGACTGTGGTTGTACTGGTCAGCATCCAGGTGTGACTGTGTGTGTGAATGTGAACAGGGTGTTCCTGAAAAAGACATCATTGCTCTCAGGAACCCCCCTGAATAAATAAACTAGGTAAACTAATTTGATACTTTTATGTTGATGTTTACAAATGGTACACAAAGTACCATTAATAAGAAGTGGATATCTGAGCAAACCTCTACTTACAAACTCATCTTCTGGCCAGCCAAACCCTGCATTGTTATCTGAAACAGAATGAGTGAGACAGAGAGACAGAAAGAGAGAGGGGTGGATATCGAAGAAGAGGAATACAATCCAATAAATAGTTATAAATGTTTTTTGTTTTGTTTTTTCGTTATTAAAAAAATGAAAGGTCTAATAAAATCTCACCTATCCGTTTGGGTGGTGCTGGAGGCCCATTGTGCCTGAGAGGAAGAGGAGAGTTCATACTGTAGTCTCCTTTGTTGTTTTGTTATTGTCACATGCATGATGTCATCCTTTCCACCCTTATTAAAGTGATAGTATCAAATATGGATGACAAATAAAGGTGATTTGGCTATGCAAAGTGTTACTATACTTACAGGTTCTTCAGTTTTCCAAAGAAGCTCTGAAAACACAGAAACCACACATTTGCATTCAAAGACTTACAGAGAGGCGAGTGGAGGCGAACAGACTGCGGCACAGCAGGGATGCTCCATTTTTTAAGCTATCTCTATGTGAAATATCACAATTAAATGCTCTCTTTAGATGATAACACCACATGTCTGGTTTATCATTTACATGTAGTTAAACGTTACCAATCAGCCGCATCATCAGACCTATTACCAGATCTGGATCGATGCTATGTGGTGAAGGCCACACAGACAGACAGACAGACAGACAGACAGACAGACAGACAGACAGACAGACAGACAGACAGACAGACAGACAGACAGACAAAAGAGCTTTATTTAGGAAGACATGGCGTTGTGTTGCATTACAGATACTGCTACCCCAAACTTCAGTGGGTGAAGTCATTCTTACAAGAACTTAATTTGCTGTATGTCAGTCCAGCTGTTCTGAAGCACAAATTAATCAGTAAAATCACAACAGTGTCCATCTGTATAGGGATAGAGCTGAGGTTCTTCTGGGCATTATTTCATCTCCATGCTGAAGCAGAGATAAATAGGCTACACTTGTTAATAGTAAATCAGGAAGTGGCGCTATCTCTGTTTTCCCACAGAGCCTGTAGTCAGCCGGTCGCCATAGAGGAAGTGTTGATGTAAATGACCATGGACATGGAGAGGGGGAGGGATTATAGACATGTGAAGATTATTGTGTGTTCTGTTTGTCTCTCTGCAACTCTCTCTCTCACTCTCTCTCTCTCTCTCTCTCTCTCACACACACACACACACATACACACACACACACACACACACACACACACACACGCACGCACGCACGCACACACACACACACACACACATACACACACACACACACACACACACACACACACACACACACACACACACACACACAACATGCCACACACCTGTTGATTTACTGTATCTGGTTAATGACGAGCAGGTGAGAGGTGGGCGAAAGGACAGAGACCTACATTCATCCCAAATTGCAAACTCCACACAGAAAGGACCTGGGACGAACTTTCTTTCTGTGAGGCAACAGTGCCAACCACTGAGTCACCATGCTGTCCTGAGGGGAATTTACCTTGGTGTAGCTCCATTAACAAGTACAGATCCTGTACAGGACCATGGTGCTCACATCCATTTCCCATCCTGGCTGACTGACTGACTGACCCGAAAATGCCTCTGTTTGACTACAGCTCCACTAGCGGGCACAGTGGTAAGAATAAAGAAACCAATGACAGTGAAGTTCATGAGATACCATACATACGCACCTAAAAATATATCAAATCCACAAATTACAATCTAACACAGTTCAATACAGTGCAAATAAAGCCCACACCTTAATAAGCCCTAGTTGCCATTACAGAGGCATGAGGTTCAGGTGGAGCTCACAGCCAATGATCTGGTTAACACTCTCAACTAATATCAGCAATTAAAAAAAATATCAGTTTCTCTATCTCTATTCAACAGCAACAGTGTTTTGCTGTGTGCTAATGTTTTCCTGTTACGTGCAGCTCTCTTCCATGGACATCCCCTTTCACCATGAAATCTGATTTGATCAAGAGCAAGACACCACAATGTAACTGTTATCACGTTGGCACTGGAAATGACAAGCTATTTTTATTTTACATTGTGATACTAGACAAAGATACTACAGCTACAGTATGTACATGAACATCACCCTGATGAGACAGTAACTGAACAAGTAGCAGCCATTAAAGTATCGATTGCAATAATGTCTCTATCTTATGGTAAAAGTGAAAGTCATCCTTACAGTGTTCTGTGTGTTCTGAAACCCAACTGAAGGGAAAGCTCTCATGTTGCAGGTATTTACAGACTATGTCTATGCACAGTGTTTTAAACCACATAAATGGATTGGTACCTGCAATACTTTTGAACTACAACACCCAATAGGTTTTGAGGTCGACACAAATTTCTAAATTAATGCAGATGAAGAGACAGCACAGATATTAACGTAAGGCTTTGAGATATTTTGCATTTCCACATCTGTGCTGAGGCCAACTTTGTAGAGTGAACTTAGAAAAATGGGGAAGGGGCGGATATATTGTCATGGTATGGTCTGTTACACAATCTGAATCATCATGCCTAAACATTTCAAATAAAAAATGTAAGAAAATCTGCATCTCACTTGCAGCGGAGGAGTGCGCCGTGCTAGCTTACTTTACATAAGATACTGTGCCCCCAGAGTGGATACTTTACTGAAACTGTGCCCCCTTGACACCTTACATCTGTAAGGTGTCAAGGGGGCACAGTTTCAGTGGGCATGATCTGTGTGCTTTGAATCGCCCGTCAGAAATTTGAAACACATTTCCTTCTGAGATGTCTGCACCCATAGGCTCTTACTATTGTCTCTAGTGCGCAGTATAGACACCTGGCACCTAACCACATTATTTTAATATTTACTTCTAACCTATGGCTATGCAGGCAGTTGAGATGAACCTCTGGGTGAATAGTCCAACCAAAACAACTTTGCCAAATTAATTCTTTTCAGACAACAGAATTATAACTGTCCAAAAACGATCACCACCTCATCTACTGTTCAAGTTCACCATCGACATGAGACAATGAAACACAGCAACTGTCCTCCAACACCACAACCATCAGTTGTCTAAAGTTGAAATAAACAATTACATAGCAAATGTAAATGTTCTGAATATGTTTAACTGAAAAACAGATTGAAATATGTTTTTTGAGTTCTCAATAAAGAATTAGATTTTATTGAGGACTGGTGAGGAAGGTTTGAGAAGAATAAAAAGCTATTTTTCCAAACAGAAATGAATGTTTAACAAGTCTGTCTGATCTCTCAGACAGCTTGAAGCTTCAGGCCCTTGCAAACATTAGCTATCCAGTAATTGTCACTGTTTTTCTAATAGTTTCCACACAATCACACTGTTTCCAACCACTTTAACAATGTAGTCTTCTTTTACACAATCTTTCCCCTATCAAAGCGTCTAAAGGGAGCGATGTTAAAATAAAGAGTAAAGTTTACAGTGGACTCATTTACAACGGTAAAACTCTCATCAACAACCCTGACCCACTTCCTTCCCACAAACGCCCAATGTTTTCAGAATACAAACTAATAAATACCCAATTAAAACATGTACATTACCATTGTCATGATTTAGGACGAGTCGAGTCCCACGGCTCAAGTCATGAGGAAATGTCCTTTGTTTTGGCTCTCAGATGCAAATGGTTATGAGATTGAAACAGAGCGATATAGAATGTCTGTGCAGAGCAGCTCTACCTGTCCTCATTTGCATTTCCTACCTGTGTGAGACAGAAGTCTCACCTGCCGCTGGCCAGTCTGCCGTTAAATGAGCTCACACACACAAGTGCAAAGCTGCAGTGTGCAGCTGCAACCACCGTGCTCTTTACACTGCCTGCCAGCTTCCCTATACAGCCACCTGCCATTGCCTGGAGACAATACTGCTATCACTCACTGTGTTACTGGTGGTAAAGGCTTTTCATCCGTCATCCATCTGCCAACCAAAAAGGAAATTATTAACCCACATTATTACACACACACACACACACACACACACACACACACACACACACACACACACACACACACACACACACACACACACACACACACACACACACACACACACTTGGGATAACAAACTGTCAATGAAGTCATTAGTAAGTCATCTTTAAGGAATACATTAGCATTTTTGTTTAGGTATAAGACACAAAAATCAAGTGAGAAAACACAATAATTGCCTTGCATATTATTTACACCAATTTATACTCACAAAATCATTTTTGGTAACACTTTATATTAAGGTACACATATTAAAGGCCGGCTTTACCGTGAATATATATGAATATATATTAATTCTTAAAAAATCTTAAATTTCGAATCCGTTGAAATTTTTGAAATTGCTTGTTCACAGCCAGAGAAAAAAAAAAATGAAAAAAAAAAAAAAAAAAAAAAAAAAAAAAAAAAAAATGGGCCAGGTGACGCGTTTCGAAACGCGTCACCTGGCCCAATTTTTTTTTTTTTTTTTTTTTTTTTTTTTTTTTCATTTTTTTTTTCTCTGGTTGTGAACAAGCAATTTCAAAAATTTCAACGGATTCGAAATTTAAGATTTTTTAAGAATTAATATATATTCATATATATTCACGGTAAAGCCGGCCTTTAACCACTAAGTAGTTCCATTAGCATGCATATTAGTAGCATATTGGCTGTTTATTACTCATTATAAAGCACTTGTTAATGCCTTATTCTGCATGATCATATACAACTACTAGGCAATTAATTAAGAGTTTTCCCTCAACAACCCCCTTAATTACTGCTTATTGATAGTAAGTTATTGTGCATTAATTATGCTTTGCTCAGTATGGGCCTTATAAGGTGGTAATACGACAAGAATAGTTATTCTCCCTTAATAACACTTAATAAATATGGTTACTTATTATGTAACAACAAACAAAGCTACAAGTGGTAATAGTGTCCAAATACATAAACCAAGTCTTTATAACTCAGAATATGTCCCCATTCTAAAGTGAGGTCTTGCTCATAACTAATTCACTAGTGGTTTGACCCTTATTAACCTATACACAATTTCCCTATTCTAAAGTTGCCTCCTCTTCATACTTAGTAAACCCAATAACAGTATTTATAGGAGCATGTCATATGATAAGAAATACATAGAGATATGGTTCACATTTTTTGTGATCCTTTACACACAAAAAAGCTGTCAGCTGAAAATTTTACAGTTTAGGCAGTACATTATTGTTATCCTTGAACAAACTTGGAAAAAAAAATATTTGAAAATCTCTGAACTGGTCCATTAATAAAAATAATAATTTTCTACTTGTGTTGTGTCTCTTCTACCACTGAATGGGATTAAAATGGGGTGTGTTATTTGCAGTAGTTGTGTGTTATTGTGGGTTTACTAAGTATGAAGAGGAGGCAACTTTAGAATAGGGAACTTGTGTAGGTTAATAAGTGTCAAGTTACTAGAGAATGGGGGACATATTCTGAGTTATAAAGACTTCATTTAGAGTTATTTGGACACTATTCACACTTGTAGTTTTGTTGATACCAAGACACGTGGTCACTTTACTCCAAACAAGTTGAATGTAGTATTTCCAGCTTAGTTTTATCAATCATGACTCCCAGGAATGTGCTTGATGAAACTTTCCTTAGAACTTGTTTGCCTCAGTTATTCTTATACTGTAACTTACTGGGAAAAGTTCAACTTTAATGGTCTCATCACAATATTGAGAGCATTTTGACAAATTGGCTTTATCACGATTAATGTATAAACCTTTCGATAATAATTTGGCCTTCTCATATTAATTTGTCAGAGATCGATATAAAGTGCCACAAACGGTTTGGAAAAAGTATGAAACATAAAGAGATTTATTCCAAACATCATTTATTGAAAATGGAGTATGTGGTTATAATGGCAGTGACAATAAATTATTAAACTACACACACAACATCACACATTCAAGTCTCTATAAAACAATATAAAATGCACATAAATATTAACTTAATACAAAACATCTAAAATCCAATTTCCTTTGAGAGTCTATCACATAGCACCCCAAGAAAGATGAAAAAAGGAGTCGAGCTTTGCAGTCAACAAGCAGTTCAGTATAGTACAGACAAAACTCTGAGTTATTTACAATATCAAATCAACATTCAAACAACATACATGCTGAACACATAAGTGCTCTGGGAGTTTATAGTTTATAGTCTATAGTGAATCTGAAAGAACTGGACACAATTTTGTCGAGTGGAGTATAGTCCACATTTTCCTGTTTACACCTGTCACAATCTATTCACATCTACAAGGGGGCCGAGGGACAATGGAGGAGGGAGAGGGGAGGTGGGAAGAGGCAAGGAGGAGGGTTGTCTTGTGCACAGAAGGTATGATCATCTTTATTGAATCTGAACCAGCAGATTCTGGTTATTATGAAGGTCTGGTACTATAATAAAAAAATAACCTCAAGCCCCAAATAACCAAATGATGGAGAACACAACAAATGAATTCAACATAATAAACTTATATCTAGATGAGTCTGTAATACAATCCTTGCACAAGCTTTTCGAAAAATAGGGGTAGCGAGAACATTCCTATGTGGCTTATTGTGCAAAGCAAATGTTGAGTGGAGTGTGTGTCCTTCTGGATTATAAGTGCTACTGACCTAACATACCCTAATGACTTCATTCCATAAACTGGCATGAAGCTAAGTAGAAGGAGGCTAAAATCCATACATCACCTGTCAGTGGAAAGGAATGTGCTGTGTCACATGTCTAGCAGATGTGACATTTCTCAACTTTCCTATGTTTTCCCGGCAGGTTCTCTGACTGAGCCTGCAGCTTGGCGATGATCTTCCCTGCACACCCCCACGCCGGGTGTCAGAAGGAGACGTGGAGAAGCAGAGACTCGTATGAAAGAACAAAAAATCATGACCCAGACGGAGGCACAGGAGGAGAAGGAGCTTTATGTTCTGAGCTTCTGTCCATGTATAGCATCCTCATCAGCAGAGCAAAGAACGGCATACGGATGTGAGAACGTGTAACGTGAATGCCACGTGTTAGGTTCTTCTTGTGCATCTCGGTAGGAGTGGTGCCAGAGCTCCATCGGTTTGATCGGTGGCTTTAGATCAACAGGGTAAGCAGGCTGGAAACAGAACCATGGTCCTGCCTGTTCTGTCTGTCTAGCTGCTCATAAGAAAGTTATCTTTGTTGTATGACACACTATCTATGGGTACATTCGTCCAACAGCGTCTTCTTTACTCTCTCTTGCTCTCTGCAGGCATCTGGTAGATCTTAAACAACCTGATTCGCCTTCATTTTGCCATTGATCCAGTCAATGTAGTGGGTGACGCGGGTGTACACCCCCGGCTTGTCCTTCTGCCCGCAGCCGTCACCCCAGCTGATCACGCCCATCAGAGTCATCTTGCCGGCATTCGGACAGACGAGAGGGCCGCCAGAGTCTCCCTGGACATGAAGCCAAGGAAAACAGAGAGAGAGAGAAAGAAAGAAAGAAAGAAAGAAAGAAAGAAAGAAAGAAAGAGTGAGTGAGTGAGTGAGTGAGTGAGTGAGTGAGTCATGTGTTAAACCAAACAACCAGAAACCCCTATGCCAATGAGTATTTTTTTTATTTAACCTTTATTTATCCAGGGAGGACCATTGAGAGCATGCTCTCTTTTTCAAGGACGCCCTGATTACAATAGAACACATTACAGTAGAAAAGGCCCCTGCCACTAATTTTACAATGTGGTGCAATGTCTCACCTTGCAGGCATCATCCAAGTTGCGGGTGTCGCCTGCACACAGCATGTTGGGGGTAATGGTGCGGCCGGACAGCACATCGGGGATGCAGCGCTCCTGGGGCCACAGGCGAACGTAACCTCTCTTAACGCGCTCTGAGAACGCTGCAGAAACTGTGGAGAGAGCAGCTGTTAAAATCCATGTTCATAGAGAAGGTCTGAGACTGCCTAAAGCTGAGTGGAAGTGCTTGTGGAGAGACTTGGTTGGATGTATATCGCCCTCTGCTGGTCAGTCTAATAAGTGTAATGACTACACTGAAACATGACTGTATCCTCATGCTGATCAATTAAATATTCTTCAATCAGATTAGCAAGCATCAGTCTTTTTTATAATGTGCAAAGCCTTTCTTTTTCATACATTTCCATTCTACACAATGTGGTACACACCTCATTCTAAGTTTCATGAGCACAGTGTTTTTAACTGTATAATTTTGAAAACCAAACATATTTACTGAATTATATCAAATATATAATGTAACTTGTATAATGGGTATCCTGCATAAGCAACGCAAAAGGAGAGAATATGATGTATTTTAAGATGATCTGTTGTTTACATTCTCCGTCTTTTCCATAGCCAGAGATCTCGCACTCAGTCCAGTCTGGCAGCACCAGTCCTGGTTCAGGCAAACACGCAGGCAGAACCTCTGGAGAGTTGACCGCGCACATGCCAATGTCAGTCTTCAACTTCAACAGGGCTGAAAGTGCAATGTGACCAGAGGAAAGTTAGACATGGGGAGAATGTCTGAGAGATGATTTAAAGTTTTCACAAGCCTTTACTGCACAATCAAGGTTCCATATCTTCACTGTCGGGTGAAAACCTTGTATATCTAAATGTTGGTGATTTTCATGTTTAGATTAAATTGAAGGGTCACATGCTGTAGGATGAGATAATTCTACGTTTGGGTTGTGAAGCCCTTTCAGTTTGATAACCAAAAAATGCATGACCATCAAGCTCAAACCAAAGCTGCTTTTCTTAGTTCCTGAAAAGCAATTTGGCGATACAAGGTTTCCACTTGACAACATCAATATATTGAATATTCCATACTTGCAAGATTGAATAAATAAGTACAACATTGTTGTCTCTCTTGAAATCTTTACTCACCTATGTCATTGTCAAAGCTGTCACTGTCAAATTTCTCGTGGATCCAGAACTTCTCCACTTCAAAAATCTGCTCACTGCTAGAATTCTGTTTCCGAAACGTCCTGCCCAGAACGACCTGTAACTTCTTCGCATCAGAGCTGAGACTGAAATGATAATAATGCTTGTGAGTATGACACACAGTATGGTGAATATGTTCATCTCTATTTTTCTGTGTGTGTGCAGGTGAGTATGTGTCTGTGTGTAGTTCCTACATGTCCTCAAAGCAGTGTGCAGCTGACAGGACCCAACAGGAGTCAATGAGGATCCCTCCACATCGGTGGAAGTGGTTTCTGAGACGGGGCTGGTAAACATTAATGGCCGCCTGCCACGGCTGCTCCGTGATGTCGCTGACCCGGCCCCCAAACATACGGAACGCGGGGTGACCCAGCGTGTTGTCAGATCGCTGCCCACATGTTCCTACAGAGAAGGACAGGTTGCAGTACAACGGTTAAAAAAACAGATTTTTACTGTGCTTGATATTGGTTGTTTGAAATTTACAGTAGTGTATACACCACAAGCTGGGTTAAAGTTTGAGGCTAGTGTAAATAGATCCTACCTCTGTCATTGTTGTTAGTGATGGGGCTGCGAGGGCCAAGAGTGGTGATAATGGTTGGATGCCTCGCTGGGGAAAAAAAGTACAAATTATGATTATGATAGTACATCACAGTCCAGAGGATTTTATTCATTATATTTCTGACAGATAGTTGACTTATAGTGCAAGTCTGACCAATCTCACTGCCATATACAAAGATCAACGTAAAGCTTTTTTTTTGCTGCACTGCCTGTCACTAGGGAAAGAAAGGATACTTACAGCATTTGGGTATATCGCACAGCTCCCAGGTCAGCTGCATGTTCTTGTAAACGTGACACCATGGACCTTCATCGCCATCTGGATTCCTAATGGATAAAGGAATGGAAAATGTAGGGTAAGCTTCTGAAGCTTTTCTGGGTGTCTGGCTGCTGTCTGGGCAAGCACTCGTGTGTCTGGGGGGCGGCTCACTTCTGTGTATTGTATGTGTTGTGTGTGTGTGTACCTGCAGTAGCTGTGGCTGCCCAGCCCCAGCTCCAGGGCGTCAGATCTCCATGAGTTGTAGAACTTGCGCTTGATAAGGGGGGAGTCCCACGGGAGACAGCTGGAGCCACGCTTAGTGACGGCGGTTGTGCCTCGGTAAGACTGACCAGAGCCCAGCACACACTCTTGGTACTTATCTTGACCCAAACACAGAGAAATAGAGAGGTATTAAGCATGCACGGGGGAGAACTATTTCATTTGAAGAATTCCAATGTTTTGTAAAGCAGCCTCACCTCCTGGACACTTGGGCAAGGAGCAGAAATCCCAGACGACCTGAGTGCCTTTATAGATGTAACACCAGGGAGTGTTGTCATTGTCAGGGTTCCTGTAACGGAGAGGCGAGGAAAACGAGTACATGAATGATGTGCAGGAGTCAGATTGTAACAAGACGCATCATCTCTCGAAGTGTCATCAAAATCAGACCAGTGGTGTAGCACTTACGGCCTTTCATAATCTTGACCTTTGATTATAGCGTCCCCATCAGGTCAATCAGTGGCATTTTTTAAATGCCAGAAGAAGTTGCCGGCCCCACACCGAAATGCATCATCCCTCTATGTTTTGTCAAAATTAGACCAGCGAAGTCTGAGATATTTGCGAGAGCTCTGCACGTCATTCCTATGAAAGCTCCAGCTGGTGAATGCACTAAACTAAAACAGACTGGTAGCATACCGGCAGAAGTTATGATTGCCCAGTCCAAGACTGCTGGCGTCTGGCTTTTTGGCTGTAAACTTCTTTCCCCTCAGAGACGTCGAGTTCCAGTTGATACACTCAGCTCCTGTCTGGCTGATGCTCCACGTGCCACGGTACCCTCCGCCCTGGCCCACAACACACTTCTCATTGGTGTCTACGGGGGAAAGAGAGGAGTTGTTATAGTAGAGTGGTATGATATACTGTACTTTCACTCATTTAGTTGTGACACTCTAAAATTATTAGTTAAATATTCTAGTTTTAATTTGTTTCACATTTAGTTTGACAAAATAAAAACTTTGTGGCTCTGGGAAAAAACAGAGAAAGCAAAAGACTAAACAAAAAACTATGACAACAATGGTACGTGGGTGCACAATTCAGTTTAAATTAATTGCATGTTAATGTGTTGCTCTTCAGGGCGTGTTTGGTTTTGTCCTAATACAGGATTTTTCCCAATTTGTGGTTGCAACCAATGGCGGAACACAAACTATGATGATCATAAATGAAATCACATTTATTGAGTCTGGCTTCTCTCAACTCATTACTCTTTAGCTGTAAGAATGGGGTTAACCTAATTATTGTGTTGAGTGGGTGGGGTGTCCAAAAGCCCAGAGAAGTCGCCCGCAGAAACAAAAACACTCATATCCCAGAACTTCTTTCCGTTGTGGTTTATGATCCTTTCCCCCTTCAAAACCACGGGCTCATGACACCTACAGTATGAGTCACAAAGTGCGTCTGTTGCTCTATCTGGAGTCACTAACGAGGTATTTTAATCAGTGTTGTGTCATGCTTCACACTGCTATGGACATGGCTGGGTTTAGTCTGGCATTACAACCAACATCAACAGTATCCAAAGTAGACTCAGGCAAATGTGAGGCGTACTCTGCATCCATCCATGGCTTCCCAGCTGCAGAAGCGTTTACAGCGGAAGTGTTTTAAGCAGTAATCCGAAATATGGGAGCAATTAGATGAAATAATGTTTTTAAGAGTTTTTAAGAGTTTGTTGAGTACTTACTGATCTCACACTGGGTGCCTCTGAAGCCTGCAGGACACTGGCAGAGGTAGTCTGAGGAGTACACCGCCTCCTTACAGGTGCCTCCATTATAGCAGCGAGATGCATGGCAATCTAAAGGGAGCAGATCGTGAACCGGTTAGTTACTTTATAACTATGTTATAACATCATGTCATTGCCACTCTGCTTTTTTGGTTTATCAAAAGTGGTTCTAAGCGGTTGCTACACCATCAACAATCCAGAATGTTTTATTTTTTTTTATTTTAAAATGTCTTTCTCTAGTTTAAAGTGAGGGCGCCCCACTCACTGCTAATGGTATGAGTTCACAGACCATGCAGTTTGGCAGACTGACATGTGGTTGTAATTTGTCTGAGGGAGGGGCATTTATGCCTCACAGAATTCGTCAATGGGGGTGAACGTGCGTATAAGAGCTGGTCTGGCGAGAGTATTTTAAAACACTCTTAGACTAAACTACGCCCACGCGAAAACACAGAAAGCCAAGGGTTCTGCATTTAGAACTACTAAAAAGAAATAGCGGAGAATATAGGACATGTGAATGAGAGGAGGGCAATAAAATAATGTCTAAGGAGGATGTAACAGCAAGTTACAGAAGACAATAAGGACAAGGTGAGGGCAGGCAGGCAGATAAACAGACAAACTGACTAAAACAGCAGAAGAGAAAATCTGGGGAAGTAGGAAAGAAAAAAGAAAGGCAGAGAGACAGTGGAAAGACAGACATGCGGGTCAGCTGATGTGTGTGTGTGTGTGTGTGTGTGTGTGTGTGTGTGTGTCCCACTCACTGATGACGGGCACATAATGACAGCGCTCTCGTCCTCTTAACGCACAGCGGCAGAACTCCACACGCTGTCCCTTCCATTGCAGCCATGTGTCCCCATAACTACGCACTGCTGATGTCTGACTATCCACACAATGTGCTGTGAGAAGACACACACACACACAGGCACAATAAAATATAGGAAAAAAAAAACAAGAATATACACACAAACATAATCCTTATGACATGTAGAAAAGGAAATAAACATGAAGGTAACACAGGAAACACACGTTAAGGACAACAGAGAACTAACTGAATGTGATGATGATATTAGTGACAATACAAAGAGAATGAGTGATGGGGCTCACAGGAGGTGTCAAAAGAGGACGAGGACTTGGTGACATGAATAATCAAAATTGTCCGCCGGGGAGTCCTCCGCTCTGGCTCACCTCTGTAAAAACGAGTCCCTCTCCTAGTACGTAGGAGCGCGACCTGGAAGAGAGGAGAAGCATTTAGCATTTAGCATTTAGCATGGCAGATGTCTCACACAAAGTGCAGCAGTGCATGAATAAATAGTGGTAAGAAAAGGAATCTATTAGATAAATAAAACACGGTATTACTGCTGTAATCTAACAATACTGTTGTTGTCTTTGGATGAACTACTTACATTGTCCGCTAGGCAGCAGCAGAGAGCAGAGAGGAGTACTAGAAGTACAACTGTTGTGGTCATGGCTTCAAATGAGGACTTCAATCTGCGGGAAATCAGATAAAAACAATTATGAGAGACAATTCTTGAAATAAATACCTTTTGGACGAAGGTGAGGCTCTGATGTCTAGACGTGTAGACGAGTAGAGTAGCGGTGCTCGTAAAAACAAAACAAAATCAACGGCACGGCGGCTCAGTGGTTAGCAGCACTGTCGCCTCACAGCAAGAAGGTCGTGGGTTCGAATCTCCACCCCGGTCCTTTCTGTGTGTAAACACCGTGGTCCTGTACAGGAGCTGCACCCAAGCAAACTCCCCTCAGGATGGCACGGTGGCTCAGTGGTTAGCACTGTTGCCTCACAGCAAGAAGGTCCCGGGTTTGAACCCCGGTCAGTCCCAGGTCCTTTCTGTGTGGAGTTAGCATGTTCTCCGTGTGTTTGGGTGGGTTTCCTCCCACAGTCCAAAGATATGCTGTGTTTTGTGTTGTGTAGTGTAATATGTATATGTTGTATGTAGATGATGCAGTATACTGTGATGATGCTATGTAAAGCCCTCTGAGACATGCTTGTGTGTTAAGGGCCTATAAACATAACTGAACATATGAAAGGTGAGATGAACCTCAGAGGTGTCCAACGTTGACCCCTTTCCTGCAATTCTTTTCCTTGTTGACTCGGCATCGATGGCAGGTTTACAATGGGAGGTTTCCACGCTGCTGCCGATAAACACATACTGTATGCTTTTATTCGATTTCATGTATGTAGTATTTCTTTCACTGGAAATATCCTATTGTAAAGCTGTCATCAATACCAAGCCAACAAGGAGAAGAATTGCAGGAAAGGGGTCAGCAATGGACGCCTCTTCAGCTTGTCCTGTCTTTCTAATGTTTCTGACTTTAACTTCCTTCCTCTTCCCCCACGCCTTCCCATGACTCTTCATTCCCTCAGGCCGGACAGACAACTGGGGAGGAAAGGGAGGGCAAGGTGGGGTGGTCCTTTCTAGTTTCCTCTGAGCACGGTAGAGTCAGAGAGGAAGTAATAGTAATGTTACGATTGGATCATTCTACAGTGTGAATGAGTTCAACAAGTTTGTAGTATTGTGTTTTGAGGGATCAGCAACACTCCTCACTATCCTTCGCCTCAGACTGAAGTCCCAGATTCAATTTCGTGTCCCTTTCCACGTAACGTTGCCAACGGCCCCACTTATTATCATAACATTTGCACCTCTTTCCCGCAGGGATAAACAGGACGTGGATCATCTTGACTTTACTATTTCGGAAATGAAACGCTGACCATCAGAGGAGGGGCGCCTAAACAAAGCAACACAGACGGACGGACAGCCCTAGAGCCAAGAGAGGAGCACGCACAAGCAACTGTGCACCATCTTCAACAGAGCAGAGCAGCAGCTGCAGCTGGATAAAGTGACTCAAAGCTCTAGTGAAAGTGAAAGGGGAGAAGTCTCTGTTGCCCCGGGTTAACAAAACATCTCGGAGAGATGTTTTGATGTATTCTTCTTTGTTTCAAAGCAGCTGCATTCTGTAGAAAAGTAACATACAGGATCGTGCCTGTTGATCCTCAGACAAGTGTGAGTAAACGTGAGTCACACAGGGGGCTTAGGAAGGGAAGAAATAAAGTTAAACATAAGACTGACAACTCTGCTTTCTGTTTTGCCTTCAGAACTAAGCTACCGTACTTACTGTATATAAAGCCAATTCTACCGACAAGTACAGACACAGACACACACATCAATAACTATCTGCATACATGCATGCACTGGCACTTGTGTTCACTGGTACATTTTCACTGCTGGCTGCTTCTTCACTGACTCATCTTCTGTGGTCGACTGAGCTAATCGAAAACAGTGTAGTGTTTTCATATATCAGTGAGGTAGAAACAGCCACGTTGGCAACCAGATACAGATACAGAAAACTTTATTTATCCCCGAGGGGCAATTCAGCTCCTACAGTCCACCACCACATAAAAGAATAGACATTACAGTCCTACAGCACAAGTCAGGGGAAACTCAGTCAAACCTAGGGGAAACTCAGTACATATGTCTTAGGAGGAAAGTGCACTTCTGCCTCTCATGTTGTCCCGTGCCCACAGACACACACAAGGGCAAGAATAGAGCAAACACACACACACACACACACACACACACACACACGCACACGCACGCGCGCGCACACGCACACGACACATCACACGTGCTTTGGAACGTAGAGCTAATCAATTCTCCCACACACATTCACTGTGTTCATTCTCCTCATTGTTACTGGAACAAAGACTCCCTTGCAGGATTTTTACTTTGAAAACACACACGTACATACACTGATACACACACACGCGCACACACACGCACACACACACACACACACGCACGCACACACGCACACACGCACACACACACACACACACACATACACACACACGCACACACACACACGCACACACACGTACACACACACACACACACACACACACACACACACTCACCATTAAGAGGACAGGTCCCTTGAAAACATAGCCTTGTGTCAGCTCATATGAAAGGCCTGTTGCTCGATGCTTTCACCCCCTGGCTGCACCTCATTGGCTGGACGTCAACAACACAAAGGCCTCTGTCTAGTTTCCTTTTTGTTTCCTTTGTGCAGCTGTTCAGCTCTGCTCAGTCGGGCCCTGTCTCCGCCCCTGTCAGCCCAAAACATGTGTTTCCTGCTAAAGCACTGTCGGCGTGCGTACAGCGCGCACTCGTAAACATGCACACATATCAACAGCCGCACACATGCACACTTCACACACATCAGTCATTAACACATGTCCATCCCCGCCCATTTTAAAGTGTGTGGTATCTGTCAGGCAGAGGCCCTGCTCGGCCCGGGCGCCTCCAACACCGCAGGATTATCTGCTGCTCTATGACACAAATTTTTAAAGTGTGTCATGGAGTTTTGGCTGTTTGTGGTCATGGTTCATAAAGCCTAATGCACAGACAGAAACACATAAAAAGCAACATTATGCACACAGAGCGAAGCTTGGTACAGGGCTAATTTATAGGAAACAAAGTAACTTTCTGCTCGAGGCAGCAACTTTTTCACTTTTATGTTGCACTAATTTCCTAGGGGGGATTAAGGCATTTGTCTGTCACACCCACTGGGTCAGTTCAGTTCATGTTTGTAGCCCCTTATTATCACACACGCATGTATCATAGGGCTTTACATTAGCATCATCACAGTCATATATTACAGCATATCTACACACAACAACATAGGTTACATACATCTTATACATACACTACACTACACATTTGACTGGATTATATACGTACATTGCGATAGTACACAAACACAGCATATCTTTACAACAACATGCAAACTCCACACAGAAAGGTGGAGATTCAAACGCACGGCCTTGCTGTGTGAGGCGACAGTGCTAACCACTGAGCCACCGTGCGTGCCGTGGCTGCGTTGGACAGTATGGAGAGTGTAGGAGCGAGTCAATTGCATGCGTGGCTTTCTTAGTAGGTCAAACCTGAATGGAACAAATGAAAACAGGCAGTGTTCAGAGTGAAGCCACAGCCAGACTGTGTGAGTCAGCAGCAACTTCTCACAGCACTTTGAAGACGAACCACATTACTGGAGCACACGTGCACACACAGATAAGACAGACGCACAGAGAAACGCACTTGCGCACAGAGAGCTAATAGTAATGGCTAACCCTCTAACGCCATTAATTTCCTATCAGTTTTCATCCAGTTACAGCATTTAAAAAAAAAAGGTCTTCAAGTGCTGACCACAGCTGGTCGACTCTAGCGGTGAGTTCACCGGACCATCAGCGAGGAAGTGCGATGGTGATGGTGTGCTGAGTTTGTAAAGGTTGATGGGTGAGACATTCCTGTCTTCCAGTAACGAGGTCAGAAGGTCAGATCAGGTGTCAGTGTTTATAGGGCGCTAAATAAAGAACTGCCCAAAAGCTGAAGAATGGCTAGAATGCTGAATTGACATTGGCTGAGCTGGCATGGCCCACATCAAACGCTCTTGCATCTGCCTGCGAAGTCTGAAATCATGATTCACTCGATGCTATAAACCGTCTCGGTGCTTCCTTTCCTGTCTCTCTCCTCCAAGGCTGTCAGCGGGAAATGATAAAGTACTTGTTGGTGCACTGCTGCCCCCTTTTAACACAATGGCGTGGCACCCAGGAGAGGAACAGGCAGAGGAAACAGCTTAAACAGTGTTGAGTGTATTCTTACATTCTAATTGTCTTTGGCAGCAAAGTTACTTTCAGAACAATATTTCATAGAAAGCCAAACATTTGGCGCTATTCGATTTGTAAACACTCTTCTCGTTCTCGTCCCAGACCAGGCTGGCATTGTCGGTTTCCATGACAACATCATAACATGAAGCCCCTTTGAGCTACTTTGACCCATTGGGACCCCTATAGGTGCTTTTAACTTCTACAATAGCTTCTATTCACGGTATTACCGTACCTCAACTTAAACGCCCTGCAGTCATGTGATATGTTTACCTATGACTGCTATGTGTTGTAATGCAGGTATCGTAAGCTACTTGGCAGGCATTATCCCTTCTTTACTGGGGGTTTTCAGTCAAGCTTGAATAAAGCCAGTGTGATCTGGCTCTATAACGTCCCACAGAACAGAGAGCTGCTTTGTAGCCTCTCTCAGCCGCAAGATTTAAACACCTGCTGTCTGTATCAGTCAGGAAAGCTACACAAAGAATCACAGACTGAGAGAGGGGAGCGGAAGGAGCAGGTGATGACACTGGAACTGAAGAGATGACGGAGGAGTGGGATAACTGCATGGAAGGAGATGAAACAATGTGGACATCAGAGTCAGGGCGAGAGTGAAGAGAGGATAGAGAAAGGAGAGAAGAGAGGGAGGAGGGTGAAGGAATCAAACCCCAGAGGTCAGCAGAAAGGTGATGAGTTGTGCTGCCTTTCATGCGAGAAGAGTTGACTCATCCCGCCTTCCAGGACTGAGAGACAGATGGACATGGCTTCATAAAATGGGATTCTTCAGCCACACTGGTGGCTATTAGATGAACACTTCCCTTGTTCGGTCAGCAAGAGTGGGGATGAGAAAGACGGTTTATTCAGATTGCAAGTATGAAAAGCGGCCATTCAAAAACTCTGAATTGTTCATAATCAAGAAATCCGACTTCATCATGTGACATTTTGTTCACAGTCTGATCCAGCTCTATTCTGTGTCTGTGTCCACTCTGACCTACAGCTTATATAGGCCCATGAGTCACACAAGGCTCAGGCTCTCTAGTGCTCAGAAAGTGACCACACTGAGAAGAATGTAGATAATGAATACAAACTCACTTCTCGCAGCGCACAAAAACGCAAAACTACAAGCCGGTATCAGTGTAATGGAGAGCCTCAGCTCAGCGCTGACAGATGAAGGGAGTGAAACTGAGATTCCTGAGGTGTTCGCTCAGACGAAAGAGCCTGTAGGCTCATGATCCACTGCAGCAGAATTAGTCAGTTTTTGGCTCAGAATGCATGCATACATGTATACAACCAACACCCCCCCCACACACACACACAAAAACACACACACACACACACACACACACACACACACACGCATGCACGCACGCAAACACACACACGTTTGTACAGCTATAGTGAGGACATGCATTGAAATAATGCATTCCCTAGCAAATAAATGCCTAACCCTAACCCTTCCCTAACCTAACCCTTAAAAGTCTTAACCTTTAAACAACCCTGAATACACACACACACACACACACACACACACACACACACACACACACACACACACACACACACACACACACACACACACACACACACACACACACACACACACAGAATCATAGTAGTATCAGGGGAGAGATATTCCTCAATGACACACACACACGCACTGAACCTAGATGAGCACAACATCATCACGTTCTCCCTGTTATCTCATCACAGTTAATAAGGAAGAAGCCAGAGAATGCTGAGTTGTTTTGCGCTGCCAAGAGTTTTGCAGTGATGTCATCCATTCATACAATAGTTAATCTATTGACTGCGAGCAGAGTTTGTGGATGAGGAGTGAACGCCTGACGTAGGAGGACTCATACCAGACCAAAAAGGTCCAGATGGATGAAGAGAGATAAACAAAGTCAGGATAGTGAGAATAGTAGAATACCAAATGAATAAGCAAGCGTAGCACTGGCTATTCCAGAATCACACACACTTCCAGCTCCTGATATACAGGTGGTGTGAAATTGTAGGACTGGGCGATATGGACAAGATTAATACAATACCACACAGTATAAGGATATCATGGCAACATGCAAAGGCACCTGTTAATCAAATTGATATTCATTGCATGATGATCAATTGGTCATGTGATCAAACAGTGATTTTAAAATCTAGTTTCATATATTTTCATATATCAGGGATAAACGATTTGCTGTTAATAATTAGTTCAGAGAGAGAGAGAGAGAGAGAGAGAGAGAGAGAGAGAGAGACCGAGAGATAAACACACCTCCCTATCATTATTTCCCCACATATGATTCTATAGAAAGATTGCCCAGCAGATATAAATCAGTTGTGATGATTCAGTCCAATCTGCATGTTTACAAGTGTATGTGTGTGTGTGTGTGTGTGTGTGTGTGTGTGTGAGTGTGTTTGTGTGTGTGTGTGTGTGTGTGTGTGTGTGTGTGTGTGTGTGTGTGTGTGTGTGTGTGTGTGTGTGTGTGTGTGTGTGTGTGTGTGTGTGTGTGTGTGTGTGTGCAAAAATGCTTGCTATACCTAGGCTACATCAAACTTCAAAGAAATTGAACTTAAAACAGTTTAACAACAAATGCTGATAAAGCCAAACTATCAGCCAGACATGACATGTTGCGACTATCATCACTAAAACTAACATTAGCCGAAGGTCGCCTATTCCATAAATCCAATCAATAATCCAGATTAGTATAGCCTATTTATCTAATTGTTAGATAGCCTACATATTAGTCTACATATTAGTAACCCTAATCCTGAAACATAAATTAGGCTAGAACAGACTGCAGAGTTGCTTTCGAGAATAACGGATCGGGAGCATGCAACATAGAAGAACAATTGCTCTTACCGAATAAAATGTCCTTTGCTATACGGTCGCTTCTCAGTATCCCTCGAGTAGCACCCTCGTCGGTGTCCTGGGACGTATCGCTCGGAGTGTGGCCGTGTTCCTTCTCCTCCCAGGTTTTTATCGGAGGAGCGGCTGCTGCTGTCGGTGTGAGGAGGGGGGGAGAGGGCTGCTGCTGTGACCTCAACGCCGGATGATGATGCAGTCTGCTGGGCGGGACCGTGCCGGACGGGAGTCCGCTACAGGTACATAGGCCGGACGGAGGTTTCTGGGGAATTGAAACACGGTTTCTAAAATTAACTGTCTGGAAATTCTGGAATTAAAAATATTGCGAGGTCAACAATGGGGTATTCTATTAGGAAATCTGTCTGTCTGCCTGCCTGTCTGCCTGCCTGCCTGCCTGTCTATCTGTCTGTCTGTCTGTCTGTCTGTCTGTCTGTCTGTCTGTCTGTCTGTCTGTCTGTCTGTCTGTCTGTCTGCCTGCCTGTCTGTCTGTCTGTCTGTCTGTCTGTCTGTCTGTCTGTCTGTCTGTCTGTCTCCCTCTCTCTCTCTCTCTCTCTCTCTCTCTCTCTCTCTTTTGTCTCTCTCTCACTCTCATATATGGGTAAATAGCCTAAAACATCAGCAAACATATAGCCTTCTGGTACAAAGCAAAAACCTCTATGTTAATTTGATTTCTAAGTGCCATACCAATGTAGCACCCACCTGGGTGATGCACAGCAACCAGTTTGCACCAGAACGCTCAACCACACATCAGCTATCACAGTGGAGAGTTAAGGACTGAATGTGCCAATTAAGTAACAAGGGATGATTAGGTGGCCATGATTGAAGGAAGGCCTGAGTGGGAATTTAGCCAGGGCACCGGGGTTACACTCTTGCGAAGAGTGCCAATGGGATCTTTAATGACCACAGAGAGTCAGGACCTCGGTTTAGCATCTCATTCGAAGGACGGTGCTCACTCACAGGACAGAGTCCCTATCTCTGCCCTGGGGCATTGCGGCGATTATTAATGCGACCAGAGGGGAAGAGCACCTCCAGTACACTGGTCCTCCAACACCACTTCCAGCACCAGTCTCCCATCCAAGGAGTATCTTAGGCCAGACCTGCTTAGCTTCCCCATGGAATCCAGTAATGCCAATTTTAGCATAACCGATGTTGTGTTGTGATTTTTAAGTGTGTGTAGTGTTGTGTTGACAATCATTTGAAGTTGTTGATTGGACAGTTGTTTGTCCACTCATAGCGCTGATGGCTCTGGAGCAGGTATCTGAAACGATCAGAGGGGTTAAATTAAGTGATGGGTGTGGGCTTGTAACAACACTGCTGGTCAGATGCTGGCCAGATGTTGCATTTGGAAAGGACTTCACTTCAAAATCTCCACAATATACTGAACTTTTTCTTTTCTTGTGTCAAACAGTTCTGGTCATGCAGGTGGTTGCTGGAAACTCACTGACGCAACAAACTTTATAATAGCCTGCTATGTTTACAAACACACTTTGTGAAGAACGCATACAAAACTCACATGTATCTGACATTTCCCTGAAGTGATCTCAGATGGACTCAGATCACTTTGGGTAATTATGTTTGTGGGGGAAAAATGCTTCCTGTTTATATTTTGCAAAGTGTAGAGAGTTACTTTGTCCTTTTCTAGAGCTGATATCTCTCTGTCTCTCTGCTTTTTAACACTCTCACAAGTGCTAGTTAAAGGTATACTATGCAACCTTTTTATGACACTTCAAATGTATGTTTTTATTTATTTTATACTTTTTTACATTTTAGACTATCTTTTAGCTCTGAAAGACCTCTTGATACAAGGAATATCAGTTTGTAAGAGTTAAAGAAATAGTTTTAGATGTACTTGAAAGCCATAAAGGGTTTGTTTGCTTTTGTATTGTTTGTAAAACATTGGAGTAAAACAGGCTTGTGATATATGGTGCATAATAACAATTACAAAAGCACATTGTCCATCTATAAGTCCTACTCTTCAGGAATACGACTTTAAGATGTAAAAAAGAAAAAAGTTTGTTTACATTTGAAGTGCCCTAAAAAGTACCTTTAAATTAACTCTGATGGGCGTGGATTTCTATAAACACTGGCACATGATTGATTTTTCACACTTCAGTGACCTCTTATATAGCACAGGTCAGGCTGTGGGTGACAGAGAAGCGGTGTGGTAACGCTGTTGTTGTAGCGCAGGTCTGGCTGTGGGTGACGGAGAAGCGGTGTGGTAACGCTGTTGGCACCAGGAGCCATTTGTGGTGACTGCAGTCCCCTTGATTCAACCCATCCCTTCCTCAGGAAATCAGTCACTTAGCTTTAACTAAGGATGGCTCAATGTTTTATTAGACCAACAGTGATTTTAATTGCATTGGATAATGCATGTTTATTGTCTTTACTGTTTGTTGCAACTCCACATTAAATAGTTGGGAACATGGCGTTTTAGGAGGTAATGGGCGGGGGCAGTTAATTTGGTGTCTGGCCTCTCCAAGTCCATCTGTGTTAGATTAGTGCGAAGTCACAGTCGTCCTTGATGAGGAAATTCACTCACTCACACACACACACACACACGCACACGCACGCACGCACGCACGCACGCACACACACACACACACACACACACACACACACACACACACACACACACACACACACACACACACACACACACACACACACACACACACACACAGGGTTATGAGTGAATGTTATATGTTGAAAATGTAATCCATTACAGTTGACTGATTACCAGCATAAAATTGTGATCGATCACACCAACCAGCTTTCTAATCACATTAATTATTAATCTGATTGCTATCATTGTTTGTTTTTTGCCTCCACAATTGATCAAACATGAAGTGTATTGTGTAATATATGCGAGTAATTGAAAAAGTTATTTCAATAATGAGAGACTAGTAGAAAGTTTAACAAGCTTTAATGATACAACAAATTAATTTTTGGCGTATGACTCCATGATATGATGACGCTCTCCTGAAATGATGAGAGGGCGTGGTCAATGAAGAATATGATAGGAAATCCCCCATAGGGAATTCTTCAGGAGTCATGACGATGGTGGTGGTCAGGGGAGGACGTGGATGGTGGTGGTCAGGGGAGGACGTTGGGTTGAAAACAACTGCTTCAGCGATGATGATCAGCAACTGAGAATGACATATAGCACATCAGCAGCACATAGCAAAGGCAAATGCGCTTTGTACCGCTAAATGACCGGAACGTGGTCTAATGCCTTCATGTGGGAAAGTTGTTTTCCGGTATAAGCGCGACCCCGTCATCGCGGACATTTCACCAGTTTCGAGCCAGTCAGAAGAGCGGTATGCTCTTAAGGGGACACAAGTGGGAAACGGGTCCAGTCATTTTCCGCGACAGCGGTCCTTCTCTCATGGGCGAGGTGTAGCCTACACACGTTGCTTAATGTTCCAGCGGGCATAATCTAATCATTCGCGCACATTAAAGCAAACTGGCGAAATGATCTTGTGATAATAAGAGCGGTAGGCTATGTCAGCTTCATGTGTGGGCGTGCTGATTTTCCCCTCTCTCCTCTCTGCTGCCTGCTCGCTCTCTGGCCACAGTCCTCCTCCTCCTTCAGTCACAGCCCGACAGGGACACAGACGAAGCAAATGCACGAAGCGAAATGTGGAAGTATTTTGCTTACGTTGCCGACAGCGAAGGCAAGCCCGGACACATCAAACGAAGCCAGTCTGTAAAAAGTGCTTCAACGCGACGCAGGTGAACGGATAAACAAGCAAACTTATTTCATCAGAGTTTTGCCGACACGTCACTCCCCACCCGCTCTGCAGTGCCGCCCCGCCCCCCAACATACAGGCAATTTCGCTGCTAGATTCCCACATGCGAGAGCCGAAGTGTGAAGGGAAATGTCCGATATTGACTTACAGGTAATTTTCCGGTACGCATGTGGGAAAACGGCTTGAGTAAAACATGGACTCTGATATACTACGCTGGTTAGGTGATTGGATCAGCAGGAAAGGAATAGCTTGGGCTGATTGGTTATTGCCACATGAGGGGAAGCAGTGTGAGAAACTGAATGGATGAGGAGACAGCATCAATGAAAGGGGGCGAGCCTAACAATGAATGGGTTATACAACCTCAAAGAAAGGGGGCGTATTTGTGATATGACCTGAACTAGGCGTAAGTAGTCTTCATTATTGAAATTTGTTAAAACATCACTATTTACTTTTTCAGTTTTTTTAACCTTACTTCCAATGGATTGCAGTTACATTTTTGTAATGGGATTTATTTGAGCATATGCTACGGTATTCAATTACTCCCCAATGCAACACAAATTCACACACGTACACACACACATGCATGCACGCAATAATAATTAAAGACAACATAAAGTCATGTTTTAAGATATATATGAAATACTCCACTTTTGAATAATAATTTGTGTCTGATAGTTTTCCCACACAAAAAATTATCTTGTTAAAATGACTCCTTCGGCCTCATTAAAAATTCCAAAGCAACCAATCAGGGTTATCTAGAACATAACTAGAGAGTCATCCCCCATGGGGAATTCTTTGGGAGTCAAGAATCGTTGGTGGTGGACTGGGGAGGCGGGTGGGACGAAACAACAGCTTCAGAGGACAGCTTCAGAGGAGATGATGAACAGCCGTGATGCCAGCAATCACAGCATATAACAAGGGCTTTAACTGCTGAATACTGGACAGGGATTGGCTCGAGTATTTGTGATGTCACGAATCCTGCTCGGTGAAAATCGCGTTTTCAGTGAGCACAGAGAAACTTTCCACTTTCAGCAGATGATTGTGAAAACAGCCTTCTAGTGTCAAACTCTGCACAGACATCATTCTGCACAGTGAAGCTCAAACATACAACTGAGGGAACAAGAAGAAAACACCTTTTTGACTTTAGGGGGTCTTTAACCTCATGTATACAGTATTACCGTGACATTTTACTGCCTAATTATGTGTGGGTAAATGTGTATGGGTTTTTTATGGTTCCTTGTAGTACATTTACAAATTCACAAAGTACCAAGCAGGCTATAACGAATGTACAGGCGTCTGCCTGGTATCTGCTATTGGCTGCTCCATCTTCCAGTCCCCTGCACAGATCCGGCACGGCACCAGATCCGGGGGATCTCCCGCATGTTTGTATGACCATGTTATTGTTTCCCCATAGAAAGATGGTTTATATGGTGTTAGTTCATTTTATTTTTGTGTATTAGCTACATACAGGGCCGTAGCCAGGCGGGGGAAAGTGTGGACGATTCCAAGGGCCCTTGACTGACAGGGGCCAAAAAAACAAAAAAACAAACAAAAGAAAAATTACAGTGCACCTGAACGCAACATACAAGATACCCGCTGAATAAGTGTCCAAATGTTCATGTCATTCTGGCCAATACTCTACTTCTGTTATAACATTTCAGTCTGGAATATGGAATATCTTTCAATAATCTTGGGGGGTGAATAACAATGTGATAGGCTTACAATGGAGTGTGGTGTGTGGGGGTGAGAGGTGATGTGACACTATGCTATTGGTTAAATGAGAGCAGGAGGCAAACAGCTGATTATTCAATTGAAGCCCGGATGTTGACAGGCTATTTTGAGCGTGTGAGCAGATTTGAAGTGGTGGAGAAATAAGAAGTGAACTGAGGAATTGTAAAGTGCAGATTATAGTCTTCCTGACTGAAACTTCGTTAGAACTTCATATCCACTGAATCTGCAATTACCATTTCTGCTTTCTTACCGGATGAGCAGATGCCAAGCTTTTGGCCGCAGACTAGACACATCTCTCAGTTTCACAGTTCTTCCTGTTTTATATGACACAACAGAGCCTCATATACAGAGGACAGGAAACTATACATATCACTACATTGATACATTCAACGCAATGTATCAAATAACATTACAAAAAGTTACCAGGCTGTGTAAAATTCAAGCCAAAAGTTACCAATTGTATAAAAATGTAAGTGAGGCCATTTCCACAGGTTAGGCTTACCTGACAAGACAAAAGCATGGATCTAGACTGTACTATGACTTGCATCTTCCTGATTCCTGTGAAGCGGTCTCCATCGTACTGAAGTGGAGGGGATGAGGAAACGGCACCATGTTTGGTCAATGTAAACAGGAAGCATTTTGTTACAAGCATATCCAAAGTGATGTGAGTGGGCGGCCCCTGCTTCTCGTGACAGGCCCTCTTCACTCTTAAGATCACGTCAGATACGTGTGAGTTTTGTTCACATTCTTCACAAAGTGTTTGTAAACTTTGAACGTGAACAACCAAGTTCATTGCATCAGAGTGGCTTTCCAGAATTCACCTGAACTGTGTGACGAATGGCAGGTGATGAAATGGAAAGAGTTCGGTGTCAGTAACAGTTTGCATGTTACTTAAGCAATATCACATGAGAGGGAGTGCGGTTGTTGGCTAATATTGGCACTGCTGTGATTCGGTTGCAGGAGATAATCACAGCAGTGCCAATATTAGACAACAACAGCACGACCTCGAGTGTGATATTGCTTTTATACAACAGTTCTATTAAACAAAGCTGATTAAAAAAATGACAAAAAGCTGAGAAAATATATGATTTCTGTATTTATTCCTCCGCCAACAAAAATAGTCCCCTCAGCTTTCTGCTTTGCTGAAAATGTAGCCTAATCAGCCTAATTAACTGCAGGCTGTCTACTTTACTACTGTCTACTCTACAGCTGTGAAGCATTTTGTTGATTAGGGCAGCTGTGAAGCGGAGTGATCTACACACAGTGAAGCGCCAGTGCATTATGTAAGGGATAATGTATATTGAGGCGGTGATTACGTAAGGGATAATGTATTGTGAGCCGGTGATTACTGGCAAAATAATGACCGACAGGTGAATGATTGAGCCCGACGAGCAGTCGGGCTCAATCATTCACCTGTCGGTCATTATTTCCAGTAATCACCGGCTCACTATACATTATCCCGCTTAGAACACGGCCTACAACTAAATTATTTCAGTAATCTGACAAAAATAATTATTCAAATAGATTTTTTAATAGCGTTTTCAACGACAAAGCGGTTTCATTCGTAATTGGCACACAAGACACCACAGCTGCAACTGGTTGTCCTAATTAGTAGTGTCTGCAGACAAAATGCTCTTATCAACTGATTAATCCAGGTGTGGCAGAGCAGCGGTCGGTTGTCGAGAAATAATGACCGGTGAATCTTGTTGATTGACCAATCAGAATCGAGTATTCAAGAGAGCCGTGTTCTAATGATACTGATTCTGTGTCATGCATGTGTCATGTATAATCTCCTAAATTTCCATGAAACTGAATTGTCAATATCATGTCTATACCTGCATTACCAAACACGGCCAATGAACAATATTTTTTCAGGCACATCACTTTGACAAAACAAAAACAAAAACAAAAAAATGGTCCTCATTATGTATGACAGAAAAGTGTTATAAGAAGAAATAAGATGCATGGAGAAAAGTTTAGAAAAAGCAAGACAGAAAAAGAAGCAAGTTTTTCAATGCAACAAGAGGAGGAAGATGTGGGAGAGCAGATGTAATTCAGGAAGGAGACAGAGTATTAAGTATTTCTTGGTCAAATTAGTTTTCAGGTCACCAAACAAGATAGGGAGTGACTCTGCATGCTCTGACTGGTTTGGCAAGAAAAGAATAAGTCGTCAAATTGAGCCTACAAATGTATTAGGTCTATTCCCTAAATAAACTATGAGCCATCACTTGCATAATCAGATCACAAAAGCATGTTGCAATGCATTTGCAAGCACTATGATTACATCATGGTTTCATTGCTATGGAAGGAGTTCACAAACGTGTTCATGTCAAGAACCTATGATGCTTCAGACCACAGACTCACATTTGTTCCCGGGACCCCCCAGTCTTTTTGTCTTCTTTCTAGATAGTGGGGTGCAGCGACAATGATAGTTACACATGATGACAGTAGTTCTATGATGAGGAGCTTGATTGGATATGAGGGTCAACGGTGAAGCCCAATCACTCCACCCCTGTAACACGAACATGCCAACAGCATGCTGCATCACAGGCCTGATAGACAGTAACTGTGCAGTCAACTATACCAGTTATGGTCTGTCGCTCTCTTACACATTAAACAGTGGTTAGGGAACGAACCAAATGTCATACCCATCAGTGTTTAACGTGTGAGACTCCAAGCATAACCAGCCTAGTGAGAAGTCTTACTAATTTATTATTTATTTAAACAGATCCCCATTAGCTGATGCCCGTGGCACCAGCTAGTCTTCCTGGGGTCTGAATCCAGTACATCATGTTCATCATACAATTAGTACAATTACATTAGATTTGTGTACCATTATGTTTGCACTTTTAATTGTGTTACATTAAGTAAGTAGTGAATGAGTGGAAGGTTATGTAAGCTCAAATTAGATTACACTGTACACAATCTGGGAATCCAACGGTTAAAAAAAACAGCTATTCCAATGACTGGAATTCCAATGATGGAACGATAAATTACTGTTTTTTTAAGGCATTCGATTTTGGGCAAGTTAACATGATTATTATGATTATATTATGGACTAATGTTCCAGCATTTTAAGAAGCACTTTTAATTGTTAACATTAACATAATTCCTCCTAGCAGGTGTTGTGCTCAGAATAAAAAAAAAAGACCCTGACACGGATGGACAGGGCATCGACTGTGAGACTGCTGTAGGCTATACCTATCTCCTCCACATTCCCCTGGCTGCTGATGCTGCTATACTGCATGTAGGATGAGCATACTGTTAGAGCCACCAGGGTCTCTGCCTGCTAACATAAACTTATAAAATGACATCAGAAAGCCAGTAAGCTGCATCCCCTCGCTGACCTATAGTAGGACACTTGGTGGGTCATAACACTCAAGCTCATGTGTCAAGTGAAGGAGGTTCTGAGAGACAGCTGACCAGCCACTCATGTTTCTCTCTTGTCCAGAGGGAGGACAGAGAGTGTGCAGCAACAGCTATCCCTAGAAAGACAGGTTCAGTGCTCAGGCACTCGAAGCATTGCTGTGGTGGGGATTGCTGTGGTTGACCAGTCCAGGGCCCATCGGGCAATACTTTGCCAGTGGAGTGCCAGACGAAGCCATCCTCAGCAGCGTTGTCTTTCAGGCACAGAAGAAAAGTGGATGCAGACTTGCAGAGTATATATGCTTGTCTTATAGTGTGGAGTGCCATTTTGACTGGCTGAGCAGTTTAGACACTTTAGTGCACTGAGGCAGAAAGATGAACAAACGGATAAGCCAACAGAGTCATATTAGAGCGGTAGTTATAACAAATCTTTTATTTGAATGAACAAGCCTGATATCATAACATGGACTGCAGATCCATGGAGAGTCCTGGCCGGATGGAGCTCTGAGGAAAGAGAGGATGCTCTCTCCTTTATATCCTAGATAATGCAAGCTAACTAGATTCCTCGCATATTTTCCCACCCGCTTTATTACCAGTCAGTTGCACAGATGTCTATATTGTCATATATTTCACACTAACCTTGTGACCGGGGAAAACATGTTAATTTGTGGAAACTATCTTAAATCTAAAAAACACATGTCAGGAGTTGACCATTCCATTGTCCTAAATTAAACCAGTCAAGTCTCTCCCTTGGTCAACTTGGCCAAACATGGCTAGCTGCTTTGCGACGGCAATAAAGCACCACTGTCAGAGGCTCAGTATATCCTCTGTTGACCCTCAAATGTCCTACTATCTTAGCAGACTAAAATACAATTTGTTTCAATAGTGAAATAGCATTAACAATGCATTAGCAATAGCAATTGATATGACTAAAATATACCTCAGTGTCATACACTTTCTGTAATAAACCATTTAAAAGTGTGATGACCCTCCTACTCTCCTGGCCCTGTGTTGTAGGAGCCTGGTGTTGTGTTGTTTGGTGCACCTGTGCCCGGTGCACTCATGGGTTTAAGAAAACTTCAGACCATTCAGCCTCTCTCCCTCCGATCCACATTTTGTTCTTCTCGTTTGTTTAATGTAGTTTGTGTTGTCTTTATTTTCCCTTAGTAGTTTTAGTTAAATTATTGTTTCAACTTTTACTTTGGTGTATGACTCCCCATGTTACTCAAGAAAGTAAGAAATGAGGGGAGTCATACACCAAAGTAAAAGTTAAAAAATAAATATGCAGCTGTTATATCTTGTCTTGTTTTTGTTTGTTTATTCTATAGTTGTTTGTACCCTGTTAATTGCATATTTTAATTGCACCCTTTAATTTAATCATTAAATTAATGGGGTGCAATTAAAATATGATTAAATAAGATCATTATCATGACCATTATCATAAGTAAATATGATAATTACATTTTAATGCAATGGAATGAAACTGAGATAATTGAATTGAATTGAACTGAAACCCTTGCATTCCACATTCAGTCACAAAAATGCAATACTGTATGTCTTAAGATGAAGATTTTCCCTTAATAGTTTTAGTTAAATTATTGTTTCAACTTTTACTTTGGTGTATGACTCCCCATGTTACTCAAGAAAGTAACAAAGTCAAGTCATACACCAAAGTAAAAGTTAAAAAATAAATATGCAGCTGGTATATCTTGTCTTGTTTTTGTTTGTTTATTCTATAGTTGTTTGTACCTTGTTAATTGCACCCTTTAATTGAATCATTAAATTAATGGGTGCAATTAAAATATGATTAAATAAGATCATTATCATAATTAAATATAATTACATTTTAATGCAATGGAATGAAACTGAGATAATTGACCACATTCAGTCACAAAAATGTAATACTGTATGTCTTAAGCTGAAGATGTAACATTTGGCAGTGGATTCAGGCTTGCTGCAGCCTGAGCATGAAGTAAACCACACAGTGCGTTGGTTCAGCCTTCTTGGGGGCGGGTACGTCTTCACAGCGTGCAGGTTTACAGGAAATATGAGTATCAGGAAGTAGACAGTTTTTGAGATTTGTTTTGTCGCCAAAATTAAAATAGCCTTTAAAAGTTTAATCCGGGTTAAAACAGGATACATTCCATTCAAAGCGTAACTTCGGTGTGTTTACCTTGTGAACTTTCACTGTTTTCTGGGCGCAGCGTGCGAATTCAGGTAGGATTCCGTTTCAGTGCAAGAGGAGTGCATTAAAAGCAGTACTGTACAGCACTGTAATAATAATGTCAGAAAACTGCAAACACGGCAATCAAATGAAACCTATTAGCCTGCCGAACTGTGTTTAGATCGAGGCGTGAGAGGTGAGATCAAAGGTAGGCTACTCGGCAGAACAGAGGAAGCAGGCTGACTGAGAAGTTAATCTATCACTTCAGAGTACTATCTGAAGTGAGCACTTTATCAAATTGAAGAAGCTACATGGCTGTTTTGTATCTTTGGTCGGGAGCAAACGGCTAAATTGATAGTGTGAATAATAATGAATGTAATAGTTAATAAATAATAATAATTATCAACACTGCATTTTTTATATATCAGTCCAAACCATCCGAGTTCATTCAATAGTTATAGGCTCCCAGACTGGATACAATGCTGTCAAGTCTCAACTCAAAATCAGTCTTAGTGAAAACTCAACACTGACTGAACACTTTGCTGTGTGTGTGTGTGTGTGTGTGTGTGTGTGTGTGTGTGTGTGTGTGTGTGTGTTGTTGTGGTGATGTGTGTATTGTGTGAGTGCAGGAGCAGCTGAGGACATGAACCGTGCCCCCCTGCAGCAGAGCTGTGGCCCCTGGGAGCTGAAGGAGCGGCTGGGGACCGGAGGCTTTGGAAATGTCACAAGATGGCAGAACAAGGTACATAAACACTTCTGATATTATGGCAATAACTGCTACCTTTCCCCTACAACTCTCCTTTGGGTTACGTTGGATTAAGAAAAGCATTAGCTTACTATGATGGCCTGCTGTATTTACTCATGGCATGGTGGCACTGTTGCCTCACAGCAAGAAAGTCCTGGGTCCTGGGTTTGAATGGTTCGAACCCCGGTCCGTCCCAGGTCCTTTCTGTGTGGAGTTTGCATGTTCTCCCCGTGTTCGTGTGGGTTTCCTCCTGGTGCTCCGGTTTTCTTCCACCATCAAATACATGTATGTTAGAGTTAATACTCCTGTCACTGGCAGAAGAACTGGAGTTGGTCCCTGGGCGCCGCTGTACTACGGTTGCCCACTGCTGCTCTTAGTTGGTAGGTAACGTTAGTCTACCTAGTATAGGATGGGTCAAATGCAGAAGATACATTTGTATAATAAAGTATACAAATACAAATAGTGAGATGTTTGTTGTCACAGGTACTAAAGAAACCTCCGTCCACAGAATGGTTTTGCATACCGCTGCACACCAGATGTCTCCCGTCTCCTGGACAGATTTCATTTGTCCAAATGACTCAATGGGCACAGACAACTGTCCCCTATAAAAAAAAGAATATAAAAGAAGTCACATGTGAAAACCCACATGTGAATTCCAAAGCACATGTGTTGTTTGGATACATGCTGGTTTTTGACATGTGAATGTGCAATTTCTCTTGTGAAAATGAAATAATTTTTACCTGTGAATTGTCTCTTCGCACATTAAAATAAGTTTTCACACATTAAATAGATATATATGCAACGACAGGTTAAAAAACATAAAAACAAATGTAAAAAAACCCCCACACATTTCACATCTAAAGTGAAAATGTGGACCGAGTGGTTCCAAGTTAAAGTTCTGTTGTCGTGACAACGCCACCTAGAGGGATCAAGGAGCCTAGGACTCCTGGTTTGTGTTTGAAATACCACAGGGGTGAGCAGCAGTTTTGTACCCAAAAAGGAGACAAAGTTTACCAATGAATAATTTAATTAAAAATCATTCACAAACAGGAGTATAAATGTAAAAACAAGGCCTTGTCTAAAACTATAAAAAGGCACAGTCCAGTTAAAATGTCCCGCTATAATGCAGCTAAAAAGGGGGGGTAAAAAGGATTGCACAGCCCGGTCTCTCCACAGCCAATGGTCCCCACACCGCTGTCCAGTCACTCTCCCCAGCGCTGCCCAGTCCTCGGTGAGGTTGGTCACTCTCCCCAGCGCTGCCCGAGATGCGTGGTGTCTCTCCTGAAGCCGCCGCCGCTGCTATCTGTAGGAGGAGAATGGCACCAGTGGGAAGCTCACACAAAATCACAGTCACCTTCCCCACCCTCTTCACTGCACTTACGCTTGGTCTGGACAGTGCGTTCCAGCTGTCCAGACTGTAAGTAGTTCGCCTGGGTGGGTATCTTTGGTGCTGTTCAGCTCCTCTGTTGGTGCGTCTCAGTGGTCCCGTGCAGTAGGCCTACTGGGTCTGTGCTGAGAGAGCTCTGGTGCTGCTGTCCCGTTTGCCTATGCCTGTGCCTCTGTCTCCCTCCTGCTTCTCCATGAGTCAGCAGATATAGGCCAGGTGCCTCTGTCTCTGCACTGCTTCTCCATGAGTCAGCAGATATAGGCCAGGTGCCTCTGTCTCTGCACTGCTTCTCCATGAGTCAGCAGATATAGGCCAGGTGCCTCTGCTTGATTGCCTCCGTCACAGGTGTCCCATATTCTACTAATGGCTGTGGCCAAAATAATAAAGAACTACACACTCAAATCAGTTACATGCAACAAACCATAATCACCATACTCCCTCCTATTACACTCAAATGAAAATAAGTAAACAGTAAAGTAAACAGGAAAATAAACAAAGTATAATAATGCATGCAACTCAAAACAATCCAATACAAAACAAAATAATGGCCACAGCCTCACAAAAACACATGATGTCAGAATACAACATGAAAACAATTGTTATGAAACCCAGCAAGTGTAGGTTTTCAGATGTGAGTTTTCTTTGTTAGGGGAATTGTAGTGGAATGATATCACACTCAGTCACAGGATGAGAGCATTGTAGACGTGCATCCTTACTGTACTACACAGCATGGCAACATGGAAACACCCACTATTACCACTAGTGCTCCTTCCTCTCTCTCTTCACCGTTACAGTATATATCAGCAGTATTACTCACACAAGGCATACTTCACTAAGTTTGGCATATACCTTATGAATCATAATCACTGCATACAAGTGATAATGGGTCAGAAATAGAATTATATTGAGCCCAAGTACATGAAAGGGCGATCCTTCCGATGAGGAATCTCTGTCAGAAAAGGTTTTCTCAGGTGGTTTCAAGTCCGGATGTATCTGTGTTTGCACAAAGACATTACTAATTGTAACAAACTGTTTCCTGCTCCCTTGGTGACCCCACTACTGGCTTTGTTCATGTTTACATTATGATTTCATTGAATGGAATCATTTATTGATATGAGTGATATTTGGAGAATTTGGAGTAAAACACACCTGTGTTTTGGGCTCAAATTCAGAAAAACTATTTTAAATAGTATAGTAAGTATTGCTAATCATCAGTGCCACTCCACGGCTGTCGGAGGAAATGGAAATGACAGAGGTGGAAATGACACGGGGAGTGGCACGTTAGGGCAGGACTGCCTCTACTGCTGTGATGATTAAACTTCCTGATCAGGAAGTTCTCAGTCTCCCTGGATCAATGACGAGGCTATTCACTGTTGTTGGTTCCTAGATGATCCGTGACCTATTTGAGAACAAAGTTATGGGACCTGGGAATTGGGGCACTCTTCTCTTGATGATGCCATGAAGAACGAGGCGTTCTTCTATTGCGCAGCATGTTTGACAAGAGGTTAAAATATGTGGATGTTGTGCCATCGCCTCTCTTTTCCATCTATTGTACTCAAATTAATTTAGCAGCAACACCCTGTACGGCCAGCTTAAAGCCATAAAGATTTTTACTGCTATTTAGCCATTATAAAATAAAAATGTTCGTATAATGTAATGAAACAGAAATCCCTTAATTAAAGTTTTTTTTTACTGCTATTTAGATATTGTAATGTGTATTGTAAATATTGTGAACAGTCCAATTAAGCTGAAATGCCCAAATTAAACGCTGAATTAAAAATATTTAAAGAGCTACTAATGGCTATCTCCATATTTTTGCTGCTCGTTAGCTTCCCGAAAGAATGAATGAACTGCCTATAGATAAAAACTGTGTGTGTGTGTGTGTGTGTGTGTGTGTGTGTGTGTGTGTGTGTGTGTGTGTGTGTGTGTGTGTGTGTGCGTGCGTGCGTGCGTGCGTGCGTGTGTCTGAATGCATACAGGACACCGAGGAGCAGATCGCTATCAAGCAGTGCCGTCAGGAGCTGAGTGAGAGGAACAAAGAGCGATGGTGTCTGGAGATCCAGATTATGAAGAGGTCAGTTTCATTCTGTCACATCACAAGCACAGTTTTCACCCTACGAGACTTTGGCATAGAGGTCGTGTGTGTGTGTGTGTGTATAAAGGGGGTGTGTTAGTGTTGGTGTACGTTACAATTGGCTAAAAGCGGGTGGTGTTTTTCCCACCCCCTCTGCCGATCTGGGGAGAGTTGTAGACTAGCAGATGCTTCCTCCGATACATGTGTGAGTTTCACTGGCAGGACATAGCGCGTGACAGGATCACACCGTTTTTTTTTAACCTCTACTCTACCCAGACGCCTCGAGCACAGTGTTGTTCTCAAGCCACTTAAAGTGTTTTCAAGCCACTCAAATCAGTCAACGGAGATTTGCGTGAATAATAAAGACCACATTTCCCAACTCCCATCTCATTGTTTTTCTGTCTGCCCACACACAGCATATTGCCTGAACTTGTCTCTGTGATTACAAAAAAATCTGGATGCTCTCTTTGCACTGTGATGGAGCTACTGACATTAATGGTTTAACTCAACCGAGGGAATCTTTCAAATGGTATTTGCTTATGGAAATTGTAAAATGTGATTTTTGTTATTTACGGCAAAATGCAAACGCCTCGGGGGAATCCTTCTGTCATGCGAGTTATTTGATGCCTCGGCTAAAACGTCCTTCTGGCAGCGAGACAAGCATTGGTCTGGCTCGTTTTGACACAACATGGTACATTCCATGACAAGCTGCGAGCTTATGACTTTGACATTTGACTTTTATATACCCATCTGTTTTACAAGTGTTCTCAAAATACAAAGGGACTAAATTTATATCCTGGAATACTAACAAATAAGCCGAGACATTAAAAAATCATGACAATATGGCAGTTTGGGCTATTTTAGTCGGTTGGTGGTTATTTCTGGCAGAATAATTTGCCACCTCCTCATCTTGCTCTACTTTGGCGAGTGTGGTGCAGCTTGGCACAAGTCTTTGTTGTCTATGAGGGCTTACGTTTGGTTGTGGGTCTCTGGAGTGGGATGACAGCTTGCTAGAGGTTAGATTTCTGTGTGTGTGAGTTGTATGTGTGTTTTGTCATTTGCTGGTGTGAGCAGCACGGGTGTAAAATGGTCTTTTTTTCACGTCCCGTTTTAACAAGTGTGTTGTTTTCAGACAGACTTGGTCACAACCACAACCCTCTCATGCACCCACGCTCAACTAGTGGAAAAAACCACAGGGCAGGGGACGCATATAGGACACCCTACCATTATATTATTACAGCTACTTAACACAAATGTAAACACACATATACTGTTCACACACACAGCTTTCAGAATGTTTTTTTTATTCTGATGCATGTGTGTATAGCGCGTGCATAGCATCGGGTTGTCATCGGCATACGTGTCATTGCTGATTGGTCGAGTGAAAAACTAAGAGAAACACCATGCACCCTGCAATCTCATGCAGACTCACTATTTCATCTCACTTTCACACACATCCACCTACCGCAGGGGACACCTCCAGATAACCTTAAGGGAGGCAGAGAAGAGATTAGGGGGATATTTCCAACATCCGGTCATATCATTCTTAGCCTCGCTGTGTCAGAAAGAGATCTGTAGTACCGTGATATCACTGTTACGATTTTCTCATCATGTTTGGGTTGGCTTCTCTCCATCTGTCACCATCTACAGTCTAATGCGGCCAAGAACGAAAGGTCAAAACACTGACTGATAACTTAACAATGCCTTATTATTCTAGTGATGACTATCATCTGTATGAAACCACCACCTGCTATTGTAGCCATTACAGCACACTGATTATATGTTACATGCTGTTATGTTCCAGTGTAATACATTTGCCTGTGGGATATCAAATGGTGTTTGTTATCTTTAGATTTCCCCTCTGCTTTTTTAACGGTCTGTTCAAAGAGAGCCTGATCCTGTGAGAATCACTAACACATTGTTTCAATTTGTGTTGTGGTGCACCACAATAATAAAACTGAAGCCGATAGAGAGAGAATACAAGCACGTGAAGGTTGAGATGAGGGAATGGACGGTAAGGTTTAGATTCTAAACCTTCGAAACTTTAGAAGGTGCCTGGAGTATTAATAAGAGTATGTAACCATGATGAATTTGACTGACTGACTGACTGACTGACTGACTGACTGACTGTATGTCTGTCTGTCTGTCTGACTGACTGACTGACTGACTGACTGACTGACTGACTGTCTGTCTGTCTGTCTGTCTGCCTGTCTGCCTGTCTGTCTGTCTGACTGACTGACTGACTGACTGACTGACTGAATGTCTGTCTGTCTGTCTGACTGACTGACTGACTGACTGACTGACTGACTGATAGATGTGTGTGTCTCTTCCCTCACTCAGGTTGGATCATGTGAATGTGGTGGCAGCCAGGGAGGTTCCTGAGGGACTGCAGAGGCTGGTGGGCACCAACGACCTTCCACTTCTGGCCATGGAATACTGTCAGGGAGGAGATCTGAGAAAGGTGTGCCTGTTTGTGTGTGTGTGTGTGTGTGTGTGTGTGTGTGTGTGAGAGAGTGTGTGTGAGAGTGTGCGAGAGCGTGTGTGTGTGTGTGTGTGTGTGTGTGTGTGTGTGTGTGTGTGTGTGTGTGTGTGTGTGTGTGTGTGCGAGAGTGTGTATGTGAGTATCAGGGTCCGAAATGAATGGGGGCTGCAAGCTGACCTTGAAAAATGGGGGGGTATGTCCCTGATAATTCGGAATACCCTTTTCTGCATTCCACCCTGTTCACATTTAATTCGTAGTTGTCCAATTTTCACACATGAAAGTGACTGCTTTCCCGTTCCCCAGTTTCCTCTGGGCGAGAAAACATTAAGAGCTTTTTTTAGCAGAGAGCAATTGAGTACTTGACCTGAAGCAGTGGAAAGCGTGGAAAGCACCATGCAGCCGGCTGTCAAAGAAAATGCCAACGTCATACAAACCACTGCATCATAAAAACTAAAACAAGTTCAAACAATATGGTGAGAAAGGAGAAAAAACTACAACTATGGAGATGGAACTTTTTGGGGACAGGGAGTGGGAAAACGGCATCATCCTGCCCTGTAAGGTCTGTTATGTCTGCCAAGAGTTTCCAGTAGGGGGGAAGAAACGTGGGACATGTGGAATATTGTTATTTGAAGTAAAACAAACATTAGTGGGACAAATCAAGTGCTTATTCGGGAATATGTCAATGCAAAATTATATAATTTCAAAAGTCATTAAAATGGCTCCTAAAAATGACCAGAATGTACCAAAAAATCTCATCAAAGGAACAAAATATGTGAAAAAAGGGTGTGTGTGTGTATTGGTGGTGCGTCTGATGCTGTGTGCTGGAGAAAGTGCGTGCACACAGAGTGTATGTGTGTGTGTTGGTGGTGCGTCTGATGGTGTGTGCTGGAGAAAGTGCGTGCACACAGAGTGTATGTGTGTGTGTGTTGGTGGTGCATCTGATCCATTTGGGTTTGCTTTCTGCTCAAATCTTCAACCTCCGACATACACGTCATATACGTCTTATCTTATCCCACTCAATCTACACTTCAGGGCTCCACATGAAAGGAACTGTCATCATCTACTCACCCTCATGGCAGTTGAAACACAGGTGAAGATTGCCTATATAACAGACAGGGAGGTTACCAGCACAACTCGAGAGAAATCCAGTCACCATGCATTGACTTCAGTACAGTACAACTGAAGTCACGACGAGGCCAATAAAGTCTCCATCTATTTCCTACTGTCGGAGGAAAGCCTCCGGTAACATATTGTGAAATTTAACAGCCGTGCCTACCCCGTAATCATCTACTCCTTCTAAAAGATGGTTTCTTATTTCTTATGACTCATAAACATAATAATAACTCATTTGGTGAACATTTAACATATTTATTTATTTTTAATTTGGTATTAATTTTATCTCTGTGTAAAGTGAATAAACATGCTCGTCTGCCTTAACAATGCAGTTTACACATTTTTATAACTGCTTCTTTATTAAATCAGAGTTCTACTGAGTGAAACATAATACTGAATTTAGCCGCAGACGTCAGTATAAATACAGAGTCTGTTTTATTATCAGGTAATAAACATTAGTGTCCGATAACAATAACGACACACATTATTCCTAGTCAGTTGACGGTCATTTTAGTCAACTAAAGCAGGAACTCTTCATATTTGAGAGGCTGGATCCAGCAGATTTGGGGCAAATGTCAAAATAATTTGTTGATGTGAAAATGTTACAGCCACTTTAATAAAATGCATGAATTGAATCATTTATATGTTGACACTGTTTGATGCTTTTACACTCAGTTCTCAGCCTCTGCCTGCTTCGCTCAGCTAGAGACTGAGAACTTTCTCCCATGCAGCTTTCATTGTTAAACCTGGGTGGAAACAACAATTTGAGAGTTAAAAAAACAACTGCATTGCAGAACCAATCCAGAGAGTCTTTAGCAGAAGTTGTGTGCTTGTAAATGGATAAAACAAAATCAAATAATGTAACGTTGCTTGGAACATTCATTTTCAATGTTTTAAAAAGTTCTCTCCGTGTTACAAAGTGATTCGCTGTATTTGAAGTTTGTTTTACCAAGGAGGATAATGGTGGCAGAGCATAACTTATATAACAGTAACTTGAAAAAGGCGCGTGGGTTTGTTAGCGGCCGTTCTTGCCGCGGTTCAAACGACTATTCTTCTTGACAGGAAGACGATTGGTAGGCAGAGATCTCCAATTGTCTGCGAGCCGAGACTAGGATGCTTTCAACTGTTTGTTCGTCTGAATTCTGCATTCGCAAACAAAATTAAAATATTAAATTATTGTAAAATATGACTCATTTTTACCTCGACAAGTGTCTTTTGTGCCTCGAAAGGTAAATTTACTTGCCTCAGAAATGTAATGTCAAGCCCAGCACTAATCTACTTAACACTTAATCTACTTTACAGTTAACACTTAATCTACATGACACTTAACACTCAATCTACTTAATGGATGGAAAATAATAATTTTATTGTCCATTGTGGTTTGAAAAGAGCAGAAAGTTCCAAAACATGAATCAAGGGGACAGATTCATATGGAACCAACTATTAGCTAAGACTGTGACTGTCATAGCAGACTCTTTTATTCCCATCAGTCACGGTATCAAATGTCTGTGTTTGTGGTCTCTGCAGTATCTCAACCTCTTGGACAACTGCAGTGGAATGAGGGAAGGATCCGTTCTGATTCTGCTGCGAGATATTTGTGAGTACGCTACATGACCCCGAGCTGCAATGTAACTACTAACAAGTTTTAACTGCGTGTCTGAGAGAGAGAGAGGCAGAGAGAGAGAGAGAGACAGAGAGAGAGAGAGAGAGAGAGAGAGAGAGAGACAGAGAGAGAGGGAGAGAGAGAGAGAGGGAGAGAGGGAGAGGGAGGGAGAGAGAGAGACTGGTGATGGAGTGAGCTGGCAGCGTGATTAGCTTCCTGTGGCATGGAGGATATGGTCGCTTATGGTGACCAGTATCATGATGTCATCGATGACGCTAATCCGCAGCACTTAGTCACTACGGCGACGGCTCACAATTATGCAGAAACATACGTCACAAATCAAAGACACTCACACACTCCTTGCAAACATGGACATGCACGCACATCAAAGCACATATCACACACACACACACACACACACACAATATAAACAGATTTGAGAGAAAACATATGGTATGGATCACGCTTGGCTCGCTTAAGAGTGTCACACACACACACACACACACACACACACACACACACACACACACACAGAGAAACTCCTTTTCCTGTTAGTCATTGGCAGACATTTCCTGATACTGGCTGAGCCTTTTAAACTGTACCACGAGCTAGGGTAAAGACATAGGCATGCACACAGACACACCTAGCACACACGCACACACACACTTAGGGGGCCAAAGGGGTTCCGCATGGTTTAACACTGTTAGCCAACACACTCACTCGTCACCCTTTGACGCACGAGTGAAGTGACAATATAGTTTAAATTGCAAATGGTGACAAAGCTCTTTGGGCTAACCACAGTCACTACACAACAGTGTCTTTGTTTACATACACAGAGTAACCTGGCTACTGGCTGCACTCCACTTAAAGGAGCATGGCAACATTTTGAGAGATTCGCCTATTTGCCACATTCCCGATAGTAAGACGAGAAGATAGATGCCCTTCTCTTCTCTGTGCGTGCAGTAGAAAGTACAGTAACAACATGCCCCTTCTGCTAGTTAGCTTAGCACAATGACAAGGGAATGGCTAGCCTACCCCCGTTAAGTCACCAAATACACATTCCAACAGTGCCAAAACGCTCTTATGTACTTGTACTGTACATGTTGTGACTCACGCATTCACCACGTTATGAAATAATAATGTGAAATTACGAGACATTGTAATTTCCGAAGCAAAATATATAGCCGGAACCTCCGGTTTTGTCAGGTATCTATCTTCTCGTCGTACTATCGGCCAAAATGTTGGCATGTTCCTTTAATACCTTTTTTGGATGAAGCTGTCTTTGAGCTAATTCTTTGAGCTCGTATTCTATCCAATTTATTATGTTTACGTTGACCCAAACTCAGGTTATTTGATAACTGGGTTAAAGGGGAATTCTCTGTGTATATAAATGAGGCAATGATTTGCTGGAAAACAATGCAATAAACTTGGGAATGTTCTTGTACACGTCCATTCATACAATACATCAAATCAGTTAGGATACATGAAAATCTGTGATTCTCCATTAGCTATGTGACTCTTCTTCTTCTTCTTCTTCTTCTTCTTCTTCTTCTTCTTCTTCCTTCTTCCTTCTTCCTCTTCCTCTTCCTCTTCTTCTTCCCTGTTTCTATCCATTTCTCTTGCCCTCAGCCTCGGCTCTAACCTACCTCCATAAGAAGAGGATCATCCACAGGGATTTGAAACCGGAGAACATTGTGCTCCAGCAGGGGGAGAAGAGAGTGAGTTGAAGACCTTCTGACCTCCTTGTTATTACAAATACACCCAAGATCAAACCAAAAAAGGTCACATGCAGGCTAACCGTCATTAGTTGCTTGATGAGGAATAGGTACAATAGACTCTCACGTCACTAGTGGTGAGTGCAGGATTCTTGTGTTGAATGTCATCTTATAATTTAATTTAATGTGGGAAGTTAAAACTCACTCCATCTGCTTGGCCTCTGAGATTGTATACCTCTTACCTTCCTGTATGGGCCTCCCTCTGGTTCATTATGTAATATATCATCTCATCTCTGGCCCGCCATAGGATGCACAGAAATGAAGCGTGTTATATAACTGAGGTCACACATATTAACAATGTTTATTCATGTTTATGCACAGTTTGCGCACACTGCTGCGTTTCATGAGATTGTACTAAAATATACACTTTTTTTTCATAATAGAGGACAGTAAATCCAATGCAATTGTTGATTTAGTTTATAGAGGCAGAAGCAGGTATGGTATGCACAAATTGAAAGAAAGGCATCAAGAGCTTATATCTGTTCATTTGTTTGTGAGCCACTCACTCAGGTTATCCAGTTAGTAATTACAGGATATAATTTTGTCAATAGCACTTATTTATTTGACTCTCTGCCCCAATCTCAGTTGATCCATAAGATTATAGATCTCGGCTATGCAAAGGAACTGGACCAGAGCAGCCTTTGTACCTCATTTGTGGGAACTCTGCAGTACCTGGTAAGTGATGAAAGCTTGGAGGTAAACATGCACGTGTATGTGCACATGAGCTCTGATGTGTGTTCCACTCACTAACGGCTGAACCTGCTCTTTCTCTTTCCTCCTCCCACCTTCCAGGCCCCAGAACTCATCGAGAGACAGAAGTACACAGTCACTGTGGACTACTGGAGCTTTGGCACTTTGGTGTTTGAGTGTATCACAGGATTTCGCCCCTTCTTACCAACCTGGCAACCTGTTCCCTGGTAGGACCACCCTCAAACTAGTCTGCATACTGAATCACAGAACTTCCATACCTAGGTGGTAACACTTTAATTGGATAGTGCGCCTACATAGAGTCTATAGAGTATTTGTAACATTTCTCAACCGCTTATTGCAGTTGACATTCAACAATTCAACTGTTTAACATATGTTGAACAGATTATCTATAGAGTATGTGTTACAATTCATGAACATACCTACATATTAAACTAGGTGCAGGTGTGTAGAATGGGAAGCAAACAGAGTCTGTGTGTTGAAACTCAACTAATAAGCTGTTAAAACAACATCTACAGACAAAGCGAAACAGTTGAATTGTTGAATGTCAACTAATAAGCTGTTGCAATGTTACAAATACTCTGTAGACTCTCTGTAGGTGGACTATCCAAATAAAGTGTCAACCAAATGCCAACTAAAATAGACAAGACTAGACTGTTTCTTCCTAGGAAGTTCCCTGAATAAGGGCAATGCACGTCAAGCCAACAGGATGGCACCCATTTCAATCCCCCTCAAATCTCCCCCGCTCCTATTGCCAATGAAATTACAAAACACTCTGTACAAGCTGTACAGACCATGACCGTATCTTTGGAGTTGGAGGATAAGCTTCATTCCAGATAAATATTGTTATTACATGAATGGATTTCAACACATGAGGAGAGAACAAACGAGAGTAGCCAGAGGAAAGAATTGACGGAAATGTGGATTGTGCCAAGGTCAATTCCTATTAATTTTGCACCTTCAAATCTAAATTTGTACAGGTTTCCCCCCCCCCAAATGATTCTCTGCCTCCATCTCCCACATAATCCATCGATTTCCTTTTTAGGCATAATAAGCTGAGGATGAAGCAGGATGACGACATTGTGGTGTACGAGGACCTCACAGGAGAAGTCCGCTTCTCCAAACATCTCCCGCAGCCCAACAACCTCAACAGGTAACAGACATGCACACTAATGCTTACTCATCATGACAATAAGAATCTCAGTGCAACATCTGAACATCGTGTTTCACAGTCTGTTGTTGGGGCGGCTGGAGAAGTGGCTGCAGCTGATGCTCAAGTGGTCTCCTCAGGAGAGAGGAAAAGACCCTCAGTCCACACCCAGCGACTGCTTCTCCCAGCTGGAGACCATACTGGAGCTCAAGGTTTTCTCTTTCATTCATTCATTCATTCATCATTCATTCATTCATTCATTCCTTTTGTCTTGCCCCCAACACAATGAAATCAAATCTATAGATTCATTAGACCGTCTCCAACCGTCTATCAAAAACAATATCTTAGACACCACTGGTCTGATTCTGACGAAACTCAGATGGATCATGCATCTTTGCAATGTGTTCCAGCCATTGAGATATGTCAATGGTTCCAGCATTAAAATATACACTGCATACATACATATATTTATATACATATACACCTAATTGTGGCACTATAATTAAAGGTCACTTTTTTATTATTATCTCAAACATGATAACTCGGATACCAATGAAGAGATGCTGCATTTTGGCACTTCATTCTAGTGTTTCCAGAATTACACTGATAGGTCTGATGGGAGTAATCGTCATGATAAAAGGTCAAAATCTATCTTTGAAAGGCCCTAACTGCTACGCCAGTGGTCCAGTTGTTTGTGATTCTGGTTCTGATTCACGGGGGGTCTGTGTCATTTTGTAGGCCAGTGAACATCATGTTTGCTTGTTCTTTCTCCACCATGCCCAATCTTTCTCAATCTCTCCTCCCCCAGCTGGTTCATGTTCTGAACATGGTCTCTGCTAAGATCCTGACCTACTCCGTTTCGGCCAGTGAGACCGTGGCTGACCTGCAGCTGAGAATAGAAAAAGACACCAACATCCCTCCAGCCAACCAGGAGCTGCTGCTGGAGGCGGGGTTAGCCTTGGAGCCTCATGGAGAGGCCACGCAGTGCGCCATCGATTACACAGTAAATCTAACATAAGTCAAATCTAACATAAATATATACAGCACCCATATGGGCACGCAATATTCAATTATATACACAATGAGGCGTCCGGGTAGTGTAGCGGTAGATTCCCTGCCTACCAACACGAGGGTCGCAGGTTCGCACCCCCGTGTTACCCCGCCTTGGTCGGGCATCCATACAGGCACAATTGGCTGGTGTCTGAGGGTGGGAAGCCGGATTGGGGGTATGTACAGATCCTGGTCGCTGCACTAATGCCTCCTCTGGTCGGTCGGGGCGCCTGGTCAGGGTGGAAGGGAACTGGTGGGAATAGCGTGATCATCCCACGTGCTACATCCTGCCGGTGAAGCTTCCCCTGTCAGGTGAAAAGAAGTGGCTGGCAACTGCTCATGTGTCGGAGGGAGCATGGTGCTAGTCTCGGCTCTCCCCAGATCGGCAGAGGGTGGAGCAGCGCCCGGGGCAGCAGGGGAAAAGAATTGGCCAAGTACAATTGGGGAGGGGTGGACACACACAATGTGATGGTGTGCGGTGTTACAGTGTGATATCTGTGTCTGTAGGAGATAGATGGTCGTCGGACAGACTTGCCTCTGGTCTTCCTGTTCGATCGCTCCTCTTGCAGTTACGAACCCCAGTTTGCACCTCGCACGCTCCCTGAAAACATACGCTTCGTCCGTGAGTACACTGCTTGTTTTCTTATATAAGAATAAGAAAAATACTCTTCTTCTACAATCTGTATGATCTCTACGATGGCTTCTCAGAGTCTTCATCTCTTTCTGCCTCTAATCCTGTCTGCCTTTCTCTGTCTTTGTCTGTCCCTGTCTCTCTCGTAGAGACGGACCCGAAGCACATGCTGCCTTACAGTCCTCTGAGGAGGACTTGTGGCCAGGCGTGGCACACCATCCGCTCCCTGAAGGAAGACTGGCAGAGACTGCAGCAGGGGCAGAAAGTTGCCATGTAGGACCCCCCCCCCACACACACACACACACACACATGCACACGTCACATGCTATATGCCTTTATTCAGTAAAAACGTATACATCTTTTCTCCTTTCTTTCAGCATGAGCCTACTGAGACACAACTCCTCACTGTCCAAGCAGAAGAATGAGATGGTGTCCATGCACCAGAGACTGACGGCCAAGCTGGACTTCTTCACCACCAGCCTGCACATAGACATGGACAAATACCAGGAGCAGAGAGCCACAGGGATCGGTACTGTGACACAAAATCATGATGATAGATATCAGATTACTAAAGGGACTTCACATTATCATGATGATAGATATCAGATTACTAAAGGGATTTAACATTGTCATGTTGATAGATATCAGATTACTAAAGGGACTTAACATTATCATGTTGATAGATATCAGATTACTAAAGGGATTTAACATTGTCATGTTGATAGATATCAGATTACTAAAGGGACTTAACATTATCATGTTGATAGATATCAGATTACTAAAGGGATTTAACATTGTCATGTTGATAGATATCAGATTACTAAAGGGACTTAACATTGTCATGTTGATAGATATCAGATTACTAAAGGGACTTAACATTATCATGTTGATAGATATCAGATTACTAAAGGGACTTAACATTATCATGTTGATAGATATCAGATTACTAAAGGGACTTAACATTATCATGTTGATAGATATCAGATTACTAAAGGGACTTAACATTATCATGTTGATAGATATCAGATTACTAAAGGGATTTAACATTGTCATGTTGATAGATATCAGATTACTAAAGGGACTTAACATTATCATGTTGATAGATATCAGATTACTAAAGGGATTTAACATTATCATGTTGATAGATATCAGATTACTAAAGGGACTTAACATTATCATGTTGATAGATATCAGATTACTAAAGTGACTTCACATTACAACTGCCAATATCGCATTACACCCACCATCAAGCTGGTCATTCTTACTTTCCATCATCGATAGTGTCAATTACCCACCCCCCACCCCAAACGAGAACAATCCTAATTGTGCTCACGTTTTGCTTAATTTAACATTGAGGGAGATTGAAATAAAGAACATGTCAGTGTGTAAATTATTTAGATCAGGTAGAAAGTGCACAAATAATGTCCACAGTGCAGGAACCAACATTCTTCCAAAGTGATACCATTAATTCTATGTTTTTAAGCAAATGTGCAAGTGAGTGGTGAGTAAATGTCAATAATACAAATGCTTAATGGTAGGATGGTGGTGGATCTCTGTCAACACGTAAGATCACGTATCTGTAAGATCACGTATTTGTAAGATCACGTATCTAGACTGAGTACAATTGATTCTGCCACTGATTAATGAGAGTCTGATTATGTTTCCTAGCATCAGAGAAACTCCTGGGTGTGTGGAGGGAAATGGAGCAGTCTGCTGTCAGCTGTGGGCAGGTAGAGTGTGTGTGTGTGTGTGCGTGCGTGTGTGCATGCGTGCGTTTGTGTGTAATTGTGTATGCGTGTGGAAGGATTGGCATAGGGAAAACTAAAAGCCATCCGTGTTTCAGGCCAAGGTGAGTGAACTGGAGGAGGAGATGATGCAGCTGCAGACAGACATAGTTGACCTGCAGAGACAGCCGTGGAGGAGCGGAGAGGCCCTGGACACACTGTAAGACACAATGTGATCAGTCTGAACCTACAGTTAACTTCATTATAAAAACAAAACACAATATGATCAGTCTGAACCTAACTTCATCATAGAAACGTTAACTTCCCTGCTTTTCTCTCTGTCCTCCAGTGAGGGAAAGGCCATGGAGCTGTTCCGCAAACTCAGAGAGAAGCCCAGAGGTTTGAAATGAACATGCATCTGTTCACCATTATACTTGACACTTCTTACAGTGTTTGCATCAGTAAACAGACAGTAAACCTGCTTCCTGCGTCCTTCCTGTCTTTCCTTGTCCTTGTCCCCGTCAGACCAGCGGTGCTCGGGGGACAGTCAGGAGGTGGTGCGCTTGGTGGTTCAGGCCGTGCAGTTCTACGAGAGGAAACTCCGAGACTTCTACACACACCTCAGGTGCTCACACACAACACGCTATATTCTCATAAAGCTCCAGCAACAACTGCAAGAACATGCAGAATCGTATACATTTTGTAGTCTTACAAGGAATAATATCTTAACTACATATGTAGTATACAGGTTATATTATAATAATATAATAATAACTAAATATATTATTGTATAGGAAGTTAGAGAAGCAGGCCTTGTGACCGGATGATGGCCAGTTTGTATCCCAGGATTGGCTGGGAAAATGCGGGTAGGGAAATTGAATGAGTAACACTCTCACCTCCAACAACCTCTGAGATGCCCCTGAGCAAGGCACTTAATCCCCAACCAGTCCAGTGGAGCTGCTCAGTGGCCACCAGTAAAAGACTGGTTGTACTGGGCAGCTCCAAGGTGTGAACATGCGTAACTGTACGAAAGTGAAGAAGGACGTTGCTGCAAACAAGCATTTACGCTCAGGTGACTCTCCCTGGATAAATAAAGGTTATAAATAGACATATCTTTTAGAATGTTTTTGTAGATTTTGCAGAGCAAAGTTTGATTTGTGTTATTTAAAATGGAATATGTGTGTGTGCACGCGCGTGTTTTGCAGTAAGACGGTGGTGTGCCGTCAGCGTGTGATGGAGCTGCTGCCCAAGGTGGAGGGTGTGGTCCAGAAGATGGCAGAGAGCGAGCAGGTCCTGATGAGTCTGCAGGAGAAACGACAGAGGGAGCTGTGGAACCTGCTCAAAGTCGCCTGTGTGAGGGAACATGAAGCTCTCTCTCTCGCTCTCTCTCTCTGCAGAAAGTGCAGTAAAATATTGAATCATCATCAAGAATAACAATTGTCATGATTACAATATCTAGCAAAATAGTTGAGATGATCATTTTTGCCATAATTGTGCTGCTCTGCTATGCATATGAATTGGCACAGATTAACACATGTTAATATGTATGCTCTTCTCTTATCTAGAGTAAGGTTCGCAGCCCAGTGAGTGGGAGTCCTGATGGCATACGAACCCCCTCTTCAGTACCCCCCCTACTGACCCCCACCCCCCTACTGACCCCCAGACACAGCTTACAGCAGTTGTGAGTACACACACACACACACACACACACACACACACACACACACAATCTTTCAGAATGTTTTTGAATTCAGTACGTATTTGAAGAGTCTGCATTGCAATGGTTTTTATTGCTAAATATGCTGCTAAATATGCTATACACTTGCTGTCTGATCAAGTCAAAGCTAAAGGAGAATTCTCTCTATATCGACCATTCAGTCTCCTCACACAAACTCACTATTTTAGGCACTTAAGGTAATCTTGTTTTCACTCACTCACTCCACTGCTATTCTGCTATCAAATAAGCCTCTGGAAGGCACAGACACATTTCCCATACATACAGTAATGTGGATGAATCATTGTGGGCGTATTTGCAGTGATGAATCCCTGGTGGAGGAGAGCAGGACATTCGAGAGTCGACTCCAGAGTCTGCTGCATGACACCATGCAGGAGTCAGAGAGCAGCATGGAGGTACACACACAGGAACGCACACGCACACACACACACACACACACACACACACACACACACACACACACACACACACACACACACACACACACACACACACACACACACACACACACACACACACACACACACACACACACACACACACACACACACACACACACACACACACACACACACACACACTCCCTGACACCTGTGCCCGTTTTGCCCAACTCTCACCCTGGTCTTGTTTCTATGGGAAACAAGACATCTGCCTGTTGTGCTTTATACGGTAACTGTATTAAAGTAAATTTTAGCTAGTTTTCAGTGTGTACACACACACACACACACACACACACACACACACACACACACACACACACACACAGTATAATCTTCTCTGAACCATGCTTATGAAGATGATCTTGATCTCTACGTCACTGCTAGGTGCTGAGGGAGTGGACGTGGCTGAACGGAGGACAGAGCTTCTCCAGCGATCTCTCCTAAACTGGCCCAGTCCCCGCTGAAATGTGAAGCGGTCCTCTGCTGCCTCTGTGTGGAAAGGATGGCAAACTGCATGAAGATGCAGTTTCTCTATGGACCATTTTGAAGGGATGCTCCCATTCATCAGCCACTGATTGTTACTGGCAGATATTTGCTTAATGAGATTAGTGATCAGCTCTGATTTTCTTTAAGAAAAAAAATCTGTCATCATAATCCCAATCAGAGCATTCCTACAGTATTACTGTATGTAAAAAGACATTTAATGTTTTTCTTTAAACACAGTGGGCTGCGTAATCTTAAAACCATTGACAAATGTATTAAAAAGCACATATTTTTTTATGCTCTGATAACGAGATGTTCATAAATTAGTGTCATCAATGTGTTCATGTGTTAAATCTTGTCCAGAAATATTTCTCTTTTACTGATGTTTATATATAATTTAGTCACATTTTAGTTTATCATTGTTGCTCTATACATGGTGGACTTCAATCAGGATACAGACTGTATTTTACTACATGATTGTGTAAAAAAAGAAATCTCTTGTATGGTATATATTTCGCTGTGCTTCAGTGTTTATTAGTGTTTTCCACTGGACTTTCATTTTAAGATATCTATTTTACTAAGCCATTCGTTTACTAAAATGGGAGGTTATTATTGCTATATGCTGGATGATTGTAATGTTGTGTCTGCATTTATTCAGTGGTTTTGTACCCATTGATAAACAAACTGTATGTAACAAAAGCGACTCAGCCTCGCCTGCGTCCCTTGGTAGACAGTTGTCTATTTTTCATTCTTGTCTTATTGGGGCTATTTACTATAGCTTGTCCCTGCCGCAATTTTGGTCATCCGAGTCCCAAGGGCCTGCCTGCCAGTCAGAAGAAATATATTGACATACAGGTCAAACCCAGCTCATCTGGCTTGGTTGAAGATCACAGCATACCAGGCGAATGCCAGTGATTATTGATGTAAAACCTGATTTTGAAACATTTCAATAAGGTCCAATCTTTACTCTGTAGCTGAATTAAAAAGAATTGCTACAGAGATTGTCACTAATTGAGATACACAGTTTTACATTTGATTAGATTTGACATTAGTGTGTGCTGGATCTGGCCCCACAGCAAGAATAAAGTCATGCATGCAGGCATGACCGACCACTCACTATGCTGTGTTCCAGCTGTCAGACCTGGCTAACTTTACTTTATACAGATAGTGCTAAGTGTGGGGAGATAAGTGCCTGTGATACCCTGTTGTTTATATGTGTCCACGTGTATTAAAAGATTGATAGCTGTACAAATGTCATGTCAGAAGGTACGACTATGATTTTGGAAAAAGTTGAATGAATATTGTTTTTTTTTAATACAATGATTTATTGTACTGTAGACACGTATGTTTTCTTCATTTTATTCCCAATCCCCTGAGAACAAGAGCACACATTATCTTCCCTTCCTCCACCTATTCCTTGTCAAACACAAAATACAAAACGGCAGAAAAAATACATAACTCGCATAGACCGACGGACAGAACAGTGTATGACATTCTTTATTCCATTAATTCAATAAAATATGTTTGAGGTCTTAACTGCTGACTCCTTCCTATTCAAAGCACAGCACAGACAAAGTGAAATGGTAGTGGGGTCTAACAGGTACAGGACACAAAAAGAGTCAAGACAGAGAGATGACAGGTCCAAAATTGCCATTGGCCAAAACAGGACCAGAAAAATAGAGCTCTTTAGGCAACTGCATGAACACAGTTTGTATTGTGTTGATGCTGAGCGGTGGAATCCAGATCAGTCAACAGTTATGAGGAGTTATTAATCACTCTTTGTCTTTTCTGCTTAGGACTCCTTCGCTACTTTTATTGCATCAGTTTACAGTCACTGTACTTGTCAATGTGACAATGAAAAGTCAAAATAAAAACTTAACACTTCCCTCTGGCTTTGAAAGCATGCACCAAGAAAACACAACATAACAAAACAAGCATCCTCTATTCATCTCATTAGCTTGAAAAATTAGATCAATACATGATCTGAGGGGAAATGAGCTGACCACACACACACAGTTAAACAAGGTGCTTCAAACCTCATCTCATAAAGAATGATGTGTCTGAGGGACCTGGACAAATGCTCGACCGCAAATTACGTGCAATTTGTCTGGTCAAAAGCAGAGAAGAGGTTGTTTTGTAGGAATTGCCTGTTGATTGCTGTACTGTGACCAATATTTAAAAGTAGGTATTGCTGTGGAACCTGTCAATTATGTAGAACCTAAAAACAAGCAGGATACATGACTCTTGATTCCATCTTGATTACAGTACTGGAGGTCTTGGAGGGTGCTAAGGGTTGTAGAGTTAAGGCAAAGGATGTGTGTGTGTATGTATTTGTGTGTGTGCGTACGTACGTGTGAGTGTGTGTGTGTGTGTGTGTGTGTGTGTGTGTGTGTGTGTGTGTGTGTGTGTGTGTGAGAGAGAGAGAGATTCAGAAGGGACATGTGTTAAAGTGTTGTCGAGTGGACTTTTTGAGGTGTTGTCACATTTGGGCTGTTTACTTTCCCCTCTTCCATGTTGCTTTCCTCTTTCCTGTTCCGTCTTCCCCCGTTACGCCTCCAGCTCGAAGCCCCGCCTCCTTACGCCTCCAGCTCGAAGCCCATGCCGACTTTGTGCCCACCAGTGTTGAAGTTCTTCCCGTCAATCAAAGCTGAGAGAGTGAGCTTGACTCCTGCAGGGGAAGAGTATCAGGATATGATTTGGTTGCCATGGCTCACTGTGACCACACTCTCCTAGCTGTTGTTACAGAAACCACAGAAGAAGAGCACAAGGACTAGGTGAAGAGCTTACCTGGCCTCAGTGTTTGTGTGTATCCAACTCCAACAAGGCAAGCGTTGTTGACTTTGGTCTGTGTGGAGAAACACAGGAACGTGGAGAGATTAGTTTATTTTAAAAAATCGGATTTGCTCCCAGTTTTCTCCGATACATGTGCAGTCACCTGACAGTGAAGAGTTTCACTGGCAGGATGTAGCGTGTAGGAGGCTCACCACGCTATCCCCCCTTCCCCCCCAGGCACCCTGAATGACCAGAGGAGGCACTAGTACAGCGACCAGGACACAATACCCCTAATCCAGCTTCACAACCGCAGACACGGCAAATTGTCAAGTCAAGTCAAGTCAATTTTATTTATATAGCACATTTCATACATAAAGCAATTCAAAGTGCTTCACAAGACATTACAGACATAAGAGAATAAAAGAAGATAAAAAGACAATAAAAAGCAAAAAGCAGTAAGATGCTACACGTTTGGTCAATACAGGAAAATAATAGGATAAATAGACTTTTCAGCAGTTAAAAGCAGTGCTAAACAGAAACGTTTTTAGACCGTTTTTAAAAATCGGAAGTGTTGAGGAAAATCTGAGGGCCTCAGGCAGGTTGTTCCAGCTAACAGCAGCACAGTGTGTAAAGGCGGCCCTGCCCTGGTTTGAGTGGATCCTTGGGACAGCTATTAGGCCGGACCCAGCTGACCTGAGAGGTCTAGTTGGTTCATAGCGAGGGAGGAGATCTGCTAAGTATTGTGGGCCTAGGCCGTTGAGTGATTTGTAAGCTAAAAGAAGGATTTTAAATTTAATTCTGTAACCTACAGGGAGCCAGTGTAAAGATTTAAGAACAGGGGTAATATGATTAGCCCTCCCAGTCCTAGTTAGGACCCTAGCAGCAGCATTTTGAATGAGCTGGAGTTGTCGAAGTTCTTTATTTGACAGACCTGAGAAAAGGCTGTTACAGTAGTCTAATCTACTGTAAATAAAGGCATGAATTAGTTTTTCCAAGTCCTGACTGGACATGAAGCCCCTAATCCGAGCAATATTTTTTAGATGATAAAAAGCAGATTTTCTGACCGACTTAATGTGTGAGCTGAAATTAAGATCGGAGTCGATAGTAACTCCAAGGTTTTTTACTTGGTCCTTTGGCTTAAAGGAAAGAACCTCGAGGCAGGCTGCAATTTGAAGTCGTCGTTCTTTCGGACCAAAAACGATCACCTCAGTTTTGTCTTTATTTAGCTGGAGGAAGTTTTTACACATCCAGTCGTTAATTTGATCAATGCACTGACAGAGTGAGTCAATGGGAGCATGATCGCCTGATGAAAGAGTTATGTACAGTTGTGTATCATCTGCATAGTTATGGTAGGCTATATGATTTCTTTGCATAATTAGAGCTAAAGGGAGCATGTATAAGTTAAATAGAACAGGCCCCATGATGGATCCCTGAGGGACCCCACATATCATTTGAGTTATGTCGGAGGTGTAATTGCCAATGGATACCAAGTATTTTCTGTCCTGGAGATACGTCTTAAACCACTGGAGGGCCGTACCAGAGAGCCCCACCCAGTTTTCTAACCTGTCTAATAGAATTGAGTGATCGACGGTGTCGAACGCAGCGCTGAGGTCCAATAATACTAGAATTGAGTTTTTTCCGGCATCTGAGTTTATTCTAATGTCGTTGAGAACCTTTGTGAGTGCGGTCTCAGTACTGTGATGGGGACGGAAACCTGATTGGAATTTATCTAGTAGATTATTTGTGGATAGAAATCTGTTTAGTTGAAGATAAACAGCCTTTTCAATGATTTTGCTTATGAATGGGAGATTTGATATTGGTCTATAGTTATTAAGTAATGAGGAGTTAAGACTACGCTTTTTAAGTAAGGGTTAAGTAAATTGTGCCTATATGGACGCCCAACCAAGTTTTCGGTCATTTGCAAAAGGCAAATAACATTTGACAGTATTCAATAAAATCATAAATAACAAATAAAATGTCATTACTTTTTGAAAACATTTCTCCCTTACATCATTTTTATAACTTCTTTAGGAAATATGTAAAATACCATTTTAAATTTCCATGACTTTTTCCAGGAGGTTTTCCAAGAGTGTGGGAACCTTGCACATACATTATATATTGATACATCCATCTGTTAGGCTTGTAGTTGGTTGTCTAGTCAAAGGTCGAGGTGAAAGTGGGTTTTATGAGTGTTTAATGATGTTCGTTGCGTCTATGAGTTGAAACCAGTACTTACAGACAGGGAGGTATCCTTATCCACCTGGTATTTGGCACCAATTCCAAAGCGTGTGTTGTTGCTGCCGGCCGTCCAGGCCAGGTTGATCGCCGTCTCCAAGTTGCCGTTCACTTTTTGGTAAATGGAGCCACCGAACTCTGTGCCGTCGTTACTGAAATAAAGTAGCAGAACACCAATACAGCGAGGTGAGAACTGAGAAGTGCAGAAGGAATGAAATCGACCTTGGTGGCAGTCAAGTTCCCCCTCCCACCCTAATTCACCCCCCATTTTCTCCCCAATTGTATTTGGCCAATTTCCCCCTGCTGCCCCGGTCGCTGCTCCACCCTCTGCCGATCTGGGCTGGTGAGAGCCGTAGACTAGCACCGTGCTTCCTCCGACACATGTGCAGTTGCCAGCTGCTTCTTTTCATCTGACAGCGGGGAGCTTCACCGACAGGACGTAGCACGTGGGAGGATCACACTATTCCCACCAGTTCCCTTCCGCCCCGAACAGGCGCCCCGACCGACCAGAGGAGCCGCTAGTGCAGCGACCAGGACACATACCCTCAATCCAGCATCCCACCCGCAGACATAGCCAATCGTGCCTGTATGGACGCCTGACCAAGCCGCAGGTAACACGGGGGCACGAACCTGTGACCCTGGTGTTGGTAGGCAGGGAATATACCGCTACACTACCCGGATGCCCGGCAGTTAGGTTTTAACCTGAACGTTGTGACTCCTCTTTATGATGCCTCTTCTCTCATTGACCAAAAAATAGAAACAAAATCCACACATAGCTTCCCATTCCTGCCTCTGTATGTATGTGATGTAGTATGATGTATGTATATGATGGTGTGGTATATAGTGATGTAGTATGGTATATGGTATGTACAGTCCTGTGAGACATGCTTGTGGTAAAGGACTATAAGAAACTTGACTCTCTTGTATGTAATGTATGTGATGTAGTATGATGTATATATATGATGTAGTATGATGTATGTATATGATGTAGTGTGGTATATAGTGATGTAGTATGGTATATGGTATGTATAGACCTGTGAGACATGCTTGTGGTAAAGGACTATATAAATATATGAAGAGTTCATTTGCAAAAACAGGTAAACGCCATTCTTAAAATGAACAAACAACATCTGTTTGATACTCCCTGGAGTGCACATAGAAAACATTATTGAGGTGATTTATGTTAAAATTATCAGATTAATATGTTTTAGTTGTGATTGATAATAAAAAAGTCCCAAAAATAAATTATTTACAGTATAAATACATCAATATATAAAATAAAACGATAGAAAATCCAAACGGAGATACCTGTTTTTGCAAATGAACTCTTCATATATAGTGATGTAGTATGGTATATGGTATGTACAGTCCTGTGAGACATGATTGTGGTAAAGGACTATAAGAAACTTGACTCTCTTGTATGTATGTGATGTATGTATGTGATGTAGTATGATGTATATATATGATGTAGTATGATGTATGTATATGATGTAGTGTGGTATATAGTGACGTAGTATGGTATATGGCATGTACAGTCCTGTGAGACATGCTTGTGGTAAAGGACTATAAGAAACTAGACTCTCTTGTATGTATGTGATGTAGTATGATGTATATATATGATGTAGTATGATCGGATGTATGTATATGATGTAGTGTGGTATATAGTGATGTAGTATATGGTATGTACAGTCCTGTGAGACATGCTTGTGGTAAAGGACTATATAAATACACGTGACTCTCTTGCCACAGTTGCAGTACTCACACGTTGGTGTGGAGCTGGAAGTCTCCGGCCTTGTATCCCAGAGCGAAGTTGTTCTGCGTCAGTTGAGACTTGGCGGTGTCGAAAGCCAGCTGGTAGCCGGCCAGCCAGCCCTCGTAGCCCAGGACAGCGGCCCCGTGGACCTTGGGACCGGCCATGTCAAAGTCCAGGTCGCAGCCCACGTTGACAAAGTCACGCTTGTAGCCGGTCTTCAGCTTGGCACTCTTCTTGCTACAGAAGGTATGGCAAGGGAAGTGAAAAACTATTTAGACACAAAAGGTAATATCTTCAACTTGCATGACTATTATATTAGTCTCGCTTGCCAGAGTACTATTATATCATCCTCTATATTGATTGATTATATTCCCTTCATTGCCTAGTCTCTTAGAACAGACGAGTTGGCTTCCGCAATTTTCAAATGCTTCCGCCATACCGTCTGTACTTCGTGGGGGAGAATCATGCACCAACCGGAATGGGAATTAGAAAGGCGGGTTTTCCGCTCATTAGTCCAATCAGAATCGCAGAAAGGCGGGTCTTCCGCTCATTAGTCCAATCAGAATCCAATATGCCGCATTTTTCGTGGACACACGTGTCGTGATTGGTCGGATTCCGTCGAACTTCATTCCTGTCTGAAGGTTTTTTTCCCAACTTCCTTGTGCATGTTCTGGGGGTGTAACGTACAGACTGTGTATACAGTAGCTGCATTCGCCGGATGTAGATGAGACAGTCTGTTTTAAGAGACTATTCATTGCCCACATCATTGAAACTTTAATATTAAACTTTGGCATTGGCAACATTGGCAGGATATGGATATGAATATAAATATGAATACTATGAACCGGATGGATCTTACCCAGTGTTGGGCACAAACGACGTGTCCAGAGCCAGCTTCAAGCCTTGAGTGAGCTGCAGACAGACAACGGACAGGGGAAACAGACCATGAGATAATCGTTGATATGAAAAAGTAGTATGCATTGATATATTTTTAATGCAATATAAACAATCTAAATAGAAAATGATCCTAGTTTGGGTTGATTTGCTAAACTGTTACCTGTGAAATAAACAAACAATAAAATCGTAATGTACTTTCCTCAAGGGCTCACAATGTGATTAAAAAAAATACATATGTGTTTGTGTTTTTTGACCCACCTGGTCCTCCATGGTGATTTCCATGCTCAGAGTATTGTCTGTGTTCCATTTCTGGTTGAAGCTGAGGCCCAGCTCCTTCACTTTGTACTTGGTCTCCAGGTGGCCTCCTGACTTCCCTGTGTCTGTGTTGTTGGAGCCGGAGGTGGCAAACTCCTGAGGGATGGAGAGAGGGGGGGACAGAGGGGGGAGAGAGAGGGGGGGGGGGGAGAGAAGGGAAATATGGGGGAGGGGAGGAGGGGAGAGAGAGAGAAGAGAGAACGAAGACATGGGGGAGAAGGAGCAGAAAAACACATGAGTGACAATAACAGAGCCATATTAGGAGAGCACAGCTGTGGGAATTGGAGAGGTTCAACGAGCGAAAGGAGGTAGAGGAAAAACAAGGACCAGGGAGTGAGCATCGCTTCTGCACATTTCCTTTGCCCCACAATCCCTCTCAGGTTTGTATGAGAAATAGAACTTTAGGAGGAAGAGTTGCTCTCCTGAGAATGACAGGACTGATGGAGAGAAGAGTGGGGAAGGAAAATAGGGAAATATAGGTGGGAACTGGGTGAGGCAGAGGCTGCTTCTGACTAGGCTGTAGCAGGAGAGGGAAGGGAGTCAGTTGGAGGAGCTATAGCTGCAAAAAAAAGTGAAGAAAGCCTGCATCTCATATACACACGCACACACACGCGCACACACACACACACACACACACACACACACACACACACACACACACACACACACACACACACACACACACACACACACACACACACACACACACACACACACACACACACACACACACACACACACACACACACACACACACACACACACACACACACACACACACACACACACACAAACACACTCTTACCATCTGAGAGGAATGTCCATAGAGGAAGCAGAGGAAAGACACAAAAGAGAGAAAGTTAGGGAGAACCAAACCGCATTTTTCACATTTGCCAATTGATCCGCTCACAGGGGGAAATGAGAAGCAGTGCTAAAGAAAACAGAAGCTGTATCCTGTGAGTTTGAAAACTGACGGAAGACATCTATAAATGCTCTGAATGAGCTTTGAGCTTTGTGGCATGTGGGACATCCTGTAGTCAAGCACTCATTATGGTTACTATGCCAACGGGTCTGCAGCAACAGAGACACCCTGCATGTCTGGAGCTAACGACACACTTTGTGAAATGAAGCGCGAGGGAGAGGCGGCTGAAGCTGGTTGGACACTGGTACTCTGCTGACTGTGGATTAGACTGACGAGTATGTCAGGCAGAAAACACACATCGGCCATGGAATGCTGCCAGGCGGTGACTGTGAGTCAGCCATCTGATCTACACTGCAGTGCCCTGAGAGAGATCTACATCGCAGTGCCCTGAGAGAGAGGCGAGAAAGGTCTACACCGCAGTGCCCTGAGAGAGGTCTAGACATCACCACAGTGCCCTGAGAGAGAGTTCTACACCGCAGTGCCCTGAGAGAGGTCTACACCGTAGTGCCCTGAGAGAGGTCTAGACATCATCGCAGTGCCCTGAGAGAGAGTTCTACACCGCAGTGCCCTGAGAGAGGTCTACACCGTAGTGCCCTGAGAGAGGTCTAGACATCATCGCAGTGCCCTGAGAGAGAGTTCTACACCGCAGTGCCCTGAGAGAGAGGCGAGAAAGGTCTACACCGCAGTGCCCTGAGAGAGGTCTAGACATCACCACAGTGCCCTGAGAGAGAGTTCTACACCGCAGTGCCCTGAGAGAGGTCTACACCGTAGTGCCCTGAGAGAGGTCTAGACATCATCGCAGTGCCCTGAGAGAGAGTTCTACACCGCAGTGCCCTGAGAGAGGTCTACACCGTAGTGCCCTGAGAGAGGTCTAGACATCATCGCAGTGCCCTGAGAGAGAGTTCTACACCGCAGTGCCCTGAGAGAGGTCTACACCGTAGTGCCCTGAGAGAGAGGTCTACACCGCAGTGCCCTGAGAGAGGTCTACACCGTAGTGCCCTGAGAGAGAGGTCTACACCGCAGTGCCCTGAGAGAGGTCTACACCGTAGTGCCCTGAGAGAGAGGTCTAGACATCACCACAATGCCCTGAGAGAGAGGTCTAGACATTAGTCTCTTAGAACAGACGAGTTGGCTTCCGCAATTTTCAAATGCTTCCGCCATACCGTCTGTACTTCGTGGGGGAGAATCATGCACCAACCGGAATGGGAAGCAGAAAGGCAGGTCTTCCGCTCATTAGTCCAATCAGAATCCAATATGCCGGCAGAAAGGCGGGTCTTCCGCTCATTAGTCCAATCAGAATCCAATATGCCGCATTCGTGTGTCGTGATTGGTCGGATTCCGTAGAACTTCCTTCCAGTCTGAAGGTTTTTTTCCCAACTTCCTTGTGCATGTTCTGGGGGTGTAACGTACAGACTGTATATAGCTGCATTCGCCGGATGTAGATGATACAGTCTGTTTTAAGAGACTATCTAGACATCACCGCAGTGCCCTGAGAGAGAGGTCTACACCGCAGTGCCCTGAGAGAGAGGTCTAGACATGAACCTTAAAGACACCAGGCTTGTAAAGAGGACATGGCTGTTGTACTTACAACTCCACTCTGAGACTTGGTCTTCAGGTCCAGTTTCACAACTCCAAAGCCTGGACAGAAAAGAAATGGAGGACGGATGGAAAAGGAGCTTTCATGTTGCACAGTAGGGTTCCAACACAGCTGCAGCAACAATAAATATCCTGACCTCCATTTTGAACTGCACAGATCAAACAAACTATGAATCCTGCTTCAGCACGGCTTCATTCCAAAATCAATCACAGAGGAAATGAGATAGTCTAGCAACAGTTCTGCATACTGTATATGCTGCTTTAAGAGGCTTTGCTGACGTACCATAGCCCTTGTTGAAGATATCTTTGGCAGATTTCCCCAGGTCGGCGTATGCAGGAGGGACGGCCATTGTGCCTGTGGAAACAGACATGCAGGTAAAGCTTTTGAAATGTCTTCACATTGAATACACACACACACACGCACACACACACACACACACACACACACACACACACACACACACACACACACACACACACACACACACACACACACACACACAGACACACAGACACACACACACACACACACACACACACACACACACACACACACACACAGACACACACACACACACACACACACACACACACACACACAGACACACACACACACACACACACACACACAGATTTCACTGCATCACCCTGACGTTAAGCGGCGTTTAGCAAAATGCTACAACAGCTGCTAAAAACAAATAGAAGCTGAGTGTTGCTTGAGAAAACAAGGAGAGGAGGAGGATTGCAATAGAGACGGCACTCCTGAAGACACACACACACACACACACACACACACACATATCAGGTGGTCAAAGCAGCACCTGAGGTATGAGCTCACACACAAAGCATTGCTCCTAGTGTTTCCAACACGCCAATAGAAGGCCTCAGCCAGTGCAGATGGAGCAAAATCACCTCAGCTGGAGACCGTGGCCATCTGGAGGGAGGGGGCCTTTACCCTGATATACGGCTTCTCTCCTCCCCCGGCCTTTCCACTTTAACCCTATTGATTTCCTGATTGATTGATTGATTTCCTAAACTAATGGGACTGATTCTCTAGAAGGGACGGAATAGAATTGTTCCAGACCATGGTGAGTTAAATATTCTAAAACACCACACTGCCATACAATAAATTAATGCTGCTGCATGCCTGGATGGATCTATCTATTTGTTAATAGCATCCCTATATGCTACCAGTGTTGTGAAGAGAAAGAGAAAATCTAAAATATGTTATGAAATACGTAAGCCATGGCAGTAGCTCTGCTATGCCACTACATGCTACAATGCTAACATAAGCAGAAGTAGGTTTGGTTAGTCAGCAACTACTGCACACACCACTGCACCGCACCGCACCACACTGGCTTTACACTGTCATCAGGGTCCCCTGGGTCACTGCATGAAGCACACACACACTCTTGTGTGAGTACAGGTGTGTGTGTGTGTGTGTGTGTGTGTGTGTGTGTGTGTGTGTGTGTGTGTGTGTGTGTGTGTGTGTGTGTGTGTGTGTGTGTGTGTGTGTGTGTGTGCGTGTGCGTGCGTGCGTGCGCGCGGGGACTTTGTAAAGGTGACTTTGCAGGAGCATTGAGAATATCTCACATTCACTGATAACCTGCTGAAAACATAATTCCTGACCCTTGCTCAGTGCTTAGTGTTGCCTCACAGCAAGAAGGTCGTGGCTTTGAATCTCTGTGTGCAGTTAGCATGTTTTCCCCGTGTGCTCGTGGGTTTCCTCCCACTGTGTGCAGTTAGCATGTTTTCCCCGTGTGCTCGTGGGTTTCCTCCCACTGTGTGCAGTTAGCATGTTTTCCCCGTGTGCTCGTGGGTTTCCTCCCACTGTGTGCAGTTAGCATGTTTTCCCCGTGTGCTCGTGGGTTTCCTCCCACTGTGTGCAGTTAGCATGTTTTCCCCGTGTGCTCGTGGGTTTCCTCCCACTGTGTGCAGTTAGCATGTTTTCCCCGTGTGCTCGTGGGTTTCCTCCCACTGTGTGCAGTTAGCATGTTTTCCCCGTGTGCTCGTGGGTTTCCTCCCACTGTGTGCAGTTAGCATGTTTTCCCCGTGTGCTTGTGGGTTTCCTCCCACTGTGTGCAGTTAGCATGTTTTCCCCGTGTGCTCGTGGGTTTCCTCCCACTGTGTGCAGTTAGCATGTTTTCCCCGTGTGCTCGTGGGTTTCCTCCCACTGTGTGCAGTTAGCATGTTTTCCCCGTGTGCTTGTGGGTTTCCTCCCACTGTGTGCAGTTAGCATGTTTTCCCCGTGTGCTCGTGGGTTTCCTCCCACTGTGTGCAGTTAGCATGTTTTCCCCGTGTGCTCCCACAGTCCAAAGCTGAAGACTCTAAATTGCCCATAGGCATGAGAGTGTATGTATGTATCGTATATGATGTAGGAAACATTGCATATGATGTGTGTATTACCTTGTATAGGATGTACGTATATGATGTGTATGAGCACTTTATTAAGGACACCTGAACCTATTCATGCAATTATCCATTCAGACAATAATGTGCAGCAGTGCAATGCATGAGATCATGCAGATACAGATCACATCACATCACATCACACATCAGAATGGGGGGGATTTGATCTCAGTGACTTTGCCCGCGGTTGCCCGCGGTTGTTGGTAGCAGACAGGCTGCTTTGAGTATTTCTGAAATGACTGATCTCCTGGGATTTTCACCACACAAAAAGTCTCTGGAGTTCACACAGAACGGTGTGAAAAACAAAACACATCCAGTGAGCAGTGGTTCTGTGGGCGGAAAGCGCCTTGTTGGTGAGAGGTCAGAGGAGAATGACCAGAGTTGGAGCTGACAGAAAGTAACCTGACGCTGCCAGATGGTTTGTTTTGTTTTCACATAATCAACTGGGAACGAGTCACTCGCTCGGGAAACCCTTTCAAAGGGGCAGCCGGCCAGCCAACTTTCAAAAGAGACCTGGCAGGTGATTGGATGATGAAGCATCTGTCTATCACGTCTATCACAGGCTGGCTCTGGCTGGCGTGACGTCGCACCTAAAGCCCGCCCATAGCTGCTTCACAGGACGCTGATTGGTGGGAACCACTCGTGGTTCCGATTAAAACCAATAGAGCGGAGCGTGACAAGATGGATTTGTCATGTGATCATGATGATCTCATGATCCAGCTGCCTCGCAAGGTTAGACAGAAAGGTGGCAGCAACTCAAATAAGCGCTTTACTAATTGTGCTGAGGAGAAAAGCATCTCAGAACGCACAACGTCAAAACCTTGAGGCGGATGTCACACTTGGTAGCCGGGTGACATTGAGCCGAAAGCTGATACCTCCCCAGTATTAGCATGGTGTTCCTAATAGAGTGCTCACTGCCCAGTGAGTGTATTATGTACTATGTAGTATGTAGTATGGTGTAGGACATGGTATGTAAAGCCCTTTGAGCCTGAGGGCTGTAGAAATAAACTAGATTAGATTAGATTAGCCCTTACTATTAGCCCCCGTTCCTTCCTTTGCCTCTCTCCTCTAAAGACAGATACGTTCACACACATCTCTCACCTGTCTGTCTGTCACATCCTTTCTGCCAAAGGTGGAGACAAGACCCTGCCAAGGAGAAGGGACCCTGATGACACCTCACCCAGCCCCGCCCCACTCACCATCATGTCCCCTGGGTGCGTGGTGCTCACATGTCACACAGCAGTGCTCTTTGTTCTCTGCCTGCTTGCCTGTTCCTGGCCTGCCCTCCTCCTCCTGCTGCTGCACCACTCCTCTCTCTGCCATGACTCTTCTTCAGATGCAAGGAGGGACGATAGAAACTTTGGCAAGCAGTCTCACGCTGTCTTCATCACAACAGTGTACAACAGTGTGGGCTGGTCTGCTTTGCCTTGTGTCAATATAGAGTGCTGAATATTAGCTTGTCTTCAGAGCGTCCAGTCAGCCTGCTCTGCTAGCTACACAGTAACCTGGCCAACTATTGCATCACATTTATCTGTGCAGTGGCCAGCAGTTGGTGGACGCATGTACTTTGTGTGCACATGTGAACATGATAAGGCCTGTATGACTGGTGGTGTTTTAACAAAATAACACTGATTAGCTGCATTTGCAACAAAATAATTTATGGGCCAGAAAATGATGATCTGGTAAAACAGAACCCATCCTAAGGGAAGAGAAAACACAGCAGCACCACATGGACTGGCCTCATTCCACGCACGCACGCACGCACGCACGCACGCACACACACACACACACACAGCTCATAGCCTGAGTTTAGCAAAGCCTTATAGGCATTATATTCATCTTATCCTATATTTCTTGTCTTTATATAGGCCTACCTTGTGTAAAGCACTTTGAATTACCTTTGTGTATGAAATGTGCCTTATAAATAACCTTCCCTAGCATTAGAAACACTTTAAAACGCCTATAATGTCACATGATGTCATTTGTCTTTCATTCTCTCACCTAATAGGCTAGTGGAGCGCAGCATCAGTTATACTAGTCTCCCTCCAGAGTTGCCTTTTTCAAATGTCTTATCCGTGTTGAGAAGAGTGTGGTGGTTTTTGCGATTCCCAATTCCTCACACACAAACACCACCTTGCCATGACTCAAGTTAAGTGTCATGTCAAGCAGTGGTGTCCTCTCTGTTGATCTGTTTGGAGACAATAATAAGTGTCTGCCACCTGATCTGAGCAGGCATTTTGCTGACGAGGTGCAATTCCTGGACTGTCTTTTGTCAGTTCACTCCACCTCACTGCCCTCCACCCCCGAACAGACAAATCCCCACACACCCCACCTCCTTCTCACCTCCTTTACCCCGGTCCATTTTTGACCTCTTCCATCCCGACTTCTTCCCTCAGTCTCCAAACCCGCTTCTATATTTAGCCCAGGTGAACCTGACACTAAAACACATGTGACTCGTCTTTCAAAATGGGTGCTCTTCCCCGTTCCACTTACTAAAACCCCTATAGCAAAACAGATTCATTTATTGTACCACCAGACTGTATTTATATGGAAACACACCTACACACTTACTGAAATCTCAAACCCAGTCACACGCACTCTCCTCTGTCCCTCACTCCGACACTCTCTTGGGCCGCAACCAGATGACAACATTCACCGAGCTCCAGGGTCAAAATGACACCCATAAATCATCCAAATACGTGACAGGAAAATGGCTACCACATAAACAAGATGGCCGTTGTGGTTGTCTATAGCAACACAACCTGAAGATCAAACAACGATAAATAATTTACCAGTTAATCTCAGCTTTGGTGGTTTTTCCCGATTGACATGCATGTTTGGTCTATGCAAGAGCTAACTACTGTTTTACAGACTATACAGTCTATTAGCCTAAACCCATAATTGTCACGTGTAAATGAGAAGTTCAATGCCATGGCCCATTTAGTGCCCCTATAATATTTTCTCAGCCATTTTCACCTCATATTGTTCGTGTATATAGTCCAGACCTAACCTTCAAAATCAGTCATAGCTGTTACACTACAGTACACAACACATTTCACAGTGTTAAACTAGTGTTGATTTTTCAGTGATGATTACATTGAGTTGAGCAGGGTGGCAGGAGAGTTTGTCCTCTTAAGAGATGATATGGCTTTAGGGCAGTTGTTCAGAAGAACTATACAAACATGTTAAATAAACTACGATAGGCCTGGGCTTGATAAACGTTTATCAACCCCACACCTATAACTGCCAGGCATAGTGTGATTTTTTACACTCCGAGTTAAATAAACACTGGCAATTTTGCTGTAGGTCTACACTAGGTCAATATAAAGCATTCATATAGACCCATCATTAACGAATTAATTGGTAAGGTTTTTTAAGCTATAAAATTATGTGAACAGGCAGTTAAAGCCTGGTGGCCACGCCTCCTGATAAAGTGAAAGCAAGGCCAGTGTGTGGCATATTATATAGCAAGAGGAATGTGTGAGTGTGAGATAAGGTCAAGAGCAGTCAGGTTACACCAAGACAATTTATAGCCTGAATGTACAGTTGGCTATACACAGGCTGGGAATGCATTCTCTCCATAGTAGTAGCCTATGACCTGCTCAGTACCAAGTTCACGGGCAATTTTCCAATGGACGTCAAAGTTTATGATGAGAAAAGTTACTATTGTGGCAACACTGTTCACATATTAGTGCATGCATGGTGTATTCACATTGCCTCATCATACAGTTCACAGTGCGACCACTACCGCCTTTAGATTCAGCACTGGTCTGATTTCAGAACTTTGGATAGCGACTTTTAAACAAATTTACTTAAAATGCCAAAGCCAAGCCTTCAGTCAAATTAAATAACATTTTACTCTAATCTCTTTTCCACAATCGGCCATGCAATTTGCAAATGAATGTGCATAGTGTCGATAAGTTGGGTCTTATGAACAGAACATCTATTACCCGTTATTACATCAGAAGCAGCGTGCATAAAGGTGACAGACAGTGTCAAAAAGAAAATGTGTGTGTGTGTGTGGGGGGGGGGGGGGGGGGGGGGGGCGTTAAATTTAGCTGCCCATGGACATTGTGCCATCTACACCCAGGTAACCATTTTAACCAGATTTATGGCATCAGGTCGCCCTGGCCGCTATGAATGATGATGCTTTTTATGAGCGTTATATTTGCCAGATGCGTCCACTGGTTTCCATTGTTCTTATGTGAGTAGGCCTATTTAAATGCCTCTTTTGTGTGTGTTCAACATTAAAACTCCCAATATAAATGTTTATTTTTTAACATCATGCCATCTGAGAATTCTAGGCTACATCAATTGCAATTATAAGCTAGGCTATAGGCTACTTTGTGTGATTTGGCCTTATTGTCCCGTGTCAGACAACAAGCCATATTTGTCCAAAAGCCCAAACCCCCCCTTAGTCTGAATTAATGTCAGTTTAATCCGTTGTGAATGTCACTGACCTAAAGGCCTGGACTGGCATTGTCGCCCTGACAGACTCGCCTACTGCAGACTTTCATTCCCACCCTTTATCTGTGACTCCCATCTCAAAGTAGCGACCCCCTGTCAACTGCAGCGTCATTACCATGCAGTTAGGCCCCCATAAGAAAACAAGGTTTTGAAGATTTGGTAAAAGTCACGTATTGCTTACCTTTATTTGTGGGCGATGCGCGGAGTTTCACAACGCTGTTTCGCGCAATGGGGCACTGTGAAGGAGAAAGCAGAGACTGACCGACTGGGCAGGCGCAGCTCTGTGCGCCGAGGGCGGGGCCGTTGTGTAAATGACATTGAGCAGAAAACACTGTCAAAATATTTTGTGTGGTGGCCGGCCGGTCAGTAATCCTGAGTCTAGTCAGTGTCAACAACCTATGGAGGTGTCAACACTGTAACGGGGCAGCAGGCCTGCTCTTTTAATAATTTATGATATTTGTTCTGCTCTATAGGCATAATATATCTTCTATACCCTCCGCAAAAAAAAGAGAAAATGGTCAACTGAAAATGTCAACTGAAAATGTCAAAAACAAAGAATGGAGAGATAGGCTATGTGTTTAAGCTGTGATAGGCTGCTGGTAAGCGAAGTTGTTTGAATTGAATTGATTGATGACTGCAAACATATGACGTTGCATGTAAGCGTCACTTTTTATGATATTTGGGACGGTTATTATGCAGCACATTGATCTGAAAATACATTTATTTTTGTGTAATACGACTATTTCACCGCAAGAGGGCAATGACCTGCCGCTGTGTGCTACACCGTTGTCATGGTGCAGAATGTGACAAATGTTGTTGATACTTCGGCGTCATCAATCTGCGTGGGCAAAGTCCTCAATTCATCATACACACGATATTTTCACAGGTAACGTTAAATTAGTTAGTAAATGTAGAGCACAAAATTGCGCAAACTCACTGCAATATTGTATTTTCACGATGTTGAAATGTTTTGTCGGGAGGGTAACGTTAGCGCATGAGCGCAACAGAGCGGGATGGAGATTATCTTGTTATCTTGCTGGAGTAGGCTATACGGTGATTACGTTCGGTGCAATATACACAGGAAATTGCTAATCAGTTTATTAGCTCGTCACAGTAATTGTCAATGTCTTGTGGTTAAGCAGCTTCTGATGTGTGAAGGACCGTCAAGCATATCTGGACCAATCCCGCCGGATCCATCTCTTTTCCCCCAGTACTACAGACGACCTGTCTCTGGTAAGGTGCATCTACTTTTGGACTATAATCTGATCTAAGAAGAACCATTGTTATCCATGTTGTTATTGGATTGCCTCTGTCTGGGTCAGTTGTGCATCAGACAACATATTATAGCCTACACATTCATTTAAAAAGGAATGTTTTATAGTAAAGTGAAATTAATATCAGTTTGGGGTTTTTAACGGGAGATGTCCCAATCATTCACTCCTATGAAACCAGTTTATGACAGTATCATCTTTACTGTATGATGTGTTTTTGAACACTTGGAGACCTCTGTTTTGTGAAGTATGCATTAGCTACAAGCAACATTTCTTAGTCTTCCTTCTTGCCCCAGCTCGGGGCCGCTTGGAGGGAAACACAGATGGGACTTTGGCCCTGCTCTCAGGCCCGCTCGCCCCAGACCCTGTGCTGTACCCCGGCTGCTACAGTTCTCGTACCCCTCCCCTTCGCCCCCGCATCGGCCCTAATGCCACCCACATCCTGGAACGAGGACAGAGAGGGGTAGTGGGGGCACTACTCAAACTAGATGGGGTCTCCATCACCCCTAATACCCCTAAACAAAGTAAGTGCAACTGATTGTCAGTGCTGACACCATGTTTTATCATCTCTGTATAGCTGCTCTTAAAAGTTTGGCAGTTCTGTTTTGTCTTGACGGATGGCAGAGTGTATCCCCCTGTTGAGCATTTAGTAATATTATAATTAAATACTTTTAACAACATATTTGCACTCATAGAAAGTCCCCTTACATTATCTCCTCCATCACCCATGTAGCCTGAAAAAGTAATTTGGACATGCTGTGACCCTTGCCCCCCAGAACAGCTGGTGCATGACTATGGTAAAGAGAATGTGCGTCGGCTCAGGGAGATCCAGAGGCGCTGCAAAGAGCAGGAGGCTGAGAGAGCACAGTCCCGCCCTGTTCCAGTCAAAGCTCTCTGGACCTCCCTGAAATACCAAGATGTCCCATCCAGGGTCATGGCCCAGCTGCAGGTGAGGGTTGTGTCTGTCAACATGGAGTCCTTGAGTGATTTCCTCTCCTCTGGTTTTCTTCTAAACCAGCCTCTCCCCTCCATGCAGGAGGCTAGCCCATCTATTAAGCCACAGTGTCACAACTTCCTGCGGGCCCACTCTAGTTACGGGTCCACGGCCCCGCTCAGACAACATTACAATGCCTCTCCCTCTGCTTCACCACGTCCAGCCTCCTGCAACTCTACACAGGACCAGGACCTGCAGGTGAGTAATAGCCAATGGATGTGCACTCACAGATACACATTGAGACAAACACACAGTAAGATGTAGGATGTTGATTTGAGCTTCACCTGGCACACTGAGTTACATTAGCTTCATACAGTTCTGTCTGTGGATACAGTTACAGATTCAAGGCAAGAGCGTGAACTTTATAAGCCATAATGCACGGGCTGCAGGAAAGACTGTGATGCGTCGGTCCCAGTCACTGACAAACCTCAAAGACAAGCCTGTGCCCATCGCAGTCAAAGGACAAGTCCCTCAGTAGTGAGTATACATTCACAACCAGCTGCCAAATAAGTCAAAGTAGCCAATTTGGTAGAAACACATTATGTTTCATTGACATTTTTCTTAATTCCCTCTCTGTTGTTCTTCTCTGTTCTCTCTCTCTCCCTCACGGACACTGAAACACACACAGTCTTGAGGAAAGGAAAGAACAGTGGCGTAAGGAGGAGGAGGAGAAGAGGAGGAACGCACCTGATCCGACCATCCCAGCGGGTCACACCCTGATGTCAGAGAGGGAGAGACGGGATACGCTGCAGTCCCTGAAAGAGTGTATGTCTCTATAGAGAGCCGTATACGCCTTACATTAATCATGACAGCCTTCAGTAATCATTCAATGGCCTCTCTGACTCTGTTCTGTCTGCTCTCTCCTCAGCCCACCGGTCGCTGGTGAGGGAGCTGCTGTCTCTGCCGGTCAGAGCAGACACTCTGAGCGTTCAATCACGTCGCGCTCAACTTGATCGCAGGCTCTCTGAACTGGAGGAGGCCATCAAGATCTTCTCCAGGGACAAAGTATATATCAAAACAGATTGCTAACACAGGCAGAATCAAGATTTATTTTTGTTTTGTAGTTGTTTTGTATAACATTACCTTGACATTTGTAACACAGCTTATGTATTATCCCTTGCATATTAAGTTGCATAACTGTTCAGGCTACTGAGAGCTAATAACTGGCATCACAATATGCTTTGCTACTGAATAGTAACCTTCCCTTAGAGGAAAAATGTACAGTGTAAACCATACCATGAGCTCCCTGAACTGGTTCTGAATGAGATCAACATTACTAAAGTATCATTGGTTGAGATGTGATTTGTTTTTCTTTGTCTGAAAGTGATTTGTTTTTCAGTTACTGCTTATTACTGTTATTACATAAATACTGTATGATAAAGTCACAGATGTATATTTTTGAATCTTTGCAAAAATAAAATGTCAGTATGTGTTCACGGAGAACATCTCATGTATAGGCTACCCTACCCTTAATCACACTCACACACACACACACACACACACACACACACACACACACACACACACACACACACACACACACACACACACACACACACACACACACACACACACACACACACACACACACACACACACACACACACACACACATTGCTGAGCTGCTGCAACAAGTACTTTTGTTTATTCAGAGTTGCTTTCTAGCAATGAAAATTCAAACGCTGTCTAATGATAATTATCCGGATGTCATCACTTTGATGACCTACAAAAAGTCAGTCGGTGGCGGCGGTAATGCACCAAAAGCTGTTTGCCAACCCCCATAAAACACTAGAAGAAGACTTTGATGACGTGTGGCGTCATACGTACGCCCTGCCCCCATACGTCGTTCGGTCGGCCATTGTTTCGCTTGCGCTAATGTGCTAGTTAGCAGCTAAGACGATAAATACATGTATTAACTGTTCATACGTGCAAACAAACCGGAGTGAATTCCCGTCTCATAGTTGGGAAGGCGACAAATCGACGATGAGTAAGAGGAAAGCCCCCCAGGAGTCCCTAAATGAAGGGATCACAGACTTTCTAGTCGGTACGTGTAGTGGAGACAGAGCTAACGTTAGCTAGCATATCAGCTGTGTTCCGTTGTTAAATGCCCAAGCTCCTCAGCTAGCGTAGCGTTAGCATAAAGATAGATTGATGTTTTGCTGACATAACGCAGCTTACATTGTCATGTATTTTAAATACGAGGTTGAATAAGTTGCTGGCAAGTCGAGAGCCCAAGTTTCTGACGCAGACACTGACTGACATTTAAATATCCCCTCTGCTTCAGCTGAGTTGGCAGTTCCTACTGCCTGGCAATCATAACGTTATTGTCTGCCCTGGCAATAAAACGACAGACTCAGATACAAGTGTTAACATTAACAGTCCCATGTTTCACTTTCACCCACAGAGCTGGCCAATTACGAGAAAAATGTCAACAGAGCAATACACAAATACAATGCTTACAGGTAAGCTCACTTCCCTGAATTTCAGAGACTTCAGCAGTGAGGTCCTTTGTGCAGGCCGGGGTGTGGGTTTGATGACTGTTCACACAATAACATTGAAGAAAGATCACATTCTCTAGTCTAGTCCATGGCAAGACAATTGCTAATCCAGAGGCCCATCCGTATGCATGGAAAATACAGACAAAACATTGAATATCTCACGTTTTCCATTGAGGGAAACTTGGGTGGGGTCATCTCAGAGTAGGGGAAATCCTGAAAGTACTTTGTGCCACATTGTAGTAAGTGGAATTTGGCAGAAACAATTTATAACCCTATTTTGCATTTATACAACATTTTTTGTGTCCTGTCTTTAGGAAAGCAGCATCTACCATTGCCAAGTACCCTCAGAAGCTCAAAAATGGCACAGAGGCTAAGAAACTGGTGTGTACACTGAATACAGTTTCAGTAACTGTCTTTGTAGTCAGAGCATTTGGCAAGTATTTACAGAATGAGTCATTATACTTTCTCAAGTACAATTCATGTACACGGATATGACTTGGTGACATTGGTGCTGAGACATAATGACAGCTAATGTAATAAGCATGGTTAAGGGAGAATACAACAGGACTTCACATTCAGTGAGCAGACAAAGACAGTGCAGGACAAACAATACTAAACGATACATATCATTTGACAAATATTCACGATGTATTTCAATCATGCATTCAAGCAGCATGGCTTGATACAGAATAGTGTGCCTCAAGAAAGTTTCATTGAGGTGGATGGAGCGCATGAGATATGATTGCTGTGGCTTTTGTGGTATGGTGCACAAGGACTTGTGCTGGAAGTTGCTGTTAATGGGGTGGCTGGTCCTGGTCTGAATGGACCAGTAGAGCCTTCCAGGAGTAAGTTTTGGAATCAGGTGATCACATGGTTGTGTAGGATTGATGGCAATCCTCCTCACCTTTTTCTTCCCCGTGGCACCACCATGCAGCTCCTTCATGGAAAGCAGCTTACTGCACATCACTTTTTCAGCAGTGCAGTCAGTCAATATGTTGGAGCTAATGCTGGGAATAGGAGCAGAGGATGACTAGACTTGTGATGGCTTATAAGCTGATACAATGTGAAGGGTTGAAGCTTTATTGGGTTATCTTGATGATGCAGGAGAGTTTTCATCTCATTTGAGTTTTGGTCATGAAAGACTCCACTGCGGTCACATGTATGCCATGAGTGTGCAAAATTGTGTCAAGGTGTTGGCTAAACAAAGTTTCGATTTTACTCAACTTTTTAAATTCAGTGTTTCTCAGCAAATTGCCTAATATTGAATTCTGTTCATGCAGCACCATCTGCATTTTACAAACATTTGATTCTAAACTATCAAAGGAAATTCAATTGATCTTTTATAATAATTATAAATAATAATAATACTTTCAGTAGTCTACTCTGTTTCCTTCGTAGTTCCTACTAAAAGCTGTCCGTATTTCATTTTCCATATTCAAGTAATTAAGGAGTCTTGTTGGCACGTCTTCCCTTTTTGATACATTTGATGGTGACCTGATCAGTGTGTCTCATTATAATATCTTAAAAGCCCTCCATGATGATTGAGGGCTTTTAACAGCTGTTGAACTGGACCTGGACAGATGAGTTGACATTTACTTTGTTCAGCGGTTGAAGGAAATGCACGTTTCATTCTGTCTCCTTGGTGATGGAGTGGATGTTAACGTTCCATTTCAGTGTGCCGGTGCCCAGAAGCTGCAAATGACTCGACCAGCATTTGTCCTCTCAGCCGCTAACGTGCTGATGTTGCTGGGGTTGTGTTATGTGGTGCCCTCCACTGTAGCCTGGAGATGTTTGTCATAGATGTTTGGCAGTCAGCAGCAGTTAGCTACTCTGCATGTCTTACATCATCAGTGCAAATGCTAATCAGTGCAGATGATGTTTCGCACCCTCACATTGTTTTTCACATCACAACAGGAGGGTGTGGGAGCTAAGATTGCAGAAAAGATTGATGAGTTTCTACAAACGGGCAAGCTACGGAAACTGGAAAAGGTGACTGGAAGCATTCGTGCCAGACTGTGTCACAATTATAATTATGCTTTTAATTGTAGTTTTAACTTTCACACATTACATAGAATGATGCAATGCATTCATTTTGTTTTCTCTAGATTCGAAATGATGACACCAGCTCCTCCATCAATTTCCTTACCAGAGTTACTGGAATTGGGTATGTCTTCACCGTTACATTGTCTAGATTCAAAGCCTATTAAATGGATACTACTATTAACCGAAGCTCACTGTGGAATGAATGGGTTGATATTTAGCTTTAGATTAATCATATCATATTTGTTCTTTATGTAACAATCTGCATCTCTTCGGCCTTCCCTTTAGTCCTGCCGCTGCCAGAAAGTTCTTTGAGGAGGGTGTGAAGACACTAGAAGGTTTGTTTTGCAGTTTGAAGTGTCATCTGGCATTACACATTACAGTCATTTGATGAAAAGCCACCAGAGAATGTCACATTGTTTCACGTAGTGTTTGAACGCAGTCTTGGTCTGTGTCATTATGTCATACATACCCTATCTGACATGCATAATGTAAAGCTACAGAAATGTGCACCACGTATGGGCCTTGGCAGGTTGACAGTACTGAAGACCAACTAACTGTTCTTTGTTTGTTTGTTCTGTTCTTTGTTTTTGTTGTATTTTTAGATTTGAAAAAGATCGAGCACAAGCTAAACCATCATCAACAGATTGGACTCAAGTGAGTTAGGCAGAATGCTCTTACATTATTTTATGTTTCTAGTACATAAAGGCATATAGTATATACATCTTCCTTTTGCTTCCTTCAGGTACTTTGAGGAATTTGAGAAAAGGATTCCACGAGCTGAAATGGAGAAGATGGAGGTGAGCATTCATCTTGGTGTGTGTGTTGTGTGTTGTGCATGCTTTCATTCGTTCAATCAAATGAGTTGTCTTACACTGTATTTTCTGTGTGCGTTTGTCAGACTCTGATTCTTGAAGAGTTGAAGAAGGTCGAGACAGTATATATCGGAGCGATCTGTGGAAGCTACAGGAGAGGTAAAACTTTCCCTTGTTATTTTTTTTAATATTCTGAATTTCTGAATATTGAATATTCTGAATTTGATAGGGGTCATGTAAACAGCATATTCCAGTTGCATTTTCCGAATTTGCCCTTTTTCCGAATTTAGCATTTTCCAATTAAGACATCTGGGTTATTCCAGTATTATTCGGGTTTTAGGAGGATTCTTTGATCATGTATACAGCGCATTCGGAATATGCATCTCAATCAGGGTTTTTACTGCAGTTTGCGACGCATGTTGCCTGTTTGTGGTCAACTGATGTGTGCTAGAAAGCGCTAGAAGAGGCGATATAATCATATAGCCTAATCCGTCATCTCTGGCATGCGAAAAGAAAAGCCCACATTTCTGATCGGGAGGAGATGAGAAACATCGATTGGTGCCCACGGAAGTCCAAAATGCTTGCGAGCTTGCGTGGTAATAACGTAGGCTACTAGCCTACTTTTTTATGAAAGTCTTGGATGTGCAAATATCGCAACGCCAAACTTTCCAGCAGCAAGCTCCTGAAATGGACCAATATGCTGGTAAGAATAGCGCTGGTCTGTTTATTCTCAACAGAAAAACTCTGCCTACCTGCATCTCTCTCTCTCCCCCCCTCCCTCACGGGGAGGGCGAGCTACGGCTGCATGTAAACGGGGATATTAGTGGATTGTTCATTTAGTCGGAATATTGTCATTTTCCGAATAAGTAAACGTAGTCACTGATATACACAGATATTCATCTCTTTACCTCCATGTCAACAATTGCCAGGTGCTGCATCCAGTGGTGATATTGATATCTTGCTGACCCACCCAGACTTCACCTCTCAGACGGAGAAACAGGTAACAGTCTCCACTGTGCTGCTGTGACCCTGTGGCAAATGTAGTGTGTTGTAATCAATTGCATTCTCACTTTTTTATGCCTTCGCTGGCGGAAGCCGTGGCCGGAGGCATTATTGTTTTCGGGTTATTCATCCGTCTGTTCATACGTACGTACGTCCCATTCTCGTTAATGCAATATCTCAGAATCTTGAGGTTATTTCTTCAAATTTGGCACAAACGTCCACTTGGATGAACTGTTCAAGGATGAACTGATTACAATTTTGTGGTCAAAGGTCAAGTTCACTGTGACCTCACAAAATACGTTTTGGGCCATAACTCAAGAATTCATACGCTAATCATGACCAAATGTGATAAAATATGAAGTGATGACATTTTATGTATCTAAAAGTTCAAAGATCAACTTCACTGTGACATTATTATTTGAGAAAATGATTTTGGGTCAAATGGAAGTGCTGTCACTTCCTTTTGCAGACACCAAAATCGTTTAAGTTCACCTAATAATCACGTTAATTATATTGACTTGGACCCCAAGATAATTGTATGAGGAGTGAGTACACTCTCTCCACTTCCTCTCCCTGGATGAGAACCAGGACAGGGGACTTCCTGTTCCTCTGGTAGTCCACCACAAGCTCATTGGTTTTTCTGATATTGAGCTTCAAGGGATTGTCGTTGCACCGACAAAGCTCTATTCTCAGTGAAGACATGTTGAAAAAACAACAACACTTAATGCCTTTTATTAAACTAGGCATCTTGCGCGCTATGCACACTTAATTCCTAGGCTCACCCGCTGTGCGGCCTCGCCCGCCCTGCAGCTCGCATACGCAGCTCGGCTGTTTCGTGGGCTAGTCGCTCTTGTGTGTGTGTGTGTGTGTCACTGATGACATGATCAGTGGTTTCACAATGATATCGCAATGACTATGTATGACATCATCACTGATGACATCATTGATGACATCATCAGTGATTATGTCACTGATGACATTATCAGTGATGTCATCAGTGACATCATCACTGAACTATAGCCTTGTGTGAGTGTGAGAGTGAATTTATGACATCACTGATGATGTCATCAGTGGGACAGAGAAACAGACAGAGCCCGAGCTCCCTTTTATATACTGTACTACTGATGATGATGATGATGATTCCTTCCAAGTCTTCCCTACATATATTTTAGACAGACATGGATTTCAACTGCAACTTGATTTGTTGGATTATTTCTAGTTTCCTTGTTTGTTTTTTTACTTTTTATTTATTTATTTTTGTATGGAAAGGAACATGCATAGACATGACAGACACAGACATAAAACAAAATGGGTCATGAGGGTGCATTTAATCTTCACATCTTTGATTATAATACATTGCAGAATGTTATGGGTTGCAAATTGTACTACTAATTTTTGAGAGGGTCGGTACATAGAACCAGTTATATCTTCACAGGGCATACCTATTTGTCCATTCGTTTGTCAATAGGGATAGTAAGAAAAGAACAAAGTAAGAGGGGTTGAGGATTCCAGATGGGGATCAGTCTAGTCCACACAGATGTCCATGGGAAGGTTATAGCCAATAGCCTAGACACGAGAGCACAATGATCTGCCTAGTTATCTTTTTTAAATCCTTTTTCTTTCTATTGATCTGTCCTCTTCCAGCCCAAGCTCCTCCATGCAGTGGTAGAGCATTTTGAGTCCATCGGGTTTGTGACAGAGACTCTGTCCAAAGGAGACACCAAGTTCATGGTGAGGCCTCCCTTTTAATTTGCTTCTGTGTGCTAAGCTGTAGCTGTATGTTATTCGATGTGATTGGTAATGCAGTTAGCACAGTCAAATTGAATTCTGCCTTAACTTTGCTCGACCTAATGAAGCACATGGCTGTGATCACGATGTGATGGCTCTTGTTTTTCCAGGGTGTCTGCCAGCTGCAGGAGAGCAACGAAGATGAGGAAGAGTTCCTACACAGGCGTATTGATATTAGGTGACATGTTTTATATTGCTTTCAACATTGACATTTAGGTTGTAGGCATTTAGTAGGTGCTCTTATACAGAGCAACTTAACAGTGAGTAGGAAGGGGTTCAGTCACTTGCTCAAGGACACTTTTACATGAACCATGACTATTCTAATTAACTTTGGTTGCTGAGCCAGGGATCAAGACTGTGATTTTCATGTCACAGGGTCAATGGGCCGTTCCTTTAAAACTGGGAAATGGGAATGTGACGGTTCAAAGGTCATGAGCTCTGACAGTGACGTCACCGGTGCTCGGATTTTCTCTGCAAAACTCAGGGGAGCCTCAGCAGCCCCCACCTCAAAAATCCAAGATGGCTGCTCCGCGCATCAACAGTAGTTAAAATCGTAAATACTGTTTATTAGCACTTCTCTCTTTTTGTGTCTCGTTAAATCAGTTGTACACACAGCAGCACTGTCTAACGTCTATCTGTATGGGCTGCAGTGTTTGTATGCGCAAATACCGCAAAATGCATTATCATCAACTGTTGTTGCTAACAATGGCTAGCCTGGCTAGAGCTAACCCTGGCTGGTTTCCCGAGTGTTTAAATGGAACATCGATAACTCAGGTGTGACGTCACTCAACCGTGAAATCCTTCACTCCCAGTTTTAATGGAACAGACCACAAGTCACATCTGCCCACTACACCACCCTGCAGGGCCAGTTACATTTGAATGTACCGTAAAATAAACAGGCATAATTTCATTGCTTCTCTACTTTCTTATCCATCTGTTTCCCTGTCCCGTCTCCACAACCCAAAGGTTAATTCCCAAAGACCAGTACTACTGCGGTGTTCTGTATTTTACTGGGAGCGACATCTTCAATAAAAATATGAGAACTCATGCTCTGGAGAAAGGCTTCACTCTGAACGAGTACACCATACGACCACTTGGGGTCACTGGTGAGTCATGGTCAAATGTACACTATGCATGTCTTCCTATGACCTATGTTCATCCATAATCAGTCATGCTCATGCTTTCAAATTTGAATGTGTTGTTATTTGTGCATCTGTTGTAGGAGTGGCAGGGGAGCCTCTGATGGTGGACAGTGAGAGAGACATCTTTGACTACATCCACTATAAATACAGAGAGCCAAAGGAACGCAGCGAGTGAAGCAAAAGAGTTTACCTGCCAACAAAATCTGAAGCATGTCTATCTATGAATGTGTGTGTTAGTGTGATAGTGTTTACATGGGCATCATTTTAATATATCATTCAATTTTCATTTTGAAAAGAAAACGGCCGTGAAAGTTTGTTTCCATTTTTGTCAGCACCCCCCCCCCCCCCCGTCTATTTATTTACAAGTCATGTTTCAGAACTGTCAAAGTGTAGTTTGACCTCAGTTTTAATTCTCCATGGTTGTATTTATTTGAGAAAACCTAAAGGCTCCATAACTTTTCAACATGACCTGTCACATGGCTTCACTGTGAAATACCTATACTAAAAACTAGAAATCTTTATTTAAGCATGCTTATGGTGTTGCCAAATACTTTGCTGCTGCTTTGTTTATGTACCTTGACAACAGTTGGTGCTGTTGAATACAGAAAGACTTCAGACATGTCACAGTGGTGCTGTTAAGACATATGTGCTAGACACGCAGACAGCACAGCAGCATCATTGAGTTGTGTTTGCCTACACTCTGACCAGTAGATATTTATGTTTTATCTATGACATCATGCATTTCTGATTGAGCCTGGACAAACATGGATTAAAAAGAAATGGAGGTTGACATTAACATCTTCTCCGTGGTTGGTGGAATTGATGCTTGATTTATAGCACAATTTCTGATGATTTTTAGAAACACGGCCTACTCTTGCCTCTAAATGTAAGATTTGAAATTGTTACAATATATTAAGCTGTGGGTTATTTCCTTCACACATGTTGCTTGTTTTCATGTTTATTAATGTTATACTTGAAGGGAATGTTTTTATTTTAGTAGTGTGTGAGTTGATGAATGAATGTGCTAGTTCAGGAATATTTTTTGCAGATTCAGAGTTCAAGTCCACTGCTATCTGATTGGAAAACTTTGATTTGTGTTTTTTGCAGAATTGTAGGTTTGCAGTTTCATCTGTCAATATGTATTGACATGCAGTATAAAAATAAAAAGATGAACGTTGTTCTGGTTTGAGTATGAGTACATACAAGAAAATAAATTGTAGCTTACATTTAAAAAAGTGACAAGTCTAGAGTGTATAAGAAAAGTGAAAATAGTGTGTGAAATGTGATGGGGTTTTTTATTAAATGAAAAAAAACAGCCTCACGATTGATCATTTGTATTTTGTATAGGTAAATGTAACATTTATTTGACACTGTTTTAACTAATAATGTGTTATATCGGGTTTCCATTTTTATTCAGTCAGCTCAGTCAATCTTAGTCGCTTTTAATACCAGTCACACTATTATATAATATATAACATTAAATCAAGTGTTCATCTTGAGAAATCAGATGGGAAGAATCGGTACACTGGTTTCTCATAATTTATCTCGTTTTCAGCTGACTGAATTAATTAATTTTATTTGACAGAATGTGAAATTAGCCCACATAGCCTAATGATTAAGCCCTTTGGCCACAACCAGTTTGCTAACCATTTAGACAACAACGAAGTAATTACTAATACGCTGATATACTAGACCTACAATCTGAATGCATCCATCTTTTTAGTATATATAATTTTTATTGTTTCGTTTTCGGACAGTTCAAAAGTATATCTGCAGACGGGACAAAACCCAAAACAAGCCATCATCAAACAAGTTACATAAAATATGACATTGTCCAACTGCGAGTGTTCAATCTGAAAGGAAACATTTTCTCCCACCCCGTAAACTTAGTCCCATATCCAGTTCATGACACATACCTGTTTTAAATGATTAAAAAACAAAACAAAACAACATGCATCCATCTTTAAGTCAGTGGGCCACACCTTATAGAATAACACTGTGTTTATCTCTATGGAATATAGACAGTATAGAGATAAGCACTGTGCCTATCTCTATGGGATGTAGATTGCATAGAGATGACTGGATGGTTATGATGTAACCCAGGTTTCCTGAGGGGAGACTTCTCTCCCTCATCAATTCCATTACCTAATGGATTACCACTTTAAGACACTTAATTAGCACCACTTGGGTGTGATTGTTCAGGTGTAGCAGGTTGAACTTTTCACGGTGCACTATGAAAAGTTCGACCTGTCTGGTTTAACTTTTTACAGTGGGCTATTTAGCAAAATCTCTCTCTCTCTTTATCACTCTCTATGTCTCTCACCCAATTTCAGCTCTCTTACCCAATTTCAGCTGTACAGCAACATACATCTGTCAAAAAAGTATACAATGGCTGAAAATATCTTTTATAAATTATGGATGGAAGACAAAAAAGCACAAGTTAAAGGAAGATAACATAAAGAATGTGATGAAAGCACCTGACTTTAGTGTAAATATAATTTAACTTAATTTATTATTTAGTGTAATTTTAAAAAACTATGATTATCTGCACTGTCAAAAATATTATGTATTTATTATTATTACTCTAATTAGAAGTGCAATAAAAACTAAAAGAAGATTGTCACGCCTATTTCCACAAATACAAATAACTTTGCTGCCTCAAAAAGGATAGATGAAAGTTCCCAGGTTAGAATTCACAACCTCTTTCTCTGAAGGCAGCTGACATACACAGTGAACCACAAAGGCACTGCCACTGATGCTGTATTTCTCTCTGTATGACTTTTGAATTGGCTGGCTATAGGTCAAAAGGATATATTCTAGCTTTTAGTCCATTTAGAAATAGTTAAATAACTAATCTGTGGGCACTTTCTTCTCTTTCCTCTGGCTGTCCATTCAAAACTGATTGAGACCCACGACCTCAAAGGAGATTGAGGCCTCAATACTACTGGGCAGCAAGCTAACCCTCTGTGCTACCAGGTCAGACCTCTTAGACTGGTTTTCTCAATGGTTTTCACTCTTTCCTCTGGCTGTTGCCATTCAAAAGTGATTGAGGGGTGGGCTGACTGCCTGTAGGAGGCGCTCTGTCAGCCAGTGTGTTAGCATCCATGTTAAAGAGATGGGAGACCGGTTTGAGGAACAACATCTCTCCTCCATCGGGAATCAAACCGACACTCAACCCTTCATGCAGAGACAGAGAAACAGCTGCTCATCCCGCTGAGCTGTTCCTCTTAAACTACAAGAGGGTAGCATTGCTGTAGTTTCAACTAGTTTCAAGTAGTTGGTAGCTTCCTAAGCTATGCTTTCAAAGTAGCTTCCCCAACGCTGGTAGTTAATGGGTACTGAATCATTACTTAATTATTACCTGGTCATTAGTTACTCTTATACTGAGTAGTTTATGAGTACTGAATCGTCACTTAATTATTATCCTGTCTATTAGTTAGTCTTTTTGTGTACCCTATTCTAAAGTGGTGCATCATACTCAGTAGTTTATGAGTACTGAATCATTATTATTACCTGTCCATTTGTTAGTGAAAGTGAAAGATCATATTAACAAATAAACAATCAATCCAGGTGAGATTTGAACCCTCAGCCCCAAGATTATTAAATTGTACATCTGGTTCTCTACCATCTGAGCTAATGATCCTGTTAGTTGGTAGAGCCATACTATGCATCTGTAGAGCCGGAGACTAAGTATTATGTTCTATCCACATACTACTTTCTGTTCAAGTACTTAGGTATGTCTCAGCCAAATACTACTTCTGTCTAACTAATTGTGTTTTAAAGCACAGAATATACCTTCAAAACTATAAGTACTTGGACAGAAAGTAGTATTTGGGTGGAATATACCTTCAAAACTATAATACTTGGTCTCCAGCTCTACAGATCCATAGTATGGCTCTACCGACTAAGCTGTGTTAACAGGCTGGTTGGTAGAAAACCGGACTTACACCCTTTGGGCCTGAGGGTTCAAATCTCACCTGGAACAAGTCTTAAATTTATGAAGTATATGATGTTTCACTTGATATTAGGGTACACAAAAAGAGTAACTAATGAACAGGTAATGATTAAGTACTCATAAACTACTGAGTATGATGCACCACTTTACAATAGGGTAGGCCTACACATTTTTTTTCTTTTAGCAGTAAACATAGGCTATTTTTTCTGTTTCTAGATCCGACCTTGATTGTTTTAGTTTGTGCATACCTTTTTTGTGTGAGTGCATTGAGAGCTATTTAAAGCGGAGTCAAATTCCTTGTATGTGTACAATAAATCTGATTCAGAATCTGATTCTGACTTGAATGATGAGAAGTTATTTACAGAGGTTGTCACGGTAACTAGCCTATAACCGCAATGCATGATGGGTTGAAATAAAATGCAGACAGAAACGCCAGAAAAACAGACCAGCACGAGCCAATAGCTGTGTCTTATGGGTTAGTACCAGCCAATAGGAGGGAGTCAAGACAGCATTCTATGGCAGTTTACACCCACATTAGTTTTGTGTCAACCACTTCGCGGGAGTTGACGCTGTAGGAGCATTCGTCTCTTTAAAAGTGGACAAACAATCTACGGACAAATCTAAGGTAGCTAAATCAATGACTTCGCATGAAATTTATGACGATAATGATTAATTTATTATCTAGTAAATGTGATCAGAGCGATACAATTTGCGTTTGTGTGAAAGGACAGTGATTTGTTTTTTTGCAGAGTGAATGAGCTGCAAGCGTTAAATAACGTGCTGGTGGCGTGGTGTAGCTAGCCATTGCTTTTCTTATAGCTAAAACCTTAGTCTATCGTAAAGCATATTAGCAGGGAGACTGTACGAATAGATTTTTTGGAAAAAAAATTGGGGGAAAAAATATAATCGAGTCTTGCGTTTTATATGTTGCCTATTTGCAGAGCTAAACGTCTTCCTTTTGCTAGTTTTCGCACAGGTGTAAAGCCCAATTGCATCAGATATTGTCGGGTTCATATTTCATAGGCATTCTTGCTGAAACCTCAAGGAAATTCTGACGATAATCCTGGATGTCTTGCGTATCCATAGAAACTACGCAGAGCGCGCAAATCTACCTAGCCTGATGCTGATGGAAGTTGTTATGCAACACAAGTAGAAATGGCTATTTCAATTGGATTTCATGTGTCAGTTATTATGTAACAATAACTTACATTAGTAGCTTGTATGTTGCTGGTTGAAAACATACGAGAAGATGGTTTCTCTGCTCCCCATACAAACTAAGATGGTTAGTTAATTGATAAGCAAAGACTATTGGGATGCTTAGGGTAAGTCAATTGCATTGTTGAATGCGCCTTTGAAGAGGATAAATGTGCTGTGTTTTGGTTCCCCAGGGCAACCATGTCTGACAGAAAGGCAGTGATCAAAAATGCAGATATGTCAGAGGAGATGCAGCAGGACGCTGTGGAGTGTGCCACACAGGCCCTGGAGAAGTACAACATCGAGAAAGACATAGCTGCATACATCAAAAAGGTAATTACCATTCACTTGCACTCATAAACTACTAACTTTGACAGTTTAACTGAATTATAGATAATCAGATATACAGGTAATGTGTCTTTCTATCATTCTTACACACCCAACTGGGTATTTGCAATTGTCTCCTGTTCAGAATAACTTTTATTTGCCAGAATAATGCAAGTGTAAGTATGCAGTATGTGTATTTGTCTTGTAAGTATATGCAAGTATTCCACTGGAAACTTGTTCTTAGCTACTCTTGGGCAAACTACCATATAATATCCATATGCCCTCATTATGGCATCATGGCATTGGAGGAAGCATAAATTAATCATTTTGATGTACAAACTCCTGTCAATGTATCATATAGAAATTCAGTCTAATGTGGAAAAACATAGAAATGGGGATTGTCTAGCTAGCACACAATCTACACAAGTGATTCATCAATGTCTTGTCTGTCTCTGTATCACACAGGAGTTTGACAAAAAATACAACCCCACCTGGCATTGCATTGTTGGGAGGAACTTTGGGAGCTACGTGACTCACGAGACCAAGCACTTCATCTACTTCTACTTGGGCCAGGTGGCCATTCTGCTGTTCAAATCCGGCTGAGAGTAAAAACGCTCTCCCTTCAATCCAACTGAGCATCAAGTAGTGACTGACTCCACAGAGAGGCTCTATCATTCCTGCTCGGGGGCCACCGCCTTTTTCTGTGCTGCTTTCTACTTTATGTTTTTGAGAGAAAAAACTGTGGCCATGTAAGAGAAAAGAAACATGTATTTATTTTTGTCTTGTTATTTTGGACGTCATTTTTTTAATTAAAGCATCATTGTTTGGCTGTCTGGGTGTTACTCCTAGTCGTTCTTTCATCACACTGCAGTACCTCAACACAAATCATGGAATTAGAGTATTTATAGCCAATGTGTAACATTTGCTATTGAGATTTACTTATGACTGTTGCATGCATTCTGCAATGTAGGAAATATTGACAGGGTTGCCACACCTTAAATTTCAAGGACTTTCCAGGCCCAATTCCCTCAAATATGTATTTCCATATAAGGAAGTAGGCAATGGGCCCTACTACAAAAGACACTCGATTCAAGTTAAAAAAGCCTTTGATGTTGGCTAAACCAAACCTAACGCATGTCAGCACAGATACCTTCATCAGGGGTAACTAACTTCAATTTCTATTTGTGAACAAAAAATATAAATACAAGGACTTTCAATGACCCATGTTTATTTTCAAAAATGTATCAAGGCCTTGACCCCCCCCCCCCCCTCAAACCAAAGGACCCATGGGAACCCTGTTTAAAGACTATCGGTAGTGCCTCTGAAGTGGCATTAGCCAAAATACTGTATTACAAATTGCCTACAGTAGTTCCCAATCATGACAGCCCTCACTGGTCTTAGTCCCTTGGCAATGATGTATACGTGATCTCTTCTGAGCTCAGTATTTGGGAAGGGCATGAAACAAATCTTTGGTATGACATCAAGTCAACAAGTTCTAATACGAGTCAATGCTTAATGAGCATGCTCTTATGACTTACATAACAACCCCCCCCCCCCCCCCCCCCAACACACAAACTCACTACCTCCTCCAAAACTCAACTGAACCCCCCCCCCCCATAAAACTAACTCATCTAATTTAATGCCCGTTTAACTGGGACTGTAAATTCCCTGCACTTTAATGCTGCCTGTAAATTTCATGTACATTCAATGTAAACTATTTAACTCAAATGTAAATCCACTGCCTATTTAACTCAGTCTGTAAATCTCATGTAAATTCATATTTATGATCCACAGAACACTTCACCACTCATGAACATATTGTATATATTTACTCGATTTGATTGCACTTGCAACTTTGATTGTTTTGAGTTATCTTCCTACTTATCTCTGTATATTGATGTGACCGCTACGCTGCATACAGACACTAAGACAAATTCCTCGTATGTAGCTTGCATACTGTGGCAATAGAAGTGATTCTGATTTTAGAGTTCACCTTTTAACGGCCCTTAAAGGCATAATTGTGCCATTGCCAGTCTCAAGGGAAAAGCTCAGTCCTTACCAGACCCCATATAACACATTTTGTGGTAAAAAATGATATAACTTATGACGTGTTTTCCCAGTGATCTCAGAACACTGATGACATCAGTGATGTCACAATGCACAATTGACATCACTGATGACATAAGTGTGTATGCTTGTTTTCCCCAGGATGTTGCAAAGCCGTAGCACGTATGCCTGATTTATGAATTTTCAAAGTTTTAAACTAGACTGTCGCTGTAGCGCCACCATCAGTACTATTGGCGCCAAATTTGCATCGATGAAGTTTGACATGGGACTGGAGCTTTGTGCAAAGTTTGGTTTATTTTCATGCATGGGAAGTCCAACTTCCCAGAAGAAGAAGATTGGTAAATACATACGGTGGCCCTGCCGTTTCGCTGGCCCGGCCACTAAAAAATACTGCATCTACCAGTTTAAAACCAGATTTTTACCTAGGGAAACAACTGCAAACAGTTTACACACACCAACTTTACATGCCCAAGAGGTTTTATGCCGGTAGGACGGCCAGGATATTGAGGACTATCCCACTAGGATGCGTACAAGTTACATGTACAATTCCATTACAGACAGACAACTGATGGCATAGGAACTGTGGTACTCTTTATTACAACATATTTCTTAGAAAACCAGCTTGTGGGGATACACACCATTGGACAGGCAGAAACTAGAGCGCAAGTAGCCCTTGAGCTGAGGGACCTTCTTGATGAGGGGCAGGAGCTGAGAGTCCACAGCCTTCTGGTCCTCCTTCCTCTGCTCTGTCAGCTGGTACTTCTGCAGATGGGAGGTATGAGAGAGGAAAAATGTGTAAATAACCTGGGAGTGTTTAGTCACAAAACATGACAATTGTACAATTTTTTTATTTTTTCTGCCAATATGCAAGTACGTCACCTCTTTTTCTGTGTCAAAGATCTCTCCCTCCTGGTGACGGGGCCTCCTAAGCTTCTTCTTCTTGAAGTAGGCATCGGACAGAGTCTTGGGGATCTTCATGCCAGAGATGTCAACTTTGGTGTTTGTGGCGATGACAAACTTCTGGTGTGCCCTGCGCAGAGGGACTCTGTTCAGTGCAAGAGGGCCTAGAGGGGTTCAGAGAAAGAAACACTTAAGTACACAACAATATAAAATGCCACAAGTGACGTTTGTGTGGCCACTTGCAGTGTGGTAAATGACACTATTGCCATCACATGAGAACTGATCACTGCAAACTGCTTCACCACCAAAACATGCATTAGTTATCCTCACCAGTGACAAGCAAGAGACCACTTGAGAGCTGCTTCAGGAACACCACACGCTGAAAAACCAGGAGAAAAGGCTTATTTAGTACACATTGGGGTAGGTGTGTGTGTCTGTGTTGGGTGCACACAAAAATCGAATGTTTATATTTTCATTCAAGCTGAAAGGTGTGTGATCTGAAGTGAACATACTTAAGGATTTGCTCAAATTAGATCACATCTAAAACATGACAACCCCAATTACAACACCAACCATTGCAACAATAAGGGAATATTAATTGCCAAGCTGAATATAAACAGAAAGCTCCCTCAAATATATGGCTATGAGACTTGGCAGGGCAGAGAATCAAGATGACACTGCACCCAAAATATAAATAAAGGAACATTTAATATCTGCAATCCATTTACATAATTCTACACCTGTTTACAAGCTGCTTTTTGGAGAGAGAAAAAATATCTACTTGACACATAATCCCAATTTTATCAAGAGGCTTCTCTGCCTGTCAGCTTCATACATAGCTGACACATTATTTAGGTCAACCATTGCTCACAGTGTGTGGGCACAGCTGCGTACTTCCACAACATGCCCATGTAGTGTTTGCATGTGGGAGGGAGGGACAATGTCTCTGGAAGCAATTGTGTGTAAATGTGTATAAATAAATCCTAATTAGTGATGTGTCCGGCACAAACATTAAACCCACAACATCCGATAAGCAGAAAATATTTGTTTGAAAGAAACAAGGGTTGTATATTTGTCTGAAGGTTAGGGAGGTGGACATGCAACTGAATAACCACCATTGTGATCCCTGCACCAGTCTGTGTTGGGCTTTGACAGAATATTACACAATACAAACTGAGGTTCATACATAAAATAAAATAAATCTTTCGACATATTTTTAGAACTTCAAAATTGTACATATAAATTGATCGTTTAAAAAGTGTTGAGTATGATATTACAATATTGTACTTGATTCATGGACCAAAGATTACCTGGTGCTCTAAAATGTTAAATTACATTGTGTACATGCCCCCTCTCACACTTAATTCTGATTTGGAAATTGAAGAAGTTCATGTCCTGATTTTTTTCCTTTTCGAATAATTGTTCAGCTCTATTCAGTGTCCATTCCCATACATTGAAAATGGCAAAGAGAATCCTGCACTTTGACCCCCATGTTATTGTGATCAGTATACATGCATGTCTTTGCAATCGAGTAACTAAACCCGCTTGTATAGGGGACATTACACCATCACCATGTGTTAATTTCAAACACGTTTGTGTTATGCGAATTTAATCCCTTATGTTTCTGCTTAACCACAAGCACTATTACAAGTATGAGCAAGGAACAGTCACCTTTCCACGGTGGCGACCGGTCAGCAGGATGAGGACATTTCCCGGGGTGATGGAGGCACGCAGCTTCCTCTTGTGCTGGCTGAAGGGCTTCTTCCCGTGGCTCTTGAGTTTACGAGGAACATCCTCTGTGGGGTAGTAGCGGGGCTAGGGGAGGGAGAACATACAGAAAAATTTAAATCATCTTCATTCATTTTTGCTGCAAAAATCCAGGGGACAGTATGAGCATTCAAAACAAATTGCATGCTAATTTGCATTTGACAGGAATGCTGTAGTGTTTTCTGAAATTAACAGCACAGGTATTTAACACATATCACCTGATATGACCCTGGTACACCATGCCTTTACCGTCACTGTCCGAGCAGTATACAGTGAGCTACAGTCATGAAGTTAGTAAGTATCGCCTTAGAATGGAGGCCAATGGTACACCCATTCAAAATAATAAAAAACACAGATCTAATAGCGCCAAAATAAATGTTGTGCTTTGGGTACTCGTAAAAAGTAGAGCACGCACATCCACTCAAAATAGCAGGTGCAGGACTAGGAAGCAACAATCACAAGTAAAAAAGTAGAGTCCACACACTGTTTAAAGATGTCTCCCAGTAGATTTATTTCAGACGTTTCTGTCTCACGACCTTGTAGGTCAGGGGAACAACTCCTTGCAGCATGTTCTAGTAATAGGCAGCCTAGTGCCAAAGGCCAGCACCAAAGCAATCTAATTCAACAGAATGTTTAAAGAGAAACCTTGACAAAGCAGTAAGCAGAAAGAAGGTCGTGAGACAGGAACGTCTGAAATAAATCGACTGGGAGACATCTTTAAGCAATGTGTGGACTCTACTTTTTTACTTGTGATTGGTGCTTTGGGTACTCACGAGATGAAATATTAATCCACAGAAATTATTTTTTTAAGGTAAATACATAGCCGGAATTACTTTGTAAACATGGCCGCCAGGCATGCACAGCATACAGCTTATGCACTGTGTACAGCGGAAGCGCTCTTTACAGGCAAACAAGGAAGTACCTGTGTGGGGATTTACTCCAAAATTGACGTTTCACGTAACGATGGATTAATATTTAATCTCGTGGTGAGTACCCGAAGCATTTTTATTATTATAGTATTATTTATATTTATAGTATTTTGGCGCTATTAGATCTGTGTTTTTGGTTATTTTACCATTGGCCTCCATTCTAAGGTGATACTTACTAACTTCACGACTGTAGCTCACTGTATATTGCTCGGACAGTGACGGTAAAGGCATGGTGTACCTTGGTTATGTGGGGGGGATATGGCAAATGAGCTAAACTCCTGAAATGTGGCACAGGCCACATTAAAAGGTATGTAATTCACTGTGACAACAGTTTGGTTCTAGCTGTCACAAGCTGTATGTGACTTAGGAAATCTAAAGGGAAAAGCTAACATCAATGGCACTCACCATCTTGCGCAGCTTGACAACACGAGTGCCTCCATTTTTGTCTCCTCCAACAGTCTTGATGACGGTGGCTTTGGGCTTCGCCTTCATCTTCTTCTCAATCTGAAAGAAAGCAAAGTGTTATTTTAAAAAGAAGCAACAGGGATATATAGAGGCTTCAGGCTTGCCTGCCAACAGAACAACTTTAACAAGAGGTCTACGTATTGATGATGGTCTTCCTCTCACCTTGGTCTCAGTAGCCTTGGACTTCCTCTTGTACATGGCTCTGCGAGCATACATGGCAGAGCGGGAGTAGCGGCCAATGCCCCGGGCCAGAACCGGGTTCCGGCTCCCGTGCTTCTTCTTGGCAGCCTTCTTCTTGTCTCCCTCTGCCATCTAAAACACCCAATTCAATTTAAAAATAGGTCATTAGAACACAATTAGTACTCTATCACAGATGAGGGGTCTTGTATCGGTGACAACTGCAGGCAGCATGCAAGTTAGTGGTCCCCCTGAAATTTAACATAAAGAATATATTCACTGTCTGAAAACAAATGCCTTAACGTTAACATACTGAGAAAATAATGTAAGGTTGTTTGGTCGTTTGCCTCTTAACGTTAACGTGCAGACAGCGCACTGTAAATAACAGCATGACAAGTGGCTAGTTAGCATTTAGCTATGTTAACTGGTACAGTGGAGTTGCTTCGCTTGCTAGCCAGCAACTGAGCTTTACAGCACATTTGTCCCCCTGAAATTTAACATAAAGAATATCTTCACTGTCTGAAAACAAATGCCTTAACGTTAACATACTGAGAAAATAATGTAAGGTTGTTTGGTCGTTTGCCTCTTAACGTTAACGTGCAGACAGCGCACTGTAAATAACAGCATGACAAGTGGCTAGTTAGCATTTAGCTATGTTAACTGGTACAGTGGAGTTGCTTCGCTTGCTAGCCAGCAACTGAGCTTTACAGCACATTTGTCAAGTCACAGTATTTTCACGGAAAAATAAAATGACAGCACAGTCGTATCACACGGCTCAATGAGTTAACAAATTCAATGTTAAAAACGTTTTTAATAGTCAGCGTTCATGATCAACATTGTGCCTGACGTTACAACGCGTACAGATAGCAGGAAGGCTAGGCGGAGAACTGCCGACACACAAATCTGTTTATTACAGACTTATCATTGATATAATAACGCAATAACTAAACTCATTTGATCATCTAAGCACATAGATCAGCCTCGTGATGTTCAAAACGTACGATGTTTATCCAATAACATAGATGGAAACAGATTTTGTTCCGAGAGTAATGTGGGGGCAAGGATACCTTACCTTTGCTATGAAAAAAAGACAGACATCCGGGGATGTGACGCATATAACGACGCTGCATAATGACGTTGACGCAGGGAGCGTCGTTTTTCAGGGTTGTCATGGCCCTTGTAGTCCAAATAAAATACAAATTTATAAAATACAAATTTAAATTAAATTGAGAGTCAAGCTCCAAGGGAAATAAAATACTATTTTCTATGCATAAACCAAGGTTAATTGGTCAACAATAATAATAATAATAATAATAATAATAATAACAACAACCACAACAACAACAATAATAATAATAATAATACAGTAACAACAACAACAACAACAACAACAAGGGCCGTGTGGATAAAAATAGGCATAGAACCACAACAGGGTGAGAAACTCTCCCTGCTACCCAACCTGCTAAATCATCAAATGCCAGTAGTTGAGATAGGCTCCATAGCCTATATGAATATGACAAGGTTTAGGTTTAGCACTAATGATGGATGAGGTTCATGGTCATGTTGGTTGTGATGTAACTATAGTGATGCTGTGGCTGGGTAGTGACAGTTTTATGCATTTTGTTTTATGCTTTAAGGAAGATTTTATGCACATTGTATGCATTTCATGCTTCTTTTTTTACACGGAAGGTTATTTGTATTTTACACATTTCATGCTTTAAGTTTACATAGGCATGTATTTTCATCTGGCTGCAAGAATTTCCCTCAGAGAACTGAATTTATGTGCCAAACATCCATATTCCTGGCAAAACCAGAAAAAACATGGTGAACACAATATAAATGGTCGCAGGATGTTGTACTACCAATAATGCCAAGAGCTGATGTCAATCAGTGGTTAATTTAATGCAATCAGTAAGAGAGATGATACTTTTTCCCCAAACTATATTTTATTTAATCTTTGACACAGAAATACAAAATCATTCTCTGCTGAATGTATTTTCATCTGGCTGCAAGAAGAATTTCCCTATTATTATTGGAGTGGTCCAAACATCCATATTCCTGGCGAAACCAGAAAAAACATAGTGAACACAGTATTTAATGAATGCAGGATGTTGTACCAATACTGCCGAGAGCTGATGCCACTCAGTGGTTCATTTAATGCAAGTCTTAATCAGTAAGAGAGTTAATACAAAAAAAATATATTTCTTTTTCAAACTGTATTTTATTTGATCTTTGACACAGAAATACAAAATCATTATCTGCTGGAGCCCCGAGAGTTCAGACATATTTTAGGGCAAAACTGATCCCTGATGATATGGAGTGACTAAGAGCATTTTAAGGCAAAAATTTGAGTTAGAGTGCTTTCTTCCACATGAAAATAGCCTGTTTCCCCCAATCCAACCTCAGACAAAATGCATACTGTACTTTGAGTTAATAATATACTACAGAGGTAAATGTGCCCTCGGAGTTACATCTGGAGTCGAGACCCACAGAGAAAACAGCCTCTCGCAGACTAGCACACTGGCTGGACAAAAACATGAGATATACCTGCAATTCACAAGGCTTCAAGGCATCATTAGACAGGAACAGTTATTGAATATTTTCATATAAATAAACCGAGGGAGGAAAAAAGGTTATGAAGGAGCAAAATGAGTGTTGAATGTTAGTCCTTTTCTGTACCAGGGTAAACAAAAAATCAGTAGAGCCTCCCCAATGATCATTTGCCCTCTTTTGTGTGTGTGTGTGTGTGTGTGTGTGTGTGTGTGTGTGTGTGTGTGTGTGTGTGTGTGTGTGTGTGTGTGTGTGTGTGTGTGTGTGTGTGTGTGTGTGTGTGGAAGGGTGCCAAAAATCAACTTTGTTCTAGTGTGGGTCAATGGCATTGTTGGTTATAAATTGTTTGCTATATGCGAGGGGACGTGATTGCATAGGTGCATATTGATGGCGTCTTCACTGCATGTTCTCAAGGATGATGGCAATACCCTGGCCACCGCCAATGCAGGCAGAGCCAACAGCGTACTTGCCCCCTCGTCTCCTGCGAGAAGAGAAACCGATTATTCCAAGGTACCGAATTTACAGACATCTCAATTGAGATATTATACACATCAATAATATCATGTCATGACAGTGGCACATCCATAATCAGCAATGAAAAGGCTACCTGAGCTCATGAACCAGGTGAGCAGTGATGCGTGCTCCAGATGCCCCAAGAGGATGACCGATGGCAATAGCTCCACCGTTAACATTGCTCTTCTCTGGATCCAGGCCGAGCGCCTTGGAAACTGCCAGATACTGAGCGGCAAACGCCTCGTTCACCTGTGCAGAGCAAAGAGAGTTTAATCCATAATCACTATCGGAATCAATCCATACACATCAGTATGGATATTGTAGTGGTCAGGGGTATTCAGGGGGCAGAAGTAATTCAGCTCTGTCACTATATGAGAGGTGACTACCAGGACAAACCTGGTTGAATGTACTATGTTTTTCGTTATCTTCAAGCCATTTTGATCTAAAGGCTAATGCTTAAATGCTTGAAATGTGCTTCTTGGGCAAATATAATTATTGAAGTTGATGCCTATGTATAATTTATTTCTGAAGCCTTTGCCTTTCCATCAAGGCAAAGGGCAGCTAATTTAAAGAATCAAAAATAGAAGATAGTTTTGATTTGTTTGCACGTTTCTGGGTGACAACATAATTCCATTTGTTTTACAGTATTTCATATTTTTGATGTTTTAACTATTATTCTAAAATGTCGAAAATATTTTTTTTTTTAGTCCAAACTTTTAAATGGTAGTGTATGCTAAGGTAGGGAGTCACAGAGAGTCATTTTTCCCATTAGAGTAAGTTACATACCTCCACAAGGTCCATGTCGCTGAGAGAAAGGCCGGCTTTTTTAAGAGCTTCTGTGATTGCTGGAACTGGACCTAAGATGATTAAAGGACACCAGACAATCTTACTGTAAGAAACCATGCCAAATACTATGACTTTTTTTTTTAGGTAAGAGGAACACGTAAGACATTTACTCAAATGTTACAGCATCTTCATCACACTCGTGTCACTCACCAATACCCATGATGCTTGGGTCACAGCCTGACACATGATAGGCCACTATTCTGGCCAATGGAGTGAGCTTGTGCTCTTTCAGTGCATCCTCACTTGCGATCACCACAGCAGCAGCTCCGTCAGAGACACCCTGGAGATGAGGAGCATGTTTTATTTGGTAATGGTAATTGTCATTGTAGATATGAGAATACTATTTATATTATGTGAAATTGAGAAAATCGTGTGTCTTCATAATCAATTCAAATGTTCAGGTCTTGTCTTTAGCTTCACCATTATGCAATTTTGAGTTTATCCAATGTATTTTGAAAGGATTTCATACATTTTCTCTTTGCCCATGACAACAACAATGAGCTTTAAACCCATGCTGAAGCTGCCACATATTTGTTTACAGTTTCATAGTTTGGAAACACTGGTGTGGGAATGGAATGAGTAAAGTTGATAAAGTGATAAAGGGGTCAACATTGTGGTGGTCTCGGCTCACCGATGCGTTGGCAGCAGTAACAGTTCCTCCCTTCTTGAAGACAGGTGCCAGTTTGGCCATCTGCTCCAGTGTGGTCTGGGGACGAGGGTGCTCATCCTGGGCCATAGGCACTTTGCCTTTCTTGGCCTTCACGTCAATGGGAGCAATTTCTGCTACGTAGTGACCAGCCTCATGAGCTGCAGATATAAAGAAATGCGTTGACATCCCAACCATATAGAGTGAACTTGTGTTCCACTTCCACAGGGCAAGAACCAGATAGCTTGAGCATGAATCTATGACACATGCAGCTGTTCTCACCTGCCTTCCACCTCTGCTGGGTCTGGTGTGCGTACTTGTCGCAGTCTTCCCGTGTGATCTGGTATTTCTCGGCCAGGTTCTCTGCTGTGATGCCCATGGGGATCTTAACGTGCAGATCAGTCAGCCCCGCCCACAAAGTGTCCTCCAGCTGTCAAGCAGATGACGAGACATTTATGAAGGATCACATCTCCGTTCCCTATTGGCCAAGGGGCAATGTATCTTGTGATAGAGATTTTTTTTGTTCTTGTCCTTTGGAGTTACATGAACAAACTGTGTTCATGTATTTAAAAAAAAAATGTATAGTGAGTGGAGAAAATGACAAAAGACAAACCTTGAGGTCTGCTCCAAACCTTGTACCAAATCGTATGTTGCGAACAGCGTACGGCGCCTGGCTCATACTCTCCGATCCGCCGCACAACACCACCTCTGACTCCTTCAGACAGATCTCCTACACACACACACATGCACGCACGCACGCACGCACACGCACACACACACACGCACGCACACACACACACACACACAGGTGTGTATCACAACTGATATGATGATAGTATGAAATATTGTGATTGTACTTGCAGTGACTAAGGTCTTAGAGGCATTTGATACAGTAATTAACTTTATTATGGTGTTTAACTGAAAACAAAGTGTTTGCCATGTAGACTGTAGAACATCATCTGTTACTGGAAGTGCTTACTTGAGCACCATTGATGATGGACTGAAACCCAGATCCACACAGCCTGTTGACAGTAAGAGCGGGCACTGGGATGGGAACAGCACACCTCAGACCCACATGACGTGCGATGTAGGGCGCGTCAGCTGAGCTCTGAAATTGAAAGGGGGAAGGGGGATCGAATAGGAGGCGATGGGGGAGGTGGACACAGGAATGAAAGGTGTTGATGTTCCTGACGTTGGCGAACATGTGGAACTCAGCTGGCTGTTGCATTTACAATACCTGCATGACATTCCCCATGATGACACTGTTTACGAGCTCTGGAGCCACGCCCCCCGCGGCAAGGGCAGCCTTGGCCGCGTGCTCAGCCAGGTCCGTGGCACTGTGGTCTTTCAGCACTCCACCATACGTACCGAACGGAGTGCGCTTGGCAGACACAACGAATACACCTGCAGAGAGACAGAGAATTTCAGCTGCTTACAGGGCTTCCTCCTACACACGGACTATCCTCATACTCTAGTGTCCTGAGCAGACCAGGAGGATTGATGAGGGCTACTGTGCAAAATAACCATATAAATGACATATATATATATATATATATATAGGTATAATTCCCTTGTTAGAACACGTTTATCAATAGGCAGAGAGGATGAGGGGAAAGATCAACAGTTATAAGCCGCGACGCTGCACCAGTCAGCTGTGACCATCTCCCATCACACCCCCCCCACACACACACACACATGGACACACACATTGAGTCACTTTCTAATTGTTTTACATGTATATTGTTGATTGTATATTGTATCCTTTCTGCAATATTGTATCCTTTCTGCACTATTGAATTATTTTGTATCATCTCCCGGTACTTTGTCCTGCTACTGTACTGTACATTGCTGCTGTGACTGTGACACCCAAATGTCCCTAGGGGATCAATAAAGTGCAGCTTATCTTATCTTAACTGATCAAGTGCGTCAAGATGACAGCCAGCTGAATTTAAATAAATAAACCTGGCTCACCAACCAGTGACAGTACAGTGCCATCCAGCATTTGTCTCGGTTTCTTATCTGTCTAACCTGGCAACGTGGATGTTGACACTGGGACAGTTTGCACTGTGTGATGACTTTGAAAATCAGGAGGCTGTCATCTTTGAGCATTTGCCCCATTAAATTATGTTTATGTAAAGAATTTTGCTGAATTAATATTAATTGAATTGTATTGGCTTTAAAATAAATATGCATTGCAGCTTGGCTGACAGAAACCTCTATAGGTTCTGTCTGTGGTTAGTCTGGTAAAATACAAAGTGGAACAGACAGAGATGAAGGGACAGAGTGAGAAAAGAGTGAAATGAGGGAATAATTATTTAAATCAAAGACAAAATAATCGAAATGTGAAAAATTAACAGAACATTTCTATTAAAAATGTATTGAAGGGGTTGCAGACTGGAGTTGCTGATATACTGCCAGTCACCTTTCCCCTATTTTACAGTAGAGCAGTGGTTCTCAACGTGAGTTCCAGAGGGTCCCCAGCAAATTGATGAATTGTTAAACTTCACAATTATAATTGACAAGAAGTTAAACAATTAGAGAATGTAGAATAATTACTGTTTTGTCATAGTGTCACTGTTATATCTCTACTGTAACGTTAAGATAGGCATGGAATTCTGGGCAAATTTGCAGACAAGTGGTCTTTGACACACTTTGACACACAAAGCATCCCCACAACAGCCTGTTCTCCCTGTTACCCTCAGGGAGATACAGGGTCCCAAAAGCATGCACAAATCGCTTGAGGGACAGTTTCTTCCGCAGGCCACGAGACTCCTTAACATACACAAATAGTGTAGTAGCCGTACTGTACCGTACTGTAGCTGCTACCATTATGTATGTCTAATGTTTAATTAGGTATATGCTATTTGCACCTGTACGTCAAATACGTCGAAGTTAAAAGTCTAAAGTATGACATGTACATGTGCACCTGTGCAGTGAATATGCCACTGTCTCTGACTTGTCTTATCACTCTACTGCCTTATTGCTTGTTGTGTCTCTTGTTGTTTTTGCACTCATATGCCCTGTTATATTTGTACTATGTTGTAAACGGAGTCCACAGCACAAGAATTTCACACGTGATACTTGTACCACGGAGTGACAATAAAAATCTTGAATCTTGAATCTTGATATGAAAATGTTGAGAATCACTGCAGTAGCCTAGTATAGAGCATAACAAGTGAGAGCACCACACACCTCCTCCTCAACATTTACTCAAAGTGTTGACTTTTATCACTGATAACATTTTGGATTATTGTGGTTACTGCTGCACAAATCAGATGTACAGCATCTTGCATGTCTGTCTGGCTGACTGAACTGAAACTATACTTGTTTACCTCTGAGAAGCACCATGATGTCGATTCAACAATCCACGAATGTCGAGAAGAAAGTAGATTCGATTGCGGCACTCTCTGTCCACCCGGGGCTGTATATGAAGGAACGAAACGACCTTTTACCCATATAATATGACTTAAGTTTCTGGTCGGACAATAACATTCGACAAATATTTGTCACGCCTAATACGTACAATTTATTAATTTCCAATGGGTAAAAAAAATCACCAATGTAACACGTCATGTTTGTTATTGATCACATTTATAATGCGGCTAATAGTTTGCCCATGTCTCGTTTTCCTGAGCAAACAATAACTACTCGAAAGTGCCATAGCAAAATCAGCCATACGACTTTGATGTGCAACGTCATCTGCATGCGCCATCTTCTGTGCTTCTGTCCTGTCGCACTCGCAGCAGCAACAGTCAATCAAGGGGACAAGCAGGATTTGTAGCTGCATGTGGACATCTCTTTCTCCGAGAATGTCTTTATAGTGAAGCAACAAAATAGAAACAATGTCTCTCGCTTTATCGCGTTCCCTCTGCAGGGTTCTATCCCGGGAGACTGCTACATCCAGGTGAGTAGTTCCAGTTGGACCTGTCTCTGTGCTAGCAAAGCCGCAGCTAGCTGGGTTAGGTTTTGCCTGGCTGTCAACTTGACAGGCTACTCTATGATGTCAACACAACCATCAGCTAAATGTTGCTAACTTTGGGCTGTGGTTTATAAAATAGTCTCGTCCGTCGAGCAAATAGCATGTTGTCTCCTCTACCAGATACTGTGTTCAGTCACTTTCGACTTGGACTCCAGTCACAATTTTAATTGCTTGAGACTTGATGCATGAAGAGAATACTTTACTGAATTTCCAATTGCTCTCTCTCCCTCGCTCTAAATTAAATTACTGGACTCTTCACTGTTGATTTGTTTTAACTTGACTTGGTGTTCTACGTTTAGACTTGACATTAATGACTTGACTTGGTAATCTGGCTACATCTAGACTTGGGCCTCAAGACTTGAGACTGGCCTGGGTTGGGATTGGGATTCAATCAAAGTAGACTTGGTCACAGCTCTGGTGGTTATCAATCGCTGTGAGGTTATTTTCTAAATTAATTGGTCTGGTAAGACTGTCAGAGACTGCTGCTAGCCCGCTACTTCCAAATCACTAGAGGAAGTAAGATTCCTACCAAGGATGATGTACCACTGACTTTTATTCTGCATTATTTAACAGCTTTTTGATGGGAGAAAATTACCATGCTGTACAAAGTCCTTGGTTTGCATCGGTGATGACACTGAAGACATCTGCTCCCCTAAGGTAAGATGGTTCAGTGTGTGACTTGAGATGTCATAACAAGTAATGCAGTATATCTCCATCATGCCTGAATTTGTGCTCTGCTTTGTATTCTGTAAGAGCGGAGCCCAGAAAGAAGAAGAAAGTGGACCCCAGGAGGGAGCAGGTGATAAGGGAGAGAATGAGGAAGAAGCTGAAGAAGCTGGAGAAGGTCCCACCGGAGCTCGTCCCTATAGAAGACTTCAACACTCCAGCCAAACTCCTGGATGAAACGAAGTACAGTTCATATCACTTCTGTCCACCATGCAGATATGTTCACCATATTGATCTGTTCACTGCCATGTTCAAACTCGACCTTAATTTTTATGTCAACTACACACCTGTAAAGTTTTTGTGACTGCATCTTGCACAGTTTGGATGCCATCATGCTGACAAAACACACACACATACTCACAAGGTGAAAAGAATACCAACTGTAATCATTTGCTGTTTGAATACACTGAAAGTGTGTTTACAATATGTAATTTCATCCATATGCCAGAAATGCCAGCTTCATGCAATTTGGAAATTTAAGTACCGGTAGTTCATTTTGGGATTTCCATCAAATTAATTGTGCATCCCTTACAATTCTGGGGGTCACAGAATCCTGCATGCGAGTAGACAGCAAGAAAGTTGTACAACATTTTTGATGCAAATTTGAGTTTTGACAAACACATGTGCAATCATGTTTTTCTCAAAATGAAAAATGTTTCCAAAATGAATCAGTTTTGATCCGTAAGAAGTCACCCATGCTTTTATAAATTATCTTCTGTCTGTATTCCTGAAATTCTTCTTCCCTTTCCAACTTGTACCAAATGCAGAAGCATTAAGCATGGCACAGACAAGATCACATCACCTCAGTTTTATCATCTATTACCTGTTAAGTTTTAGAACCGACTTTAAGACTTCACTGGTCACTTTTAAGGCATGGATTTAGGGATCGGTCTGGCACCAAATTATACCCCATATGAGCCGGAGGTCCTCATGTAGATCCTGACTGGCTGTTCCAAAATGTACATCAAAAAAGCTGATCAGGCCTTTGGCATCAGAGCTCCCAGATGGCTGGAGAAATAATTAATAAAAAGTGCTATATAAATCAAGTTTATTTTCACTTGTTTTACAAAGGGAACGCTCTAAACCAAGGCTGTCCTTTGAGGAGAGTGAGCGCCGAGCTCTGCTCCTGAAGGAGTGGTGTCGCTACAAACAGGTTATTTGACTTAGTTTTCACAGCTCCATCACTTTACAACTGTCCAAACCACAGCATCACATACAGCTTCTGGGCTAAATGTGCTTATCGTTCTGTTTGTTGCAGAAGCAGCACATGGCTGAAATGGAGGCTGTTGAAGTTGCTCTGGAGGCCCAGAGGGAAGCGTTGCAGGAGCTCAGGATCGAGTCTGAGGAGCTTTACCAGGCAGCGCTGAAGCCAGACACCCTTGTCTTTCCCTTCAGTCGTGAAGGACCCAGCTACACACCACCCAAGGCCAAGTATGATGCACCCGATGGCAAATACAATGACATCACCAAAGTCTACACTCAGTGATGAAAATGGAACATGTGGGTGCAGCTGATTTGTAAATTGTCACTTACTGTGTGTTCTTACATGATTTAACCAGCCAAACAGATGAAAGAGAATTGGACATTGAGGCTTTCAACAACCTAAGTGTGCTAAAGGAGGAATAGATATTTCCAGATAACAATATGATCAATTCAGTTCTATAATAGATTTGTATCAAATGTGAGCATTAGTGAATTGGAACTAAGTGAATTGGATCTAGAGTTAGTTTGTTTTCCCAAATCCATGCCTTTGTATAAAACATAACTTGAAAGTATACCAATATAAATTAAAATGTGTTTTTTATTATATGCTTAGTTCTGAATTATTTTATGGTATTAAGCAAAACAATGGAACACACATCCGTCATTACTGAATCTTTGTACATTTATACATCCCTCAATTTGACAAGACTATAGTTATCGTCTTACACACTGAACAGTAAAACGGGCCAGTGTCTGATGCATCAAACCCATTTACTGAGGCAGAATGCTGTCTGCTTCTATGCTACAGTTTACACAAGCTGTGGTCAATTAAACATTTAGCTTGGTAAAGAGGGTTGGAACACCTACACAGAAACCGTGTTGTAATTAATGTAAAATGCCTGTTGATTCACACTATCATCCTCATACAAATCTGTTTACTTCACTGAATAAATTATGCATCTTTAGTTGACAAATCAGGTAAGTGTGCAAGCTTTTATGAAGACGTGCGCTACTTCCAATAGACAAGGTCTCGTAAATCATATAGAATTTGGAAATAATGTATCAATACTTTCACTTTTCCACGTTTTTATCCACTCACTGCTGCCATGTGATGACACTGGTAGTTGATTGTATAAATTCAAGGCCATGTAAAATAATTAACTATAGCAACAGTCCACTGAATACAGTCTCTCCAGCACTCAAGGATTCTGCACGTCCATGCAGTGAAATCTGTCTCAACTGTTACTTTCACTTTGTTTGGTTGCCATGGAGGCAAGACAGCAATAGTTCAGGAGTCCCGAGGCTGATCCTGGTTCAGTGGCATATGCCAGTCTCTGGGAGGCTCTCGCCTCAGCTCCCAAACTGGGCTGAACTTCCTCTGCTCTGCCACTCTGTTCCTTTCACTCCTCAGTAACGCCTCCTGCAAAACAGACACAAATTAGAAATGTTTCATAAAGCCTATGAGTTTTGTGAAAGTCAAACATGCACCAATTCCAGACTGAGCCTTGAGACTTCCTCTGTGTTCACTTAATCGATTTAAGACAACTTTTCACACACACCAAGTGACATTGCTCATGATATAACAATAATAATGCATTTTATTTGTGAGCCCCTTTCAAAACACTCAAGGACACCTTATAAAACAGTTAAAAACAAGCAGCAAAGAAAGCAAAATCATACAATCAATTTAACGGTAATTAAAACCGCAGTAATAAGATGCCTAAAATAAAACAATTGAGTAAAAAGAATAACAGGATCAATATAATAAACACTGACTAACATGAGTTTTTAATGTAAAAAGTGATGATTGTATTTTGAAGCTCTACATTCTATTTGATATGGTTTCTAAATATATTTGGGGACATTTTTACTGCTGGTTAGAATTAAATAAGACCAACTTCACATCTGAAATAATTGTGAAAATGAGATCAACTGAAGACCTATTGGACTATAGATCAGTGTGACTGGGTTAACTTCTCACTGGGGGAGGGGGGAGTTATATAGCACTTTTCAAGGCACCCAAAGTACTTTACATATCTGTGTGTGTGTGTGTATGGGGGGACTCAACTCATCCACCACCAATGTGTAGCACCCAATTGGGTCATGCACGGCAGCCAGTTTGCACCACACATCAGCTATCACGGTGGAGAGTTGAGGGCAGAAAGTGGCAATTAGATATTGCCAGATGATTAGGTGGCCATGATAGAAGGAAGGCCTGTGTGGGAATTTAGCCAGGGCACCGGATTTACACTCCTGCTCTTGCGAAGAGTGCCGATGGGATCTTTAAGGTCTTTTCAGACCAAAAGCGAATACGGTAATCTGTGCGATAAATCACACAGCAATAAAAAAATAATAGGCTAAACTTTATGGGACTATTCACACCAAATCAAAATTTGCGGTGCAGACCCCCCCCCCCCTGATTTGGTGTTTATAGTCCCATATAAATAAATGGACTAACCACAGTCAGACCTGCTTAGCTTCTCCAGCAAGCCAGCGATGTAATGCAGGAGCCACGGTGTATAGTATAATTTAAGATCTTTCAAGATTTTTTCAGGACATGCAGACAGACATCTTTGATAGTTGACAGTTTGTACCTTGGTATCTGTGCCTCTGTGTTTCTCCCATTCCCTACAGCTGTAGTAGTCCTCTTTCCACTGCTGGCAGGTCGGGGACGTTCCATAAGTGTAATAGTGGTGGAAACGGTTCCACAGGCTTTTGCAGTGTTTGAACTCACTCATGTAGTTGTCACAGCTACGAGGTGGCTATATGGACAGAGTCAGAAACAGAAAATCGTCAGCAGCACCAGTTTAAATGTATATGTTATGTTGTGCTTTTGGGAAAGGTGTGTACATTATTTCTATTTGAACCATTATGCTATAGCAAACGTGTTGAAAGCATCAAAGAAAACGATAACTTGAATAATACACTGTGTGCTGTGCATAAACTGTATGTGCTGCGTGTGCATAGACTCAATAGACCAAATCAGCGGGATGTTTACATTTACTTCCGGGTACCCCTGGGTCCACACATTATAATGGCGGTGAACGGCACAAACTGACGTGTTGAAGACAAAAACAGACAAAGAAGACAAAAATGGTTCGTCCGTGTTGTGTTGTTGTTTAATATCATTCATAACAACACTTTCACTAACGTTAGTGGAGACCAGACTAGCTTATTTACCTGTTGGACCAGACCAGAGTAGACTTGACGCTAAATTAAATTAACGTGGCGTCGGTAGCTCTGTCTGTAACGTTAACGAGTCTGCTCTCGCCGAGAAGAGCCTGGTGACGCGAGGTTACGAGTCTGCAAAAAAACAGCGAGTTTGACAGACAAACAAACATTATTAGCTAGCTAACACTACATAAAACAAACACAGAAGAAAGGCTAGATACGTCGGACAAGCATGTTTACCAACCGTTTAACCATTTAAATTGAAAGTAGTCGGCCGAAAACAACGAGAGGGTTTGACAGCATTTATTTGACAACACGCACATTTAAACCTGCCGCCTTCCCCAAGTGGTACCCGGAAGTAAATTTGTTTACATGGTGACGTCACGGTGATTTGGACAGTCTATGGGTGTATGTGCGCGTGTGTAACAGCGCCTCCTTGAGGGTGCAATAAATAGATTAATCCAGGTAATACTTCGAAATGGACTGGTGTTAGTTTACTTCGAAAGGTTCGCCTTCCATGCAAATAGTGAAACAAAAGAAAGCGCTGGCTAGCTTCGTCTGATGTAAAAATGATTTATTTATTACACGGGTCAATGGAAAGGTTACGTTGTCCAGTTAGGCTATTGTATTCTGCATTGGCACGTTCACTCTTTCAAAGCCTAATGTAATACATAACAAAACAGATTAATCAAGCCAGATATATTTGATCAATTCAATGTTTGATTATACATTACCCTCCACAGTGCTTCTTCAGACCGATCCATTGCCTGTGTAGCGTTAGCTGCTAGCTTTAGCTTACCCTTTGACAGTCTTGTTCTTTTGATTTGATTGGCGGTTGGCAACCAGCTTAGAGGTGCATTACCGCCACCTACCGGACTGGAGTGTGGAACATTAGATTGTCAGAAAAATAAATATATCAAAAATTATTTAAATTCTCTCAACCCTTTGACAGTCGGTGTGGCAGATTAAGTTATATTACAACTGCCCAATGTGCTGATATTCCACTAATTCCCACCCACTTGACAAACTTGATCAGGCAGTTAAAATTCCAGTCAAGGAAAAATTAAGTTTATGATTATGAATATGTACGTTAAAAAAGTTTTAAATGAGGCCAGTCAGCTTACGTTTAATTTCAAAACACAATTTATTTCAGTCTATAAATAAACCAAGCAGAGAAATTTGTAACTTTATCTTATACAGTAAACCCCAACAGGCTCTGAATCTAAAAGAAAAACTAAAGAATTTATCAATCATGAAAAATATGAGTATAGAGCTATTATTGCTCCCATTTCATCATAAGGAAGGGACACGGGGAAGTTTTGGGATTCAGGGTTCCTAAAAATGTGTGTTTTCTTTTACAAGTAAATTATAGATGCAAGTGCAACCAGCCATTATGGAAAGGGGAAAAGCACTATATATATATATTTTTTTTTTATTCGCCCTGGTGTGGGGAAAGGTCATTCAAATCTGATATCAAAACAATGATTTATGAATAAACCCGTGTGTTGGTGGCTTGCCAATGTAATGATTTTGCCAGGGTCAAACCAGTAACACCAGACTCTTGGGACACCAAATGACTACTGGCACTGACAGCACTCATTTTATAGTGCTCACATTCACTTGTTTTGCAAATGCATTACTGCTAGTCTTAAATTAAATACTAGAACTCGGAGCAGACCTCCGCCAAGGTTCGTTCTTCCATAATCCTGCTGACAAACAGACAAACGGCATCGAAAACTTAACCTCCTTGGCGGAGGTAATAATTCAAACTCGATCACACAACTGCAATTTCCAAGGGACAGAAAAATAGAATCCCTGTGCTTTCAAATGCCTTTTTTTTTTTTACTTTTTGTAGTGGGTGTACAATAGATATGGTGAGTTTGTGCACAGCACATCAGCCAGTCTCTCTGAAATCTTCAAGGCTTTCTTCCCTTCTTGCGTAGCGACTGTCCTTCACCAGAGAAGGCGATGAATCTGCTCATGGCGTCATCCTGAGAGTAACAATGAAATATAAAAGTACATAAGTGGCGTACTACACCATGAACCCTAAATAAATACAAGACACTGATTTAGAGTACTCTCGTTAAAATTCAAAACCATCCTGAAAACTTACATCTTCTATTGTTTTCCTGGGCAGAGGCCTAGAGTTCCTAATGAAGGTGATCCTGCCAACCTTGTATTCATAGTTAGGAATGCCTCTGTATCAGAAAAGAGCAGAGTGAGTTTAGATCACAGATTTTACATTCATAAACAAATGCAAATATTTCTGCATTGGTTCAAGTTTGAAAGATAATGCAGTACACAGGGATGCAAACTCATGCAGAGTGAAAAAGGTGACAGATACACAAAACCACTCAGAATTCATGAACTTAAGTGCCTTATTTTGGGATAAAAAAAGGTGACTGTCACCTAAAAGTGCCTAGTTTGCATCCCTGAGTACATGAGGATTAGACAGGTGTGACAAAAATGCTATGAAAAGTATTTTATTTTCTTCTGACCTTTTGATGTCACTTGGGTCAATAGGGGCAGGGCTGGGCTCGATGCCTTTCAATTTGCCATCCAGGCGATTACCAGAGCCAGTGAACGCCTGAGGAGTAAAGAGATACAAACAGAAATTACATTGCCCTGACACCAGCTCTGTGGGCTCAATATTCACGAAAATATTAATTTGTCAATGACTGATAGAAAAATGAACTCACTCTGAATCCCATGTCCATGTCCTCATAACTGGGGGGATCTCCTTCTTCCTCCTGTGAAGAGAAGAGAGGTTTTGTCAAAATGTCTACAGGTACGTTTAGCATTATCTCTTCGTAGACAAAGGCGGTTTGGTTCTTACCGTTGGCTCCTCATAGTGCTGAGGTCGTCTTTCAGGTTCTTTGTAACCCAACGGAGCATCAAAATCCACCTAAGAAGCAATGTGAGTCACAGCTTTAAGACATAGCTAAGACAGAGTACACAATGGAGTAATTGACTGTGGTCTGTATTATTTTACTGATGTGAGGGTCAACAGATAGAGGGTCTTACATTCATATCACACTCAATGATGGATACTGCTTTATCTGGCTTGGTCTCCATTACTCGCAGTTCATAGATCTGAAACAAATAGCCAGGCTTCAGTAAAGAGAAAATGGCAGCCATAAAAACATACTCTCATAATAGACAAACAAGCTGATTTGTACCTTTTCATTGTAGTTTATAGCGATGACATCACCGGTCGTCAAGCAGGCAAAGTTTCTCAAGGCATTTTCCAGCCTGTGAAAGAGACAAGCAAGTTAAACGCTTGTCTTGTAAATGTGATAAAGGACAATTTAATGGCCCTGGCTAATATTTCCTACACTGCTTTGGGGTTTGTGATGTCCAGGAAGTCTGGGCTTTGCGGCTGGAACTTGGAGTATGTGGCCACCATCAGGTTTACACTCTCAACCTGGACTAGACCGCCTTCCTCCAGCAGGAGATTCTGCATCATCTGCAGGGAAGGAATAAACATCAGTACTCGCAGAGTATTCACACTATGGCCTGAATGAATACTGGTTACAGAGTGGCTGTGCGTGAGTGCATTTACATTTAAAGTCGAACTGAACCTGTTCGTCACGTGCATAATGAGTCCGTTTCAGACTGAAAACATAGTTTGTCTAAGATGACAGGTTGAGAGGCGGGTCATAGTATCATGTCGATGATTTTATTTGACAACTCTGGGGACTGGATTGGGCTTTGGCCAATCCTGGCGTGTTCCGCCTCCAAATCGAGTGGGATTCAGTGTGTTGTGGCGCTCCCCTCGGGAAGAGCCTTTTGACGGGAGGAGTGGAGCTCAGCGACCCGCAGGCAGCCAGCTGCCTTCGTGTTGCCGAGGGGAGAGTGCAGCACGTCGGCCTGGAATCTCCGAAGTGCGACCCCTGACAATCAAGCTCTCGGATGCGCGCGCCATTATCGCTGCTGTAACGATACGATATCCCTGGAATGCGCGTTTTAACGAGCCAGTTACATTTCTTTGCATTCTTAGAGATTATAGTTTTTGTTTTTTGTTCATGTTTCTAACAATTGGCCAAGTTAGTAGTTTGTTTATGGGATAGGAATTCTGCCAGACGACAGGCACTAGGCGCCATTTTCGACTTCATTTGGAAGAGAAAATTATCCTGAAATGAAGATTTGATTGACAGCTGCATGTCGTGATATGATTGGTTGAAATGGGGTAGAAATTTGATAGTACTAGGTGACGTCAGCAAACTGTACATTACTGTTATCAATGAAATCTTGAAAAATGAACTTTTGATGTGAAAAACTAAAGAAATTAGATTGTTGTGATTTTGTTTGCATACATTATTAAATAGGTGCACTGCATACCCAGGTATTTGAACTAAAAGAAAAGAAGACATTTTTGGGTTCAGCTCAACTTTAATTAAAGTTGTGGAAGGCATAAAATGTCCTGTCAAATTGCACTAAATCAGCACACCCCTGGGCAAATGAAGTGAAATGCCTTCTTGATTCGAACAATTTATCATTTATCTTTCATAACCGGTTACTTTGTGACACCTGTGAGTCTATGAGTAATATTTTTATTCTGTATAAAGATAAGTGGTCAGTGGACTTATGGCATAAACCAAAACTAAGAACCTATCGTCTCATAAAGGACGTTACTGTGTAGAACCCTATGTAAAATTTTATTTGAGCAGACGAAAAGATCTTGGTGTGCTCAGTTGCGATCAAGAACCCTTCCCTTAGCACTAGAAACTGGCAGGTTTAATGCTACCCCCGAAGATGATAGACTCTTTACTTTGTGAGTTACACGAAATTGAAAATGAGGTTCATTTCTTGTTTTACTGCATTGCTTATGATGACGCAAGGGATGTACTCTTTAATAAAATGTCCTCTATCCATGTTGACTTCTTTGAACTGGACGACTATGAGAAGCTTGAACTATGTTTTAGGAAGGGAATCTTCCTCATTGCAAAATTTATTTGTCAAGCATGGGAACAAAGACAGAACCTTCTATTTAGAAACTGATGTATTGCTTTTTTATATTGCTGTCCTGCCCATTGCCGTCTTGCGTATTGTATTTTAAATGTACCATTACTGTGTTGTTTACCATTTAATGTTTTATTGTTGTGTCTTGTAAACCCATGGGGGTTGGGCACCTAGAGTGCATGACACGTAAATAAATAAATCATTCAAAAATCATCAATCAATCAGCAAAGAAAATAAGGGCTTATTTTGAGCCTATCTCAGTCGCTCTCGCCTGTCCACCGGCTACCTCAGTTCAGAATTGAAATGTGTTTAAATTTTGGACCATGCCACACAATTCACCAACCAAAGGACATGATGTTCCCTGACCAAGGAAATAACACCTTGTTTTGTTGTCACTGGTTTTTAGAAATGGATGAAAAGCGGATACTTGTGATCTGTGATTTCACTGAGTTACAACTGCTTTTCCAGCAGTTACCGAGACATAAACAAGAGAGCCTTTGCATGGCAAACTGTTGGTGAAAGGGCTGGCTCAACAACCTGTAGCAAGTCAACTAGCAGGCACACAGCGCCCCCTGGCGTTTCTATGGCACTTGGCTTGCAGAGCATCCAGGAGAGGCAGACTATTTTTTTCTCTTCACATGGGGGGGCAGATAAGACAGCGGGGCAGAGAGGCGAGTACATCATTTATGCAATTTCCATCCTACATGTAAAAGGCATTCTAGAATCGCTTATTTAGTATGACCAGCAGCCCCCCCCCCCCAATAGTTAATCTTATAATAATTTATATTATAACATAGAAAAGCATAAAAATGTTTGCAAGCATTTGCTAGATGGTGAATTTTGTATTTTCAAAAATGGTTTTCTCAACAATGGCTTACTTTTATGTTATTTTTTATTGTAGTCCATCTTAGAAATACACAAAGCTCTGTGTAGGTGTCTATTTTGCTGTTTCATGTCCTCTTAAGAGTGTTTCTTACCCAGTGTGGCAGGTAGCAGATTCCCTCGTCTGCCACAAACTCCAGCACACCACAGTGTGTTGTTCTGTCTGAGTTCTTGTTGCTCAACTTGAACAACATGGGATAGGTGATATTCAGCCTGCCTGTGTCGAGAGGAGCAGAGAGGAGGTGAGAATCATGGAAAAGGCATAATGACGTTTTATATTACTGTAGAGCTTCATTAAAGTCACACTTACTGAGCTGGTCAAGAGCAGATGGTGGCATTATGACTGAAAGGAGACATCAATCATTAATACAGACATTAATATGAAAACTATTACAAATCTCGAAAATATTTATCCAACAGTTTATTTAACAATGGAGGCTCTGTCATTCACGGGGAAAGGAAAAAAACACGATTAGCCGAATGTAGTCCAAATAGTTTCATATTCAGTCCTATTGTCAACATTATTAATTACAGAAACGCTTACTTTTGCCTCCTTTCTCCACATCTGAGCGGTCGTTTGGACCTGCCAACATCGACACAGAGTAGCAGCGGTACTGAGTGGAGAAGCGGTTTTGAAAAGCCCGAGGCATCGGGTGGTCGAATACGTGGAAGGAAAACTATGGAGAAAACCAAACATTCTTACACCACACATATTTACCGACAATAATGTTTAATACCGTACATAAATTGGTTCGCCACACATGACCATTTCCACTTGCATCATGACAGGGCATCTTTCTGTCCTGCTGCCTTGTTGTTGTTAGCCGCTTAACGTTAGTTGCTAACTGCTCATTCGATTTGTTTAGGGACAAATCTGTCATCATCCGCGGACAAAACCAGTTTATTGAGCGACACTCACCATGTTGACGGTTTACTTCACGTTTTCGACTTAAAATGACTCAAAACAAAGCTCTGGTTGTTTGTTCCTACCCTTAAAAAAAAACACACCAAGCTGCAATGTTATCTTCCGCTTCTTCCGGAAGTGTATGAGCTGACAGCGGGAAGTGACGACACACCAGAAGCGAGCCAATCAGAGGGACCAACATAAATAGCGTAATTTCTTTTTATAATAAATAAAGTCAACTTTAAATGTCTTATTCACATTTCTATGCAGACGTTGGGGGGGAGGTCATAAAGGTACATCCACTAAGCTTTTAGAATGTTGCGGAATAAAAGTAGCCTATGACTTTTCCTAAAAATATTTATGAAAATATCTCCATGCACTTTCTTATAGGACGAATCAGCGTGACGTCACTTGACACCCAAAAATGCGGAACCCCAGTTAATAGTACGAGTTGTGCCAAACAAACGTTAATATATCAAAAACTATACATCACATTGCTTATATTTTGACATTCTGAGTGAGAGCAAAAGTAGCTCAAGAGTTTGCAGTATAATATATGCATGTCATGTTAAAGTTGTGTGAACTGTCGCAGTTTTAAAAATGTAAACAGAGTTAACTGGCTAGAGTCAGACACTCACGCCTCACGCCACTTGGGCTCCATTGCCGTTGCCACCCAGTGACGCGGTTTGTTTACCAAGATGCTGCTTGGCTGATCCCTCGTATATTCTTCTTCTATTTGGGAATTCATTGTTTTTCTCTGTAACACTTTAGAATACAGCCCGCAAATAAGCATGTAGTTATAGTATAACTACGGGGTACAAGGAGTGTAGTTATAGTATAACTACGGGGTACAAGAAGTGAATTTAAACTTTAACTAGAGGGTAACAAGATCTGTAGTTATAGTATAACTAGAATCAGAAATCAGAAAGACTTTAATGATCCAAGTTGCAGTTGCTCGCACTCAAGCATGAAATATCCCCGTAACACAACATAGCATAACACAGTATCACACAGTATCTCCCTACACGTAAAAAAAAGTAAATAAAATAAAATACAATAAAATAGAATAAAATAAAAAAGGTGCTTACTGGAATTAAATTAAATCAAATTGCACATTACATGTGACGTAACTAAGGCACAGCTAACCTATCGGCTGTCTCCGAGGTGCTCTTCTTAGTGAGGCATTAAAGAGTCCAATGGCCACAGGCAGGAATGATTTCCTGTGCCTCTCTGTGATGCATCTGGGTGGGATCAGCCTCTCACTGAACGTGCTCCTGTGTTTGACCAGCACGCCGTGGAGTGGGTGAGAGTCATTGTTCATGATGGAGCGTAGCCTGGTCAGCGTTCTCTTCTCCGACACCGCTGTCAGAGAGCTCAGCTCCAGCCCCGCAGTGTCCCTGGCCTTACGGATCAGTTTGTTGAGTCTGTTGGCATCCGCTGCCTTCAGCCTGCTGCCCCAGCACACGATAGCATACAGGAAGGCACTGGCCACCACCTAACTACGGGGTACCAGACTGTAGTTATAGTATAACTACGGGGTACAAGGAGTGAATTTAGATTGTAACTAGAGGGTAACAAGATCTGTACTTATAGTATAGCTTTAGCTACGGGGTACCACACTGTAGTTACAGGGTAACTACGGGGTCGCGGGCTGTATTCTAAGGCAGGGGACCAATTCTGTACTTGTAGGCTAATTACGGGGTACCACACTGTACTTATAGTATAACTACGGGGTACAAGGAGTGAATTTAGACTGTAACTAGAGGGTAACAAGATCTGTACTTATAGTATACCTATGGGGTACCACACTGTAGTTATAGTATAACTACGGGGTACAAGGAGTGTAGTTATAGTATAACTACGGGGTACAAGGACGGGGTACAAGGAGTGTAGTTATAGTATAACTACGGGGTACAAGGAGTGCAGTTATAGTATAACTACGGGGTACAAGGAGTGTAGTTATAGTATAACTATGGGGTACAAGGACTGTAGTTATAGTATAACTATAGCCGTTTTCCCACATGTGCTTTGTACCGCTAAATGACTGGAACGTGGTCTAATGCCTGCATGTGTGAAAGTTGTTGTGCCGGTATAAGCGCGACCCCGTCATCGCGGACATTTCACCAGTTTCGAGCCAGTCAGAAGAGCGGTATGCGCGATAACAGGCGCAAGTGTAGAACGGGTCCAGTCATTTGCCGGCATGGGCGAGGTGTACACACGTTGCTTAATGTTCCAGCTGGCATAATCTAATCATTTGCGCACATTAAAGCAAACTGGCGAAATGATCTTGTGATCTCTCCTCTCTGCTGCCTGCTCGCTCTCTGGCCACAGTCAGTCCTCCTCCTTCAGTCACAGGCACAGCCCGACAGGGACACAGACGAAGGAAATGCACGAAGCGAAATGTGGAAGTATTTTGCTTACGTTGCCGACAGCGAAGGCAAGCCCGGACACATCAAACGAAGCCAGTCTGTAAAAAGTGCTTCAACGCGACGCAGGTGAACGGATAAACAAGCAAACTTATTTCACCATCAAGAGTTTTGCCGACACGTCACTCCCCACCCGCTCTGCAGTGTCGCCCCACCCCCCAACATACAGGCAATTTCGCTGCTAGATTCCCATATGCGAGAGCCGAAGTGTGAAGGGAAATGTCCGATATTGACTTACAGGTAATTTTCCGGTACGCATGTGGGAAAACGGCTTGGAAAAAAGGACTGTAGTTATAGTATAACTACGGGGTACAAGGAGTGAATTTAGACTTTAACTAGAGGGTAACAAGATCTGTACTTATAGTATAACTACGGGGTACAAGGAGTGTAGTTATAGTATAACTACGGGGTACAAGGAGTGAATTTAGACTGTAACTAGAGGGTAACAACATCTGTACTTATAGTATAACTATGGGGTACCACACTGTAGTTATTACACTTACTACACTCCTTGTAGTTATTAATCTTAAAAATGAAAGAACAATAATTTGAAGAATTGCACTTTCTTTTCTTATTTTACTGATTGGTTTAATTTTAAAATATCATAAATAATAGTTCCAATATCCCTACATCCCTACAGAAAACATCAGAAATGACAATAATCTTAAAAATTCTTCTTCCTTCCCTTTCTCACTCACTCACTCTGTTCACTCACACACACACACATTTGAATTCTTTATTTGCTTCCACAAATTATATAAAAATGACGGGCAATCAAATATAATGGGTTAGATAATGGGTTAGCCACCCGCCCCCCCCCCCCCCCCCGACTCACAGTGGATATTCCTCAATATAACATAACAAACTGTCAACAGCACGCCTACAAGAAAATCCCATAAGGGAATTAGAACTAAATTATTAAGAAATAATAGGAAAGGAACAAATAAAAAATGTAGTCATCTAAAAGTGATCATCTAATAAAGTATTTCCAAAATATACAAAGTGTTGTTGTTGTGACTTGATGTCATGTGTTTTGATGCTGCTATCTGACCGTCTTAGCTAGGTCTCACTTGTAAACGTGGATTTCATCTTAATGTGACAACTACTTAAATAAAGGATGTGTGTATACACATACGCTACAGGATTCAATCATAATATAATGTGTTACTACATATTACACATACCTCTTTATACTGGATTTAGGCTACCTCAACATTACGAAGTTCGTTTTGCTCAATTTCCTAAGCTAAAAGTTTGCAGTGTAGGGCTATCGTGGTTACAATACCGACTCACACTTAGACTAGAAACACGAATTGTTATAATGTTAAACAAATACAACTTGATTCATATTCAGTAAATAGTGCTAGTGTTAGCTAACGCTAGTAGGCTACTCACGTCCATAATTTGCTCGACTCTCCATGTGCTGTGTGTAGAATGAATTATCTTTTATGTCCTTCTCACTCCGGCGGCGCTGTTGCATAGGCTCCGCAATAACCACGCCCTGTGCCCGCCTACGCAGCAGTCAAGCGCCGGGATTGGCCAGGCGCCCATGCTCACGTGAGCCAATGGGACGATGATTTATTGACAAGCTCCAGGTGCGCTAGAAGCACACTGACAAGGCCTCAGCCTGCATACAGCTCGGCGTGCTGCTACCAACATGATTTCGGTAAAAGGGTAAATTAACAATGTTTTAACAAATTTTTCTCCATCAAAACTTCTTAGCAAAACTAACACAGTTAGATTGTTCTTATAGCGCAACTTTTTCATCTCGTCTTAATCTGATATGAGGCAATAATGATCTTTCTCCTCAGAAAGCCCTGTGAGAAAATCCCATCAACCCCAAGAGTAATATCTCTGGGTTTCCTGTTTTGAAGGTCTGCTTTGAATACATACAATTAGCCATTTTCACTTCCCACCCAATTCACCCATTCAGTTTGTGACCATAATTCATTTCAATGTCCGCTTTCAAGAGCAATTCAGTTGGTTAATGAAATCGCTGTCCGCTCTCAAGAGCAATTCAGTTGGTTAATGAAATCGCTGTCCGCTCTCAAGAGCTATTCAGTTGGTTAATGAAATCGCTGATGATTCTTCTAATGAAGAAAGAAAAATTACGGGGTGGTACCCCGTAGTTACACTATAAATACAGATCTTGTTCCCCTGTAGTTAGTCTAAATTCACTTGTACCCCGTAGTTATACTATAAGTACAATGTGGTACCCCATAGTTATACTATAAGTACAGATCTTGTTCCCCTGTAGTTAGTCTAAATTCACTCCTTGTACCCCGTAGTTACACTAAGTACAGTGTGGTACCCTGTAATTAGCCTCTAAGTACAGAATTGGTCCCCTGCTTCAGAATACAGCCCGCGACCCCGTAGTTGCCCTGTAAGTACAGTGTGGTACCCCGTAGTTATACTATAAGTACAGATCTTGTTACCCTCTAGTTAAAGTCTAAATTCACTCCTTGTACCCCGTAGTTATACTATAACTAGTGTGGTACCCCGTAGTTATACTATAACTACAGATCTTGTTACCCTCTAGTTAAAGTTTAAATTCACTCCTTGTCCCCGTAGTTATACTATAACTACACTGCTTGTACACCGTAGTTATACTATAACTACATGCTTATTTGCGGGCTGTATTCTAAAGCGTTACCTTTTTCTCTTATCTTCATCCACAATTCTCACACACAGCATGATGAATATTAAGCAAACACGAGCCTCATTTAACAGAGCCACACTTTTAATGAGTCTTATAAAGACCAAATCAGACATGCATGTCTGACAGCAGTACTCTGATGAACCACAAGTTAAAACGTCATTATAGAGCTCTTGTGGAAACTTTCTGATGGGCAAAACTGTACAATTCATAGACATATCAAATACAAAATGGAGAAAGGCAGTGTTGTGTGGTGACAGATGCACTTACAAAGAACATACAAACAATTACGGTAGGTTTGACTGTAAGAAGAAGGGCCTTTTGATGCTGGAGAGGAGTCTGGGGGTGAGGAGTTTTTGTGTGTGCCAATCTGTAGGTCAAGGTGGGTCACATTCCCTCATATAGGAGGCCAACTTTTGGCTACTTCCTGGTGCATGGCTTCAGGTAGCCACTGACAGTATGCAGACAGCAGGACTTTGGGGGGGGGACAAAAGAAAACAATGGGGTTAGATGACAAGAAGTCTCGGCAAACAGACTTGGACAAATCATATCAAACACATCAAATCCTCACATTTGTCTTTGGTCTTCCAGACAGAGAGAAGAGCCTCTCTACAGTCAACTCTCTCGGACAGCAGTGCTCCCAGCAAAGCCTCGGTCCTGGGCTGCAGCCTGGGACAGCAAAGCAACAAGTTAATTTCACTGAGCGATGAAAGGCCTCCGACAGCAAGCTGTGAGATTGTAAACTTACTTTGCCCATGTCTTCAGCATGATGGAGGGGTTTGAGAGAAGGTGGTGACTGTGTTTCTTCAGTATAGGGCATACCTGCAAAACAGACAAAGCATACAATTCAATGTGATGGACTTTGAAATTATAAGGACTGCACAGGTCAGGTTTCGCTGCAATACCTGTCCCTCGAGCAGGAACCTGGCAAATAGTTTGTAGCGCTCCAGGCCGTCTGGATAATCCATCTCCACTGCAGGCAGCTGCCAAGCCACTCGGACTGCAGGACAGACGCAGACATTATAGTAACATAGGTGGGACAGAAACAATTTACATCGAGAAAGACTGCCAGCAAAAGAGAGAAGTGACACTTACAGAAGGTGCTTGAACATTGACATTTGACTGTGCCTGTGGAAGAACAGAACCAAGGTGATGGAGTCTCCAGGGCAGAGCCGAAATGACAGTACTGGGGCAGAAGCTGGGGGACCCACTCTGCTTCTACTCCTGACACACCTGGGACAGACAGAAAGGCAGACATTTTCCCAAATGGTAAGCAACACTCCAGCACATTTGACTTCATATACAGTATAGGCAGCAACAATATGCAGTTCAATCCAGACCTAAGGGAAAATTGGATTATCGACAGGGCTTGTAAATGAGAACTGGTTCTCAATTGAGTTATCTGGTTAAATAAGGGTTAGATAAATAATAAATACAATTCACAGTGAAGGTGCATAATATACAAAACGAGTGAGAAATTAGAAAAACAATAAAAACACAATAACATAACAAAAAGAACAACACACCACAAATCGGCACAATAGATTCCACACACACAAAAAACATCCCAGTTAGACTAGACAGGAAGTCAATAGCTTGATACAGCGCAATAAAAATCTGTACACAAGTCTATACAGGAATAGAAGCTATATCAGTTCATGTGCAAATTAAAAGAACACTTCACCATTTTGTTTTACTATATCTCTATATATTAGTCTTCCTCACTGAGACAGCACCTATCGGTCTACTTGCTGTGTGTGTCTCGGAGACGGTCTGTGGAAAGTCTCAAAATGTACTGCCGCTCTCTTCCTGAATTCTCATGTCTGCTTCAAGGCTGGGAGACAATAGACATTTTTGAAGCCCGATTTAGCAACAATTTGAGACAGGCAGTCGCCGGTAATCACACTATTTAGTCGCACCTGTAATCGTTTTGTGTGTGAAAGTGAAACACAGACATGGTGCCGTCTCATAGCATGTATTAGGACGACCAACTCTAAATCAGTTCAGACTCAAGATGATTCTGGCCTTCCTCACTACATCCCTCTAAAAAATGTGTCAGTTGCGTATCACTCATGCCAGTAAGATTAATGGCTGTTTTCCCCAAGTTCCTTTACCTCTCATGTACATCTTGGTGGTCTCCATGACCTCCTGGTAGACGACAAACTCAGGTAGTGTTTTGAACAGTGCAGAGCTGGGGTGAATGAAGACCGGGTCATCCAACAGAGGCGTCTGTAAACCGATTTAAAAAAAAATCGTTGAGGAAGTGAAGGAGAATTACAGTTCTTTCCCTAAATCACAATTAATAGTTCTCAGTGCAACCATCGATCTTCTATTACTATCTAGATGGGTCACCGCAGTGACCATCGTCTTTGGTGCAACTTGCCTTGTATCCATTCCTCCATTTTGGGTCTAGTATTTCCTCTGCCTGTACACGCCGTGCAAGATGGTCTCCCAGTCCGGCCAGTACAATCTGCCGCAAGCAAATCACCTGGCTCTCTGTTGGTGGACTCATCTTGGGATCCACAAATACTCCCACCTCAGGACACACTGCATTCACTGGGAAAAGACAATATGACAGATTTTCTAGGCCGTTTCTGTGACGTACAGTGAGTTTGGTCATATAATAACTAAATTTGTATGCACGTACCTGCATTGGTAAGTTGTCCTCGAAGCCGCCTGATCTCCACCATGGCTTTATACCTCAGGCCATTCTCCTCACAAAACTTTGGTGTACAGCCAGCAAATTCACAAGCCCCGACAGCACCTGCAGTCACATACAAACACAAATATATCCCCATCAACATACTTCACACATGTGACTTGCATAAATACACAAACACAGAGGACTGTATTGACTAAGAGGTGTGCTAATAATTACTACCGTGTGCAAAAACCTAATAGCCATAGCTTTTTCCCAACATGCTGCAGCACTGCATCATTTCATCGAGCAGTGATAATATGACCTGGTAATCTGCAATTCCTTTTAATCTCAACCTGGGATATTTGAAGAGGGTAATTTGCAAATGGAACACTCTTATTTTTTGGTTTCATATTACCCCCTTATTTCCCGCTCTATTTCTCTACCTTATTTCTTATCTCTCTGCCCGTTTCTTTGAATTAACACCTTCTCAGCGTGAGAGGTTTGGGTGTGCTTCCTCAGGGCATTAAATAGCGTGCACAATTATGCAGGTTTTGGTTCAGTAAATCAAAAATAAAATCAACAATTCAATCATTTCCTCCATTTTTACACCTTACCACTGCCATTCCTCCAAATACATAATAATTGGGTCAGAGACAATACAAATCTAACAAGTGTCCCATGTACCCCATTTCCTCGATCAGAATCGCACTTTTTACGCATTACTGCCATTGCAAATGCTTAATAAATACAGCCCTAATGATCATAAATATATTGAAGAGTTCATTTGCAAAAACAGTTATCGTTTGTCATTTTTAGCCTTTTATATTATATATTGACGTATTTATATTGTATTTTATTTTTTGTATATTCTTATTATACTGTAAATCATAATTAAAATATTTTCACCTGATCATTTTCACATAAATCACCTCAATAATGTTTTTAAGAATGGCATTAAACTGTTTTTGCAAAGGTCAACATGATATAATGCATAAAGCTAGAATCTGTACAGTACTATTTAGTCATAACACAACAAAAGTGACCTTACCCAGCATCACCATAAGGTCCCCCAGCAGGAGTGAGGCTCCTTGCCCAGCCCAAATCCTCCTCATCTGGGTCAGGCGAGCCCGGCGCTGGACCAGCTTGGAACTCTCATCCTCACTACCTGCAGGTCTGAGGAAGAGGAAAACATGTTTAGAGTATAAAAACATGAATATATTTACATAAAAACATACAGAGACAGAGCAATCATCTGTGTCCTCACCTGTCGAGGTCTTCAAAGATCTCCCGGACTGTCATGGCTGCCACCACAGCAATGACGTATGGCAGGCAATCCTGCTGCTTCCCCAGCGCTAGCATTTTAGCATAGCGTGGTGACACAGGGAATGAAGCCATTGCCCTGCCCAGAGGGGTGATGGGACAGCTCAGCCTAGCTTGCTCCATCTCTTTCACCCTAAAAATAAATAACAGAGTGTAGGCTTGAGGCTTGCTCATAAGACCTGACTAATGGATTGCTTTGATTTATCTCAATTCACTGGGTTGACTGAAATAAAATAGGCAAATTAGATGGGAAAATTAAGAAAAAAGATCTGGAAGAGAGGCAGAGGCAGAGATAGAGACAGAGGTAGACAGTTACCTCCCGGTGCGAGGCGGCTCTTTCAGAGCTCCCAGTGAGAGCAGTAACTGTTCTGCAGCAACAAGAGCCTCAGCAGAAGGAGGTGTGGGGAAAGGGAAATTCACTACCTGGAGACACACACAAAGATCTGTGTAACATTTCAATTAAACACAGCATGTTCTACCATTCTTTATCTGGGGTATAAAGAAAGGTATCAGTGGAACCAGTCATCTAGTATTTCTAATATTGGTCCATGAGCTGCTACATTTACTGACCTTGTCTATGTTGAGGTCCTTCATCTGCAAAACCAGGTCTTCCACAGGCCGACGCGTAATCTCTGCCTCCGAGAATGGACTGAAGTCCCCAAACACCGCAGATGAGTACAACCTGCAGGGACACCATATAAACCATTGACACCCTTCAGTTACACAGAAGTATGTCCTAAAGATGAGAAAATATCTGAGAGAATATTCTCCTGTGGTGAAAACTGGATGTAAAGTTCTGACCTGTAGCAGTGTCCCGGCTCTGTTCGTCCAGCTCGACCTGCCCTCTGATTGGCTGAGGCCTGAGAGGTCCATGAGACCTTGAAGGAGGACACGCCGGTCACGCGGTCGTAGTAGCGCTTCTTTACCCGACCACAGTCGACCACGTACTTGACCCCAGGGATGGTCAGAGATGTCTCTGCCACGTTGGTGGCTACCACACAGAGACGAGTGCCAGGTGGGGGGGGCCTGAACACCTACGCAAACAGGTAAACAACACACACACAATATTTGGACATAATAAAATCACAACAGTTACTCTATAGAGGGCTTTCAAGTGTCTGATTGCGTTTCTGTACCATGTACCAACGTATACCATGCCTGACATTCAGGATATATTCGTGTAGTATAGGTGATTACAATTAGTAACCTTGTACAATTCATGCATTTTCCACTGTGAATTGCCATCTTTATGTAACCGAGTTGAATCAGCGCGGATTCCTCGTGAGTCCCGAGTGGTAGCGAGTGGATTGGTTAAACTCACTCCCCAGGTATAAAGGTATGTTAACCAGCTCCGCCAAGGGAGCTAGCTCTCTTGGTGTTGCGGTTAACATGTTGGACTCCCAAGCCGAGGGTCGGCAGTTCGAATCCACCCATGGACAAGCCCTTAACATGGGTTGCTGCAAGTACCACCTACACAACACCGTTACATTGGTGCCGTGACCCGGATGTCCAGTGGGTGTGGAGTGAGTTTAAGGGGGTGAGTGTAACCGAGTTGAATCAGCGCGGATTCCTCCTGAGTCCCGAGTGGTAGCGAGTGGATTGGTTAAACTCACTCCCCAGGTATAAAGGCATGTTAACCAGCTCCGCCAAGGGAGCTAGCTCTCTTGCTGTTGCGGTTAACATGTTGGACTCCCAAGCCGAGGGTCGGCAGTTCGAATCCACCCCTGGACAAGCCCATAACATGGGTTGCTGCAAGTACCACCTACACAACGCTGTTACATTTATGTGAAATTTAGTTACGTTATCGTGGAGACATAACATTTTATTAGCATCAGAGAGGCAATCTAGCTTTACTTTGTTTTTATCCTTTCATTACCTTTATCATTTATTGTTTGCTAACCAACACATATATTATTTGCTGCTGTAACGACCCAGTTTTCTCTCTGGGATCAAAGCAGTTAATCTTACAGTTTTTAATTAGTCTTTGTACTGATAAAAGTCAGGTTAATAATCTTACTTTAGCCTGCTGCTCCGGGGCCAAGAGAGAGTACAGCGGGAGGACATACAGAGGAATGGAGGGGTCGGCCTTCTCCTCTATAAAAACATACAATGGAAAAGACAGAAGAGGATTGATATAAATACTCGTCTGAAATAGGTCCCTCTGGATTTAGAGAACTAGTGGTGTATCTTTTTCATTTATTTGCTGGTTCAACGTGTTGTCTGTGAAGGACAGGAATAGCCTAAACGCTATAGTCAAGGTCTGCTCCAGGATTATTGGAGTCCAGCAGAATAACCTGTGCTCCATCTGGGAGAAACGTGTGGTACAGAAGGCAAAAAAGATCATAAGACAATCTAGCCACATTTTGTCCAGTGAATTTGCTCTGATGCCCTCAGGCCGGCGCTACTATGCGCCCCCTAGGAGAACGAACAGGTACTCCAAGTCTTTCTTTCCTTCAGCTGTCAGGCTGTTAAACACAGACAGTAGTCATTTTAAGTGAATGCCTTCACTCATACAGTATGAGCGCACAACAGGCTGTACGTATCCTGTCTGTGACGAACAGGTTAGGCTTGCTCATACATATATATATATTTTTTTATTTTTTATACATGTTCTCATGTCTTTACATATAGAAATATATGTATACTTTTTATTTCTTGTTCATGTTTATATGAGTCTGATCTGTTATCTCTGACATTATTTGTTTGTTTATTTGTTTGTTTATGTCATGTCATGCTCTTACGTTACGTCCTGTCATGTCTGAAGTTTGTAGCTCACTGTGAGCTTTGAAGGTATTGGGTAGGCTGTGAAACTGAATTGCCCTTCTGGGATTAATAAAAGTTGTCTGAAGTCTGTCTGAAGTATCTTACCTGCTTCACCAGGATCCTCTCCCAGTTCCAGGTCAGAGCCTTCATCCTCCTCATCTCCTATCCCAGCCTGTCTGTCCTCGTCACCCTCATCCACTGGTAAGGCAGAATAATTGTCCAGGTCTATACGGGGCAGGGACTGAAGACAGGAAGTAAAGCATGCAATACCTTAAAATATGCGTAAACAGTGGATATTTGTTGAGGATACAGCTGTCTTTTATCATCCAGCAACACACACAGTAAGAGCCTTGGATAATGTGATTGTGGCCTTTGGGGCATTATACTAAGACCTGACTTACCACAGTCTTCTTCTGTTTGGCCTTCTTAAACTTCCTCATCGCCTCTGAGGTATCAGCCTCCTCATCTTCACCTGGGAAAAGAACAAGTGATTAGACATTCTGTTAAAAACCGGACGGACAAACCCTGTCTTTATTTCGTCACAGACGACACACCACACATGCACGGCAGCCAGTACACCCACACGCTGTTAGGGGCTGCTGTGAAATTTGTCCTCCGCGAGCATGTGTGTGTGTGTGTGTCTGTGTGTCTGTGTGTGTCTGTGTGTCTGTGTGTGTCTGTCTGTGTGTTACACTCACCATTGGTTGTGGTACCCTTCCTGAAGGGGAAAGCTTTCCTCAGTCTTCTACATACATTGTGCACCTCCGCCTGTCCAGTCAGGAACACCAGGATACCACCTGATGGACAGAGAAACGAAGTCTGGGTGGCAGTGTGGTGTAGTAGTTAAATAGACCGTCCCGTATCCGGAGGGTCTTAGGTTCAATTCCAGCAACGTGTCCTGTCAAAGTGTCCTTAAGCAAGATACAGAGCACCCCCCCGACCCCACCCGATCCCAACCTGCTCCCTCATTGTACTGTAAGTTGCTCTGGTAAAGCAACGATAAGTAATGATAAATATAAACTAAAATGAAACATTGTTGCTCAAGCTTTCAATCAAACTACAACAATATTTGTGACAAGTCGGCAATTAAATTACACATCAGCATTGGTTGAAAATATTTTATTGTTTCCTCTGCATCCAATGTAGCAACGCAGATGGTTCTGTGGAACAAACCATCTGGGAACTCGATCTTGGAACCCGGTTAAAAATGGCAGGCACTTGGAAAAAAAACTTGTCAGGTGATTGGATGAACCATCACCGTCTATCATGGGCTAACTTCAACCCCTTGTCATGTGATCTCATTCTCGCACGGATCCAGCTGCCTCGCAAAGTTAGCAATGTAGCACACAAATTCAAAATGATGACTAAGTGAAAAGTACAAACCCTGGCTGTGCATATTATGAGGCTGAGTGTGTGTGTGTGTGTGTGTGTGTGTGTGTGTGTGTGTGTGTGTGTGTGTGTGTGTGTGTGTGTGTGTGTGGCTATGTGCGTGCGTGTGTGTGTGTGTACCTGGAGGTAGCATGCGGTGGATCTTGCAGATCTTGTGGAAGGCCTCTCCAGCGTAATCCTCCAGAGGGGTGCGTTTGTTGAAATGGATAGTGACGGGGAATTGGCGGGCGTCCACCTTGACGACAGGTGGAGGCGATGGATACAGCTTCCTGTTGTCGGTGAAGTCTTCGACCCGCAGGGTGGCCGACATGACCAGCAGCTTCATGGGCAGACCTTTCTGTAGGGGGCATTCACCAAACAGCAGGTTGACAGAAGGCAAGGACGCTAAAACGGTTGCACAAGCCTCAGACTGTCTACACTGTAAAGACTGTACAGCAGAGTATTTTGTCTGAAATATAGACAGAGCATGACCAGAGGTGGAGACATTTCAAACAGCAGACATGACGTTGCTGCTTACCTTGTTTCTGAGTGGGACGATACGAGACAGCAGGCCGATGAGAATGTCTGTGTACACGCTCCTTTCATGAGCCTCATCTATGATTATCACACTGTACTTCTGGAGCAAGAAATCCTATGAGACAAGACAGAGATAGTGGCAGTATTACATAGATACACGGTGACAGACTCTTTTACACTATGTAGACATTACAACCTGAGTCATTATTGATGGAAAAAATGCTTTCAATGACACTGGGTTTCCCATAGCCTCCCTACATGAAAGATGTTTGTGTGTGTGTCACTGGTATCCCTGGTTCAGCTGTGTTCATTGGTCCCCTCCAACTATCCCACCTCTAGCCAGGTCAGGCTGATAATAATGCATCAAACATCCTCTCAAGGGCTCTTGTGGTCTCACATCATCATCACACAAAGATGAAAGTGGACTCCATGTTAGTAACCATAATATAAATATGGCATCCCACCACAACAAAACCACAGCAGGGAGAAATGTCCAGATTTTAAGGAACTTCCTACTTGTCATTTCTCTCTAATTGCCCAGGCACACGGTGCGTGCGTGCGTGTGTGTGTGTGTGTGTGTGTTGCACATTAGTTGGTGGGGGACAGTAAAGGAGATACCTTCTGAATCTCCTTCAGTAGAACACCGTCCGTCATGAACTTGATCTTGGTGTCGCTGGTCACATTCCCCTCATATCGAATCTGGTATGATACCACCCTAAAAAACAGATAGACCCCCGATAAGCTCAATATAATTTAGAAAATGTTTCCCTCAACAGAGGGAGCTTGTCAAACATGTCACAAAGACATAAGTGAAGAAATACATGTTCTAAAATACTCCATATATTATGTATAGTAGTCTGTGCCTTTGAGGTAGGTTTCTCTTAGCCTGGTAAACCAGCCCATAAGGTGAACTCACATTTCATTTGGTTCTGCGTGACGGTCTGGCCCCAAAGCCAGTGGGGGGGTTTAGCAGAAGCGGAAGAGCGGAAGAGCCAACGACTGCGCTGTGATTGACAGTGCAAGTTGGCCAATCAGGAACGCTACTAGCGCTGCACTAATAAAACAATAATGGCCACCTCCTTGCCTGATCGTCTCGAGGAGTAATGTCAGCGTTTGTCTAGTTTAAACAGCCATAAAGTGCAGTTATTGCAGAAATAGACTCAATAACAACAATTAAACAAGTACAGGAGTATCGCCGCAACCGGGGAGTTTCTCGGCTTTTGTTTTTGCCATTCTCCTGAGCGGATCTGGGTTTGACTGGATCCGACCCTGATTGGATCCGACCCTGATTGGCTGAAGGAGTTGTCTGTCAAGGCAACTACGCCCGCCCATGCTCCTGCCCCTGCTAAGGACTGGGTGAAGAGTTGGGGCCAGACCGTCACGCAGAACCAAATGAAATGAGAGTTCACGTGACGGGCTGGTTTACCAGGCTACAGTAGGGTTCTCTATGCCAAATGCTCCTTTGAAAATCTACAGAGTGAAGTAATTGTTGTACCGTGTTGACAGGTTCATCTCTTTGGCCACTCTGTGGGACATGCTGACAGCTGCCACCCTCCTCGGTTCAGTGACACCTATAATCCCACTGCCACTGGAGAAGGAGAGCAGAAGAATTAAGATAATATCAGAACAGATTATATTGGATACTAATGTGTGACCTCCTCTAAAGCTGCGTTCACACCGACCTATTAAAGTTTTTCGCTGGCATCGAGTTTACATACAAAGTCAATGCAAACGAGCGATTGGGCGTATATTCGCCCGGGAGAAAAATCGCTGGGCGTCCGAGCGACAGAGACAGAGCGATAGGGAGAAAATACGCTCGTCGCCCCAGATAAAATATCCCAACTCGAGCGAAAATACGCTGGCATCAGTCGCTCACTGTTCAACGCTGATTGGCTGCCGTGTGAGAGCGAGTCAAGGATCACACTGGCTTGGAACAAACCGCTGGTTTATTGTGTGGCAACAAACCGCATTGACAGGCTGACAGCTGACATGAAGTGAAGTCTGTACTACCGGTATGCAGCTCGCATTAAGAGCACGCTGATAGGCTTAGCTTGTAAACATCTACGGTGGCTCGTAGTGGACAAACATCATGACATTGCGTAACGTTATAGCCCCCACATGTCCGTCAATTCGTGTGCCTGTTGATGAGCGATGTAAACAGAGCGACAGAGCGATTCCAAAGGGTTGAATCAAGCGACAGAGCGAAAAATAAATATCTCGGTGTGAACACAGCTTTAGACGTTTTGGAGGAAAATATCCAGTGAAACATTTAAGGATGCTACCAAAAACAGGGGATAAAAGGACTGGTGTACCTGGCATAGCCTGCCTCATACAGGAACTGAGGCACTTGAGTGGTCTTCCCACTTCCTGTCTCTCCGCAGAGGACGACACTGTGATTCTCTCTCACCACCTCCATGATTACCTGCTCCTCCGCCAGTACTGGCAGCCTCAGACGAGCTTCCTGTAGCATGTGCAAAGACAGAGTGAAAGACACACAAAGCAATGACTCCTCTCTGTAAGAAATAAATGTGTGTAGCTTACTCACTTATTCACCCAGACTATCACTCTCTCTCAGACAGACAGACAACCACACAGAACACAAACCTGTATTTCTGGCAGTCTATCAACTGGAATGAAGACAGCAGGTTGGGATGGCTCTTTGCTGGGGACCTCGCTCTGATCTGAACCCTTCCTCTCATTCTGTCCATCTGTCACTGTCGCCCGTTCTTCTTCCTTCATCTCCTCCTTGCCCCTTGTCTCCTGACAGGGAGAGCTGGCTTCCTTAGACCCACACGCCTCTGTGGTCTCATTCCCTCCATCATCCTCATCATCATCATCATCAGAGGAAGTGCCCAGATCGCTGCTCTCTTCTCCCTTTTGCTCTTCCTCATCTTCTTCATCCTCTACTTTCCATTTTCTTTTCCTGTTGGCTCCGCTCAGGCTGCTGATCTTCGGCCCTGAGCCTCCATCTTCCACTTCATCTGTTGTCCTGGAAAGACATCAACAGTCAGACACCACACCACCATCTCCCATCCCCAAATGAGAACCACAGACATATCGTACTGCTTCTATGGCTTAGCTTGCATGTGTGCGTTTAGCTTAGCTTATATATATATATATATATATATATATATATATATATATATATATATATATATATATATACTAGGCGCGCTCAATGCCTAGGCTCGGCCGTAGCTTGGCTTTGTCTGCTTTATTGGCGCGCACGGGCGGGGGTGTGTGTGCATGCGTGTGTGTGTGTGCGCACATACTGTTTATTCTGGTAAAGCTTGTCTCCTGTGCCCAGTTTGGATGTGGTGTACAGCTGCTTCAGCTCAGACTCTGGAAGCTGCACCTCAGCCAGCTTGGTCAGTATGTCGGCTCTCTGAACAGGATAGAGGAGAAGAGGGATCCTTTAGGATGTTGGTGTCCATTATATCAAGTTTGCCCAACAGTCATTGCGTGTCTAAACATTTTACATTTTATGCATTTACCCAATGCTCTGAGGCATAACAACAGCTTACAATGACTGAGTAAATAAGAGACGTCAACTCTCAGCCACTGAGCAGATCCACTGGAGCAACCTGGGGTTTAGTGCCTTGCTCATGGACACTCATCCATACTCTCAGATTAAGTTTAGGCATGATGCGCACTGCACATGATGTCAGACTGCCTCCTACCTGAGCTTTCTTCTCCTTGATTTCCAGGACCTTCTGCAGCTGTTTCCTCTGCTTCTTAGTGAGGGGGTGTTTCTTGGAGAGAGGTCTCCGTCTCTCTATGGCTTTATTCTTCTTAGCTTTGTTGGCTGGGAGGACCAGGGCATTGCTCTCATCCACACCCTTAAGTTTGGACCCAGCTGTTGAAGGAAAACAAGTCGCATCAGAAGCGAGGAGACAACCCACAGGCCAGACACGAACAGACAATAATTTCACTGTTGTCACGGAATAATTTCACCAGTTCACTGATTTTACTTGTGAACGCCCATCTCTCCTCTTTTCTTACCTTCCAGTTCCACCACAACGTCTGTCTTCTCACCCCCAGCTGGTTGTTGAGGGTCATTCTGCTGCCTCCCCTTCCAGTTATGTCTCCTCCTTAGTCTCCCCATCTCTGACTGAAGCTGTAGATTAATCAGTGAATAAGTCAAAAGAAGCTAGACAGCCAGCTAGAATAGTGTAGATCCACTGTTTAATTCTATAGCTAACTAGGAGTAGCGTATTTATTTAGAGTAGTACGATCATCTTACAGCTAACTTAGCTACTTTGGTAATGTTAGCTAAATACAACAATCTCGTACATGCTTCTGTCATTCAAACAGCCGACTAAATCCGTATAAACTTTTATAAAATACAAACCTTTTATTTTAACGAGACAGACAATATCATTGGAGTTGAAAGACTTGACGCTTGGAATTCCAATCCAGCACACAAATCTCACGTGTAAACAGATGCTGGTCCGTTGGGTAAAACAGTCCGTCGGTGAAACGTTTCGTCGGAAAGGTTCCGCTGCAGAAACAACAAAAGTATCTCACACCCCCCCCCCCCCCCCCTCCACACACTTCAAATAAAAAGAGAACAGAGAAAAAGAAAACAGAATTACTATTTGGAGTATTAAAAAGGTATGCATTATTTAGAAAATGTTGATATATTTTTGCATAAATAAGCCAAAGAATTAAGATCTACATTTAGTAATCAGCAGGTGTTGCTCAGCTGACAAATTCAAGATTCAAGATTAACTTTAATATCCACAGTAATAATCAGATTACAAACGAGGAATTTTACTTAGTGCAAATATGCAGCACAGTGGTCACTTCAACAGTAGAAGACAAAGCAATCACAGAATATTACAATATAAAGTGCAGCCCTTTAAAGTGACTATGGGGGGCGGGGCGGACTATAATGTCAGAGGGGGGGGGGCAGGGAAGGGGGGGGGGGGACCCAGGGAAGGGGGCGGGGGGCGGCTCAGGGGGCACAATTGACTCATAAGAATTGCAGGGACTTTTTCAATTTAATATCTTTATTAACCCAAATTTTTGCATCCAGAAAAGATATACTGTATATAAAAGGATAGATCAATATAAAAATTATTATGTGATCAAATCTAAATGCAGTTCTGCACAATGTGAGTCAAAAAATATGTAGGCCTAATGTAATTATGGGACAATAGTACTGATCAGTTGTAAATATGAATCTGAATAAATTGTCTCAAATAGCATGCATGGTAAGTTTATATTAATAAATAACAAAAATACGTAGTCCTATTTCAAGTTAACAAACAAAAATACAGTTTGTACGATACAATGCAAATGGAAAATCTGCCTCACATCAACACCCTGACTGACTGTATTCTATGTATGAATTGAAGTTGACACAGTCAACTCACAGTCATTTCTCCTTCAGTCGGCAGGCAACTTTCCCCCAACTCTACAAAAGCATTAGACATAATTACAGTGTATTGTGCAACACTTTTGCACCTATAACCACACAATAGACTCCCTTCCTTCGTCCAGCTCAGATGCTGCTGTCCTTTAAAGGCTCGTACTCATTCCCCATCATGCCCTCCCCGACGGCAAAGCTCTCCTCTTTGGTCCTTCTCGCCACCCTGGAGAGCCTCTCGAACCTCCTCAGAAACACGATGACCGCCACCAGCAGTGCCACCTGCACGGCCACAAACACAAACAGACACACCTGTGAGGCGAAAGCCAGGTCGCAATACCAGTAGTGGCAGGACTCCAGGACCTCCTCCTCGGTGAGGTACGCCACCAGGCGCCCTCTGAGGCCAGGAGGGGAGCTGCAGCTGACATTGAGGTGTGAGGTGTGGCCCATGGGCCGGCCGAGCAGCCAGGCTCGCAGGTAGAGGACGCCGCAGTCGCACGTCCACGGGTTGCCGTGCAGAGAGACAGAGAGGAGGGAGTCCAGGGCATCCAGCAGCCCGTTAGGGAGGGTGGTCAGTAGGTTGTCGTGGAGAAGGAGCTCGGTGGTGCCAGTTGGAAAATGGGAGGGGAGTGAGGTGCTGGTGAGAGACCTGCCGCTGCAGTCCACCCGGCCGCCACGGCAGGAACAAAGACCGGGGCACTCTGATGACCTTTGACCTCTGGCTCCACACAAGAGGAGTAGACACAGGAGTAGAAGCCCCTTCATCATTATGAATCAACCTGATGAGAGGAGAGGAGAGGAGAGGAGAGGAGAGGAGAGGAGAGGAGAGGAGAGGAGAGGAGAGGAGAGGAGAGAGGAGGAGAGGATGCATTTGATGCTGTGATCAGATCAGTCACACACACAAGTAGAGAGGAAAAAGCCATTGCATATCCTTGATGGCTGAAATATGTGTGGAAGACAGATAACACATTAGGCTGTGGGAAAAGTGTTGTCCAGTGAACGTGTCAGAGAGAGATAGGAACACAAAGGGGAAATTCACTCAGGGATGGTCAAGAGATCATTCATCTTTTACCGGAATTATAGTTAACTTAGCTAACCTACCATGAGAGAGAAAGTGTAGTTAAATTCCATAATGAGATAACCACCGTTTGCAAAAAAGTAAAGCTTCTCTTACAAAATGATTGCTGACATGAAAGTACAGAGTGGAAGTTTTTTGAGTGAAAGTTTATTCATGCTCAAGTAAGTGCACAAATGAACAAAAGTGAATAAATCAGCATGGGACAAACACAAACAAGGCTTATTATGCAGCTATTATGTGCTTTTGTTCATTTAAACACTTATATGTCGCAGGAATAAACGTTCACTTTTTACATCCAAGGAACTTGCAACCTGTTTTTCTTTTGTTTAATCTTGTGGCCACCTTGGAAGGCTTTTTCTTCTTTCTTTCCTCTTCTTTTTTACATGGATGACATGAAAGTAAAGCACACATACAGTATGGCTTTCTATCAAAGTAATGAGTCATTTACTGATGATGACATGATGATCCCTTGTTACTGCACCAAAACAATGCATAGTTTGCGCTTAAGAACAGTACACACTGAGTCTGTTACATACAATGTAAATGTACTGAGAGAAATAGGCTGTTGAAGTCAAGGCCATTTATTTTTTTATTTTTTAGGCCTTATTCAATCAAGACTAGGTGACTTACTGCCATCAAGTGAGTACTATTTTCAGCACTGTGCACACAAGCTGCACTGATGGAGTGAAGAACATTGATGTAATTAATGCTCTATAATACCAACATTTGACTGCTCTCTTGTCTGCGCTGGAGCACACATGTAGTTATAGATGAATCGATTAGCTGCTCCTATCCATATATGTATCCTGATTCAGTGAATGTGCACAGCCTGAAGTGATTCAGGCTGTGCAAGGAAGAACCATTTACAGATTGACGTCACAGATTGACATTCACTCTGGAGACCAACATGTGTGTTTTGTTGACTAACTCTGTCATTGAGCTGCTGTCTGATTCTAAGCTGATTGCCTCCTTCAGGTCTGAGTGAGCTCCACACCTTAGAGCTGACCTCTGCCTCTACACAGGTTAAATCATCAGGTTTGAAATGTTCATAGGGTTCTGAAGGCTGCAAAAGTGAAAAGTGTCATTATGGTCTGAGGAGAGAAAGTTACCTTCAGTGTTGCGTTGTCTTCAGGAGAGGAAAGGACCGTGTTTCCCACAGTGGCTCTGAGAGGCGCAGCAGTATATATGTGAGCCTTACTTACAGCTGGCACTCACTGATAAAGGCCGCTGTGTGAAAGACGGATACACACAGACGCATCAACACACACATGCACGCACGCACGCACACACGCACACACACACACACACACACACAAGTAAGCAGACACAAACTTCTAACACGACAAAGGAAGGATCTCATACAGTGGCAGGGAGATCCACAGTTCAGGACATAGAACAAACAGTGGCCTACAGCCTATCAGATGTCTAAGGAATTACCAACCATCATCATGTGCAAAGCATGAAACATTAATTTCAGAAGAACAATCAGCAGTTCTGGGTCCCGTTACTGTAAGATAATTGTTATTTCTCTCTCTCCCATTCATTCACACTAACGTTTTTTGGCTCCTCTGACTGGCTGTGGGAAGATCATGCTGTGTGAGGGGGAAGAGTGGCTGGAGAAGATAAAGTTATGAATCAGCAGATTCTCTTCCTGCAGCTCTGCAAGACTCACTCTCTGTGATGTGGCACAGAGAATGTGGTAGGGTCGGCTATATTGTGCTGTTTCCCTGAGCCCTGAGATGGCAGAGGTGCAAGTCCATAATGCAGTGGTTCTAAAACTTTTCTAAAACTAAGCAATGCCTTTCATTTGATTAGCAGACGAGGCCTAGAGGCTGAAACTATTCAGAATTTCACCAGAATAAAACAAAAGAAATTGGAGAAAAGTCAGGGGAATTACACAATAATACATTTGTTTAGGAAAACGTTTATGCCATAAATCACCTGGTGATCCCCAAAATGATCTTACAACCCCATGTGGGGTCCTGATCCCCAGTTTGAGAACCACTGCCATAATCCTCAGAGAAATAGTGCGCAGACAGCGAGGTTCAAACAATTTGAATCAAGTTTATTGGTCTGTTTATGTTTATTGGGCACACCATTATAACCTCAGACTGACGACACAGCTCAGCCAGACAGAGACCATGCACAGCCTTAGGGCAAAATATGTACTGTACCTCAACCTCAGGAGAGTTTAAACACACACACATTTTCTCATACACACATACACACACACATTCTCTCATACACACACACACACGCACGCATGCTAACTCAAACACACATAGGATACACGTCTGTACATTTCACCTATGCATAACAGTCACGCAACTCACTTGCAAATATAGAAATGCAATTTCAAACAGAAGCATACAGTAGATACAGTATTCGCTCCTCATTGGTGATCTTTTTTACCATCCCATAGTGGTAACAAGGCATAGGTCATAATGCATTTCATAACAAGCTATCAGCTATGAAGCAGTAAAAAATAAGCCCACGGCTGTAAGCGGATATGAGTAAGTGCAGCATGCTTGCACATGCACCATGTACTGTACTGTATACCCCCTCATTATGTCAAAGGCCCTCGATTCACAGTTAGCCACTGGCATTAAGTGCATTTTCAATTACGCCAGCAAATGTCAAAATGCTGGAAGAAGATACTATTTTGAACAGCCATAAGTAAAAATGTTGTCCATCAGAATATGAAGATATTCATGATGATCATAGAACAAATAAACAAGAAAAGCTAGCTGGGATTTTTCTTTCTTTTGTGCTGTTCAACAAAATTAAAGTCACTGGAGTAGCTTTGCAGAGACAGATGGAGTTTTATGGACGGATATCTGGACGACATCAAAAGAGAATGTTTCATGAAAGACACAGACACACATGCGCACACTCAGTGACACGTACACACACACACACACACACACATACACACACACACAGATATATTAATACAAAAAAACAATATCTATGTTCAAATCTAAACATCACCAACAACCTAATTTGTTTTACAAAACATTTTGTAGCACGCATATTCATATCCTGACAAAATATCCAAAAGTTTTAGCATTGCATTTATAAATTAGATACACTGAGTAGTAATTTAAATTACACGTTTATATTATATATGTTAAGACTGTTAACCACAGCAAGGGGCTCAAAATGGGCAAAAGGTACAGTTCAGAAAAATACCCTCTAACAACACAATCCTCCAGGCAGACAAACTATACAAAGCACCAAACAGATAAATTTACAGCCAGAGTTGCCACTAACACAATGTTGTGCTGCATTTATTGTCTGAGAGTCTGATTGTAGTTTGGCAATCAGACAGCAGGTGGCGCTGTAGCATGGACTCGCTCTGGGAGACATCACTGGTCTTTTTCATGCATCTGCTGCTGCATCTTGTTCAGCATCTCCTGCATCCTCTTCAGCTGCAAACAGAAAGGGAGAGGGGGTGAAACTCAAACACATTGTGAATGGACAAGTCAGCCTGATCCAACCATCGAGAGAAAAGTGTAGTTATAAGTTTAATCTCTATGGATCCAACATCATAACATGAGAGCACTGATTTAGAGCATGTGGTGCTGGAACTATCCATTGAAACTAACACAAATGCATCTATTTTTAGATGAGGCAGCTCCTTCTATTCAAGAGGCCTTTTATGCATTTGCATAAACATCTGCATCTACTTAAACTGAATCAAGGAACCTATAAAGAAGGAGAAGATATCACGCACGTGGCAACGTTAACATTTTGCATTGGGGCCAGACTTTGGGGCCAATACTATTGAATTGAATGAGGCGCGTATGGTAAGTCCCACTACAAACCATCATATCTGTCCATCCAATATTTGTTCCATCAAAGGGAGGGTTGGTTTAAAAGGATGCTCAGATCCCATCTACATTCACACACAACATCTCACTCACAATGATGTTTGTAACATCACTTTTTCTTCTAGGTCTGTTTTCTAATGTATAGAGTAGTACAGACAACATATTCATATTTGGGTTATTGGCCAGCTAGAGGGCTAGCTGACCACGCTATTGTCTGTCTTAACTTATATTTGCTTTTTATTCTTTCTTCTGTTCTTTTTCCTTGTGTTTTTGTATTTTAATTATTGCCTATCATGTAATCTGTTTTTTGTCTTAGACCCCAGGAAGACTAGCTGTCATCCAGGCGGCAGCTAATCCTTTTTAATAAACAATAATAAACAATAAACCTGCGATGCTGCGCAATGGCTGCGCAGCCTCCATCCGTCACCGTTGATACACTGTATGGGTATTCTACTAGTTTAGATAATAAAACATCAGTCAATATCACATTATTTGAATCTGGTGGAAGTATTTTTCAATTAAATCCGAAATAACACAGACATGATAGTTTATAGTGGGACTTTACATGCCCGCCCCATTCACTTCAATAGAACCTATACGCAAAGACTGGCCACAAAGCAAAATTGGAACGTTTTGACGTGAGTGATGTCTTTTCTTTCATAGGTTCCTTGAACTGAACATGGAGCTGCACGCTATCAGCACTGAGGATTCTACACGTTTTCTAAATATGAACTCATATATGTAGTGGAAGCTGTTATGTTGTGCTTGTGTCTTGTGTTTGATTATGTATTTATTATACTGCTGTTGGCTAGGGTAGGTAACTGGTGATTTGTGATTTGTGTCTTGTTTATTAGTTTGTTAGCCTGTTAGCTTGTTTTATTCTGTATTGGGCTTCTAAATGTGTTTTTCCTCTGATTTTGGCACAAGGGATAGTAACATCTTGTCCTGTGTATTAATTAATATCTTATTTTTTTTAACTCTATCACAGTGAGGGCATAGACACATTTCCATGTGGGGGCGATAAAGATCTTGTCCTGTCCAGTCACACTGTTCAGTGTCTGGTGAAACGGTGATGGCTGCTTCATACCTCCTCATCTTTCATTTTGATCAGTTTCTCGGTCTCTGCATCAGGAGTGGACAGAGGCAGGATGGGGATGGGACTCTCCATACGGTTGTCATGAGCCAGTTTACTGCATGGGAAAGACATGGAGGAGAGGCATTCAAATCTGCATCCGCATCTCTAGACGTCAGCAGTAAAACCAAGATGTTTACACAACATTCACCCTCTTCTACTTTCTCATGTCTCACCTTACTCACACACACACACACACACACACTCACCTGGTCATCTCCTGTATGCACTGGGCCCTGTAGTTCTCGTAGTGGACGTCACAGGTCACGTCTTTCAGGTCGTGCATGTGGGAGCGAATCAGCATGTTTCTCAACTTCACAAAGTCACAGTGCGACTGGTTGTCCACTGAGCACGCGAACGAGACAGAGAAGCGACCTTTCAGTGAGCGTCGACTATCGTGTTGTGGCATGCAAGCTGTATCTCATGTATTAATTTGCATAATGGTTGGCTGCTTCGATACATAATGTATGAGTTTACCTTCAACAATGCCCCAGGGGTAGAGTCTCCCTCTCACCCTCTGCCCTCGCGCTTCCACCACGGTGTTACTGCCGATGACTGCGAACGGCGTGCACTCCTACACACACGTCACGGGAAGGAAGACTTTTTAAACGGGGTGCACTCCTACACACATGTCACGGGAACGAAGACTTTTTAACCTTTGTTAAAAACTATTCCTGAGCATGCTTGCTTCCACTAACAGTTCATTGTTTAATACCATGTAAGTAATAGCTGAGGGAGGGGAAAGTGTTTATTCACCTTCATCACAAATAATATATAATTGAATTTTGTTGTAATCGAGCAATATCCGTGAATATTAGCTGACTCCAATATAAAAGCAATACAGAAATCTAGACAAATATCAGATGCTAATGGAATATGCTCCATATGTATTTGGAGAGCAACATGCTATTTTGGTGCCCTACTCACATTTCCTGGGATACTGAGATGTGAAACAAATAAAGTAGCCTGTTACTCAGGTGCTTAGCCTAGTTTATAGCACAAGGTACAGTTACAGTACATTGTATTCATAAATGAGCTGGACTCTAACACACACAAATGTATTCCACCGCGCGGACTCACCTTCAGCTCTTTGTCAAGCTGTTTAAACTCTTCGTCCTCATCAGAGTCGCACTCAGGGAACTGGTACACCTTGATGGCAAACTTTTCTATCTCCTCTCGTATCTAAATTAGATGCACACAAAAAGGAAAAAATCATATGTATTGGATTTGTTTTTTCATGAAATGTGCTATATAAATAAAGGTTGATTGACTGGTTGAAAATATGTTGTGCTTACACCAAACAGTCTCTACATACATTGATTTCTCTCTAAAGCTGCAGCACGGCACTCACCCTGTCTTTGAGTTTCTTTATCTCATTGGGTGTGAGGCAGTCAGCTTTGGCGATGAGTGGAACTACGTTCACCTTCTCATGAAGAGCCTTCATGAACTCCACATCCACCGGACGCAGCCTGAGGCGAGACACACAAGTGTCACAAGAGTGAGAGGAGAGGACAGGTCAGAAGAAAGGTGTTTACATGCTCATGCCCGGATCAGGCCTTTAACCTGGTGATGCTCATCAAGTTTCAAAAATCCAAATCAAACTGTATGAAATGTGAAATAAAAATGCACAATGTTATTGAATTCAATAAAAATGCAGACTTATCTTGAATTACAGGTATTTATGCTTATAGTTAAACAGGTAATGCTCTTTTCTGAATGGTCTCTAGGTCTCTAGTGTGGGGTGGTAAAGTTTCATAAGGCTGTGATTATACTAGAGATCACAATAGGTCATTTTATACAGTGAGGTCAAGTTTCAAAAAATGGTCTCACGACGATGAAATGGCTACTATGGGGACTAACATCATCACACATGAATACAATTGAACTCATTGAATCGACAAGAGTCAGATTTCCAGTCACACCCAATTTATGTAATTCCAAGACTGTTTAGGGACCCAGCAGGCATATTAAAATAGAATAGGTGCAAATAACACATTTATACTGCATGCAACCCCCCTTCCTGCCAAAAACCGCATGTGATTAGTATGAAGTGGGCATGTCTGTAAAGGGGAGACTTGTGGGTATCCATTGAACCCAGTCTCATGCCAATATATTGAGGTGAGAGGTCAAGGAACCCCTTTGAAAATGGCCACGCCTTTAAAAATTAGCCCAGTAGAGCCTATTAAAGACAGTAATGTCGTCCGTAGACGCCGACATCCTCAAGGAGTTGGTGCCCCTGGAGTCTTGGAGCCCCTGGGCAGTTGCCCATACTGTATGGTTAATCCGCCATCCAATCCAAATCAATTTGAGGACTATGGATCGAAAACCAACCATATACATTAAGGGGCCTTTAAAGGTGTAACATTTTCTGTGGGCTCTCGGAAGTGGTGTGTGTAACAATAACAGTAGTATTGGTGTTTGAATAGTATCCCTAAGGTTTCAGTGCACCTGTCATCACTATCAGGACCTGTTATTCCACCTGGTCATCAACTCTGACATCACATTCCTGTGTGTGTGTGTGTGTGTGTGTGTGTGTGTGTGTGTGTGTGTGTGTGTGTGTGTGTGTGTGTGTGTGTGTGTGTGTGTGTGTGTGTGTGTGTGTGTGTGTGTGTGTGTGTGTGTGTGTGTGTGTGTGTGTGTGTGTGTGTGTGTGTGTGTGTGTGTGTGTGTGTGTGTGTGTGTGTGTGTGTGTGTGTGTGTGTGTGTGTGTGTGTGTGTGTGTGTGTGTGTGTGTGTGTGTGTGTGTGTGTGTGTGTTATTACCCATGCCCAAATGGAGGTATGAAGTAGAGGCAGCAGTGGACCCTGTTGTCCTGGATGTTCTTTCTGTTAAGCCCGCTCTCATCTCTGAAATACTGCTCAAACTGCTGATCGATGTAGTCTGTGATCGGCTTCCAACTTGGAGACACACAGGCACACACACACATACACACACGCACGCACGCACGCACACACACACACACACACACACACACACACACACACACACACACACACACACACACACACACACACACACACACACACACACACACACACACACAAACGTTGGCAACGCATTCAGAAACAGTAAGTCAAGTGAGGAGATTGAATCTGGTGCACATCAGGTCTAATCACAAGCAGGGAGCGATTGGTCCGGGACCAGGAAGTTAGCTCACCACTCGTTATTGTTGACGGCGTCTCCGAACCCTGGCGTGTCTACAATGGTCAGTTTGAGTTTGACTCCTTTCTCCTCAATGTCGACTGTATGCTTGATGATCTCCACGGTCTGGTTAATGCGCTCTGCAGAGCAGCCACAGAGGGAAGGTGTTGCACAGTGAGTGAATGAGAGAAGAAAAGGCTTTTGCGACAGAGTTTGGGGACAAAGCTGAAACTGACTTTGTGTATAATAATAATGATAGACAGCATATGTTAGGAATAATGTACAGTAAGCAGGTCAGAAGGTAATGATCACCCACAAGGGGCTTATTTTGTAAAGAAATCAATGTACATTATCCCACATACTACAGAGATACTTGCCAAAAGACATTCATTAATCATCTGACATGACATTTGATTTAAAAGTATTTGATTACAAGCGAAAGTAATTTACAATCTTCTGCCAAAAAGTAGCCCAGCAAGACTATCTGCAGTCATCAGCGAGTAACCTCTTTGGCAGAAGGTATTGCCAGTTAATTTGATTAGAAATAAACAAACTCAGCTGAACGTCTTGACCATGAGAGACGTCTAATCATATCACAGTGTGTGTTCATCGGCCAATCAGCATGAAGTATTCAACAAAGCTGTCTAATAAATAGCCAGAGAGTAGAAATAGCCATAGAGCAGTGTATTAATAAATATAACGAATATCGTGAGAACACCCACCCTCAGCATTAAGTAACTTCCTGTCTTTATAGAGGTCTGTGAGGAACAGGCTGTTGACCAGAGTGGATTTACCCATCCCCGACTCTCCTGCAACACAGACAGAGAGAGATGGGAGAGTTACAAAATGCACATCCTATCAACCTAAACACAGTCAAAAAGGCAACATTACCAACAACAGTCAACATATATTTCTGTCATGTTTGCATCATCAACTACCAACTGACCTGCCACCATGAGAGTGAAGTCAAATCCCTTCTTCACAGACTTCCTGTGGACCTGGTTGGGCAGGGTGGCAAAACCCACATACTGTTTCTCCTAGAGCAGAGACACAGGGACAGAGGAAAGAGGAGGGGCTAAGTATTATTACACTAAGTGTTGATGAATGCTTTGTTCAAGATCGTGTAAGAAATGTATAAAATACTAAAAGTGCAAAAGAGGTGAGTACTGATGTCATCAGGTGCAGATTGGCCCGTCGATCACGCAAAAAAAGACAAAAAAGACGGTTTCTAATGCGAAGACAAAATAGATCTGGCAGCTCTTTAAAGCAACAAAATCACAACAGACGGACAGGTTGTAGCTGTAACGGAGAAGATCTACAATTGAATGGAAAAACGCGTGCATAGCATTCCATTGAGTTTGCTGAGAATAACTAGGGTGTAAGATTTTCCACTAAATCCCACACACATGCACGTACACACACACAGACCACACACACACACACACACACACACACACACACACACACACACACACACACACACACACACACAAGCACACAGGCACAAACACACAAACACACACGCACAGAACCACAGGATGCCAGCCTCTGACTGCAGCAGACTGTAGCTCTCAGTCCGGTAGGTTTGCTCTGCGTCTGGCAGAATGTCATCCTTGCTCTGTTGCCCAATCGGAGCACACACTGACATGCGTAGATATAAATACACACACAAGGCGAGTCGGCCGCAGGCTGCCGGAGTGCTGGGCCCATTCACTCACACACACACACACACACACACACACACACACACACACACACACACACACACACACACACACACACACACACACACACACACACACACAAGCTACAGTGAATAGACCTGAAAAGCTCTTTTTCACCCTCCAAATACACAAGCCAAACACAGTCGGTGTCCTTATAAGCTGTCATAACTTGTCATAGGCATTTCCGACGGCCCCTCGGGTGAGGACTGCATTTACAAATACACACACACACACACACACACACACATACACACACACACAAACACACACATACAGGCTGTGTTCTAAGAGGCCCTTGAGCTGCGGAGTGAGTAGAAGGAAAACTACAGATACCGTAAAGCAATGACTAATCATACAAACACTTGATGTGAACAGCTTGTGAGGGAACACACACATCAGTTCACCAGTAAAGCTGTCACTATCACTGAACACAACATGACCTGAACACTAAGCTCATACTAACTAAGGCATGAGACAATGCTACTGATGCTGTCAGTATGTCTTCAGGTGTGAGGGAGGTATTGTTTGCATGCACAACCTAATCCATGAGATACTAGCTTGTCTTAGCTTGATCCCGAATCCCTTCTTTCTCTCTTATACGCTCTTTTCTCCCCCTCTGTGTGCGTTGATTCCACCACTCTCTCCGTCCGTTGTCGTCCCGTTCATTTCCCCGTCATCTCCTTTACCTTCTGTCTAGCGGTTCTCACTCGTGGGCACAGCAGACGTTCGACCAGTTTCTCCTGAAGCATGATGGCATCCATACTAAGCCGCCCCGACACCAACGGACCAAAAATAGCTACGGTCTCAGAAAGTGAAACGCGCAGCAGGCAAAGAACACAGACACAGCAACCTCGAAAAGTCTCTGGGACTCAGAGAAGAACTCCTCCCTGGGACGCACACTCCTCTCTCCCTCCCTATCTCGTGCCCAGATTGAGTCCAGCACACCTCTTTCCTGTTTGCACCCTTTTATATGTTCCTCCTACTTTCCTCCTCTCGCTTCCCTTCTCTTCTCTCCCTCCCTCCCTGTTTCCTCTGCCCTACAGCGCTCCAACACTCCCTGTTCAGACAGGTAGACAGGAATTCTCTCAGAGGGAGGCAGATGGAGAGAGAGAGAGAGAGAGAGAGAGGGAGAGAGCGGGGGAGAGAGAGAGACAGTGGGGGGGAGACAGTGGGTGAGAGAGAGAGAGAGAGAGAGAGAGAGACAGTGGGAGAGACAGTGGGAGAGAGAGTGGGAGAGAGACAGTGGGAGAGAGAGGTAGTAAGAGGTAGCAATTTGAGGGAGGAAACAAGGAAAGGATGGAGGAGGAAAGTTAAGGTCTAAAAGAAACTCATTCATTCAGCCTGTATCCCCTCCCCTCCCCTCCCCTCCCCTCTCCTCTCCTCCCCCCCAGCTCCGCCAGTTGAGAAATAAAAACATTGGACTGAGAAATTACCATCAACTCAGAAAGAAACAGAGAGAAAAAGAGAGGACAGACAGACAGACAGGCAGACAGACAGACAGACAGACAGACAGACAGACAGACAGACAGATTACAGACAGACAGGCAGACAGACAGACAGACAGACAGATTACAGACAGACAGACAGACAGACAGACAGATTACAGACAGACAGATAGACAGACAGATTACAGACAGACAGACAGACAGACAGACAGACAGACAGACAGACAGACAGACAGACAGACAGACAGATTACAGACAGACAGGCAGACAGACAGACAGACAGACAGATTACAGACAGACAGACAGACAGACAGACAGACAGACAGATTACAGACAGACAGATAGACAGACAGATTACAGACAGACAGACAGACAGACAGACAGACAGACAGACAGACAGACAGACAGACAGACAGACAGATTACAGACAGACAGGCAGGGAGGCAGGCAGACGTCATGGACTCTTGTTGACTTCATTGTAAAAAGATGTGAAACAAAGAGAACCTGTATGAACATGACCCTGACAAAAGTTATGGCATAGCTCAAAACAAACAACAGATAGAGATGGCTCCACATCGCAAGCACAGACATGTGGAGGAAGAGGTTATCAGGCAAATGTCATCCATACATTTACTGTCAAATAGTAGTGCTGTGTAGATATGCCTCAGAGCTGAATAGAGACCACTCAGCCTTGGTCTAGACTGCCCGCTATTCAACACAACTTCTCTGTCAACTCCACTGGTGCGACGGTTAGTTCAGGAGTGTGTGTGTGTGTGTGTGTGTGTGTGTGTGTGTGTGTGTGTGTGTGTGTGTGTGTGTGTGTGTGTGTGTGGAGAGGTGAAGTAAGGGGAGGCCCTTCTCGTGGCAGAGGTTGGAGTCAATTGTTTCCAGATGTGGTGGTGTGTAAGCATGTGTGTGTGTGTGTGTGTGTGTGTGTGTGTGTGTGTGTGTGTGTGTGTGTGTGTGTGTGTGTGTGTGTGTGTGTGTGTGTGTGTGTGTGTGTGTGTGTGTGCGGGAACATAAGGGTGTGGCCCACTCATAGCTGATGTGGGGAGCAGAGTTTAGATGGGGTGATTGCTCTTTGAAATAAAAGAATGCAAGCTTGCTTCCCCCCCCTCCCCATCTAGGCACACCCCTTGGTGATGCCACGTACAGATATTGTAATCCCACTCCAAACCACAGGAGGGAGACAGAGAGAGAGCAGCGGGTGCAGGACTGGGGAGAACCAGCTCAAGTCTGAGTGCTGACTGAGTGCTGACTAGTCCCTGGGTCTGAGCCAGTGGGCGAGCTCATACTGTAGGTCAGTTTGTGAAGTAGTATGTGGAAGTAACTTAAACCTGCATTCTTTCGAATGGCCTGCAGGGGGCGACTTGACTGCCTGCAAAAACAAGTCCAGTTATATGGACATAAATGGGAAAATGACTGTAAACGAGTTTATGGTCTCACCAGTTTCAAGTCTTCTTCAGTACAGCATGATGTTCATTTTGTAAATGATGGTCCCATTTAGAGTAAAATAGACGATAAAGCAGACTATGTTTTGGGGTGTGATTGACAGGTTGCCTGTCCAGTGATCACGCAGCTCACCAATCACGGCCCAAATAGCAGGCCGCACTGCAGATCTTCTCGTCCAAATTCACGTCACTTCTGGCTCCAAATAACCAAGATGGCGACGGTGAAAATGACAACCTCGAGGCTTCAAAACGGGAGTCCAAAAACCAATGGGTGACATCAAGTGAGCTCTGTCCATAATATTATTTCAAAAAGTACGATATTATCGTACTTTTTGAAAGGAGGAACATGCTTCTTTTTTTTGGCTCAGATATGACACCAAATGCAGCATGTTGGGGCGGGACATTACATGACATGACACAGTGAGGGATCTTTCAAAAATGTAAACCAATGGAATATGATAGTCAGGGAGAATGAGGCAATTTGATTTGATGGGAGGGGCAGAGTGGCGGGATTGTTCAAAAATCTCACGCTGTTATTGGTTGGAAAATTATACTACTACTGCAGCATGAGGTCACCATGAAAGATACTCAGGAAGTAAAAGTAATGGTAGTTAACACTTTACGTCATAGTCAAGATATAGAGTGAGACATCACTGAGAGAGAGAGAGAGAGAGAGAGAGAGAGAGAGAAAGTGTGTGTCTGTGTGTGTGTGTGTGTGTGTGTGCGTGTGTGTGTGTGTGTGTGTGTGTGTGTGTGTGTGTGTGTGTGTGTGTGTGTGTGTGTGTGTGTGTGTGTGTGTGTGTGTGTGTGTGATCTTGGTGGGGGGGGAGGGTTCATCTGAATAGAAGAAAAGAACAGATGTCTTTAAATGGCATTACAATGGCCCCCGGTTAAAGCCCCCTGTCTTTCTCAGTGAGCAGCTGTCCCTCCCATATAGGCAATAGTGAGTTACACACACACACACACACACACACACACACACACACACACACACACACACACACACACACACACACACACATGCAGATGAACAGACAGATAGACTCACTCACACATTCAAAGTTTGTTCTACCTGCTGTCAAGTCAATGATGAAAGTAGGCTACGCATTCATTCTCCATTCATCACTGTCTGTCTGTGTTGCATCTAGACTCCTACTGTGCAAAATCACATTTTTAGCTGGGAACTATTCCATCTGGCATAAAGTGCATAGAACATCATATTTTGCCAATACAGGGACGTTTTGTAACGGTATATTGTAAGACGATACATCATGTGAGACAACTTGGCTGCTAAAGTCATGACTCGGCATCACCTCTCCGGGCCACTTCCAGCTGATCAAACACAGGTGCACAGGGGAGGTAGTGTGTGTACGGCAGGTGCAGAGGGACATAAAGGACAAACCATTAGTCCAAATTAATGACGGGAACCACTGAGCGGGTTGTGTGTGTGTGGGGCAACTTGACCTCATTTGACTTTTAGAAAACCTCAAAAACAGCAACTGCTTGTATGTAACATGTGCCATTTGGTGAACGGCTTTATCCAAACACACAGGATCAGCGTCTAGACTTAAATTGGCCTCTCACTCTGTTTCCATGTCTTCCAAAGTTTTACGTTCTTTTCACAACATGAACAGTGTAAGATTTTCACGTTCTTTCTTTCTTCTGTTCCCCACCATTCTCAATAGTCTCTGTCATCAAAGCAGTCTTTCATATGAGAACACAAAGTCAAGTTGGCTCCATGACTTGTCTGTCTGTCTGTTGACGGGGCTGCAAAGGCAACAATCCAAATATCAGCCACTCAATCAGCAGGCAGCGCTTCTCTCTTCCTCTCAGTCATACAAATGTTGTGGCCTTGGAGGAAACAACTCTCAAAAGGCCACCGCAGTAAACTCCACGGCAATTACCACCAGGGCGCACAAACACACACATACACAATCCAAATGAGATGATGCTGGCCGTGCACACATCTCTCTCCTTCAGCCAGCAGTCCAAAGAGGCTACTGTCCGCTCTCTGTGACAGAGACAGGCACTGTGAAGCAGCCAGACGGACAGAGATGGTCAGTGACCTTTACTGATGACATCTCGACGTCTCACAGCCATCCGGATGACGCTTTCACACCATTAACCCTGAATGCATCCCCTAATGCTTTACTGGCTGCCGGTGCATGGGCCCACAGGCCAGGCAGGGGAGGGCAAGAGGAAGACCAGGGAGAGATACTAGACATTACTAGTCAATAGATACTAGTCGATACTAGAATACTTTCTATCCTGTTCTATAAAAAATGCACATACTTGATGGCACTTTATAGCTCTTTTGCACTTCTGATTGATGCCAAACTGCATTTCATTGTACTCTGTGCAATGGACAATAAAGTTGAATCAATCAATCAATAAGGGGAGACAGGAGTGGTGAGTGTGGGGCAGACAGACGCAGAGGAGATGGGAGGCAGTAAAAACCACCAAGAAATACAAAGATGGACCCTGAACTCCCCCCCCCCCCTCATGTTTGCTCTCCTTGGAGATGCACAGGCCTCTGTGCACTTGGCACTTGGCTGGCTCTAACATGCTAATCTAGAGCATGTAATTGCTCCGGCAACAATAGATTACTCCACTGAGGGACACTTGGCTAACTTAGCATCTGCCCATTCAACAATGGCCTCTTGTGGGAGCGTGGCTAGTCTAGCATGGTATTATTAGCACAGATAGGCGAAAATACATCCAAAATTATTTTGATACAAATTAAAAATACTTGCTCAAAAAATTGATCACAATACAAATACAAAATACTGGTCTGAAAAATTTATTTTAAATACAAATACATATTTTGTATTTTGAAAATACATAAAAATACACTATAAAAACAGATAAAGAGCTGCAACAATTAGTCAATTCATCGATTCATTGCCAAATATTAAATTAATTGCCTATTTTGATCATCTATTAATCATTATGAGCCATTTCTTGAAGGAAAAATGTCCTAATTCTCTGATTCCACCTTCTCAAATGTGACATTTTCTACTTTCTTTAGATGGTAAATTGTCTCTAGTCCTCTGTGACAGTATTCTCCTTTGTGTACCCTCCAACACACTACAGTTCTTCCATTTCAGTTTTAGTTGTTTTTCAGCACAACTTATTTCTCCCTCACTTCAGCTGTTAATTGCCTTTTGTGAGGGCTTTTGACTTACAGACAGCATTTCTACATGTTAACCTCAAGTTTTGGAACTTTGACTATGTTTAGCCAAAGATTTCTGACATCATCACAGTATCTTCTCTTGGTGGTGTCTGTGGGCGGCGGTGTCTGTCACGCAGACATTTATAACTGAAATCCAGAAAAAAACAGGTCCCCTTTAAACAACTTCACATCCACCATGTCTGTAAATTGTCACATAAAGTCTTTAACAGGCTGTGCGCAGAGAAATACAGCAACATTATTTATTCCACCACAAAAGGTTACTTTTCAGGAACATGTAACCCTGGTACAGTATAGTTAAAGTTGCTGCAGTATGGCATTCATGCTGAGCGTAACTTGCTAATCCTCTGGCTAATGTATGGAAACAGTGAGGTTGTCAGCTTTGTAGCAGTGTATTCATTTACCCATTTTGTAGAGCTGTGGGCATTGAGGTGTTTTCTTTTCTTTATATACGGTATATATATATACACTGTATCTATATATATATATATATAGATACAGTGTATATATATAAGCAATAGATCACAACAGGCCGTGGTATATGCTCATTATACCACACCTAAGGGCTGTGCGAAAACACCCTCAGGTGTGATATAATGAGCACCACAGCCTGAAGTGTTCTATTGCTTTTATAAAATGGTTACCAAGTATGGCAATATGAAAGGAATAAACAACTCCAATTTAAATGGCTGTTATTCAGAAATCATACTCTTGGCTCCCTGCACAGAGCCGATGCAGTTGCTGAACAATGGCAGATAGCAACACAGGCTTGGTGACACACAAACAGCTCACGTTAGTGTGGTGTGTTCTATGTTGTTTAATTCTATGTGTGAGTAACAGGAAGCCTTTTGGAAGGTTGCTCCTTTCGTAACCGTTTGTCCACATATGATTTCATCATCTGCCGGACAACAGTTCCTTATCCGTCAATAGACTTCCCCGCCACTCTGAGTCCCAAGCAGTCTGAATCAGCAATACGCACGTATTTACAAGTGTCACAGAAACATTTCAAAGCCACCTACTAGAGCAGAAGGGTTCATTGCTTCTCGACGGCGGGGTTTGAAAGCTCGATACTGCTAATAAATAACTTTAATATACCAATCATTCTGTCTTGTGCTGCTGTGCCCAGCCATCATAGCACTCCACAGCGCCCCTCTGCTCGGAAGCACACGGAAGAACACATCTTGGTATTTGGGAAAAGATTATATCACCACCACAGAATTCAGATAAAAAGAGACATTTATTAGCAGCATTGAGCTTTCAATCCCCACTGCAGAGAAGCAAGGGAAGTCTATTGACGGATAAGGGAGTGCGGAGGGGAGATGATGAAGTCATAACCCAGAAGCAGTTCTGAAAGGGGCTATGTGGAAGGTAACCTATAGGCTGCTGGGGGTGGGTTGTTATGGTTAGTTACTTCCTAGAGCTACAGAGTTGACATACGCTACGCTAAATAAATAGATTTGATCATAGTTCACAGTTTGTCTCACATTGCTTCTTTTTTAATGTAACGACAGTTAGCTAGTTAACTTTGGCTAATGCTTGTGCTAACGTTAGTTAACGCTAATGTTTCCATTTCAGGAGGCAGCTAGCTAGCAAACAGCTAACTAGCTGTCATATACCGATGACGTCACTAGCAGGAGATGACACTAAACACTACCGCAGTGCACTCTGGGTATTGTGGTGCGGAGCTCCCGTTTGCGAGGCTAGGCTAGCTAGCTAAAATTGGTTTTCTCATAACTGTGGTATATTACTGTGGTATACGCTAAATATACCACGGTTGTGAGCCAATCAGATTGCTTGATTTGAGAGGTTATATATATACAGTATATATATATATATATATATATATATATATATATATATATATATATATACCGTATATATATATATATATATATACTACTATACTGAAATGAATACTACTCATTCATTTCATTGGATTAGTCAGAATCCTCACCCCTCTTTCGAAATAACTTGTAATCCCAAACATAATTAAGGTCGACCAAATACTTTTTTTTAAAGAATCCTGCTATCTGGGTCAGCCTTGGGTTATTTTCCAAGAGATCTTTTGAATCACATAGCTGAGGCATGGTAAGCAATGCAGTGCAGTGCATAAAACCTAAGGGCATGATAGAGGAAATTACATGGATGTTTACTGGATGACTGAATCAGAGTATCTGCCAGTGAACAGACTGCAGGGTATCAAACACCTGAAACACCCCGTCTCAGACAGGAACACCAGAATAACAGAACAAAGGTTGATATTATGATTACTGTATCATTTAGATATGTTAATAGGACTGAGGACTGTATGGGGGCTACTAGTGTTTTTACTTCAACTGGAATTATTGTGCTTTGTGCGCTCATTCTACCTCGGCCTTGTGTGAGTGTCTGTCAGTCTTTCAGTCAGTCAGTCAGTCAGTCAGTCAGTCAGTCAGTCAGTCAGTCAGTCTGTCTGTCTGTCTGTCTGTCTGTCTGTCTGTCTGTCTATCTATCTATCTATCTATCTATCTATCTATCTATCTATCTATCTATCGTGTCTACCTTCTTGAATCAACCATTCTCTTTTTCTCTTTTTACCACTTTCCCAGGGGGTCCCCCAGTTTCAAAAGCCCCCCTACCCCACCCATCCATCCCCTGATACGCCAATTCCAGCTCCGCAGCTGGTCTTCACTGAGAGGGTAAGGGTCAGGAGTCCCATCTGTGGCAGCGAGAGTTTGTGTGTGTGTGTGTGTGTGTGTGTGTGTGTGTGTGTGTGTGTGTGTGTGTGTGTGTGTGTGTGTGTGTGTGTGTGCTTGTGTTTAAGACAGAGTGGATGGATGCGTGGAGGCGGAGGAAGTTGGAGATGGTCAAGACTAGGGCTGGGTGTCTTTAAAAAAAGTATGATCCCAGTACCAATACCAGTACCCTTAAACTGATACTGATACCAACTGAGTACTTAATTTGATACTTTTTTTTTTTACAAGACTCAAGACTGAATGCAGGACACACATGCAGAGATGCAAGTGCATCTGAATCAGCATCTGCTACTCTGCTCGGCTCTCCAGAGAGAAATCATAATATGACCGCTGACCTGTTTTTACAGTTAATAGATGTGAGCATTGCAGTACTGCTCTATAGGCTACTATGTTATATATCATCAATCTGTTGATCAATGTTTACCAGGAGTTACTTTGCGATGAAGTGTTGTAATTTACTTTTTTGTGGTACACACTTTCCCTCATCATCTACTTCTATTTAGCTAGTTAGTGATTTCCAGAATCACTTTTGACAACCTGCTGAGAACAGGTGCGTAAGCTTGTTAAAGGGATAGTTCAGATGTTATTCTGACACCAAAACCTGACATTTACAGTTCATATTTTAGATGGCTGGAAACATGCTATCAAACTCCATTGTATCAGCATTAGAAATATCATATTCTCTACGTTTGGCCCGTTATCTATCAAGGCGGCATACGGCTGTAGTAGAAACAGCCATTGTGAATTCTGTATGAGCGGTTCTCTCTGGTCTGTGATCAACACTCTCACCATGCAGTGAACCTCTGCCCACACTGAGCAATCACCACATGGGATTGTGAGTAGGCCAGATAGTGTTGTTCTTTTTTTCCCACTACTCTGTTGCCTGGCAACGCAACATCATATAAGGTGACAGGATAGGAACGTTTAGGCGATGGGAGGGAGAGGGGGAAGGGCCAGAGGAGTGAGGAAATGATTGAGGGAGGCAGACAGACATGGAAAGAGGAAGATGAGCAGAGGAAGAGAGAGGGAAATCAGAGGGTGTTATAAAAGGATTGATTGATTATCAATTGCAATTCTCCTTCTCTGCAACACGATCTCAACATTCAGTCTGAGCGGCCAGGACTGTCTCTCTCATGCTTCTCAGCTCTCTGCCACCTCCTCCACAGCCTGGCTTGGCCACAATACAAAATATTTTTCCCAAAAGAGACAGATGCAGTAGCGTATGTGGGAGTAAAGAATGGATGGCAGCCAGCAGCAACAAGGCGTTAAAAAACAACTACTATTATTATAGTAATATACTGTGTCGTGTTAGAAATGTTGAACTACTGAATGTGTGAGTGGATTGGGATTCATACTAGGGAGTAAAATGCAGCAGTTATAAGGGTTAGCCGTATTAATCCAGGGTTTTCAGCAATCTACTCGTAAGCTTTGCAGTGTGGCGGTGATTCCATGTGACTCCAGTGTTTCCACACTGGATTTGGTCCGACTCCAATTGTTAATTCTGGGAGCGGGCAAATCTGTCTGACCAGCTTATATCTCACAGCAACGAGGGCTGAGGAGAGGCACAAAAGCTCCCAAGGAGGAGGAATACTAGGACAAGAAGATGGAAACTACTTCTAATATACAAAGAACACAAAAGACTACAGAGAAGCATGAGCCTCTTGTAGGGATAAGATACTTTTTTGCGTGGAGGCGGAGGAAGTTGGAGATGGTCAAGACTAGGGCTGGGTGTCTTTAAAAAAAGTATGATCCCAGTACCAATACCAGTACCCTTAAACTGATACTGATACCAACTGAGTACTTAATTTGATACTTTTTTTTTTTTACAAGACTCAAGACTGAATGCAGGACACACATGCAGAGATGCAAGTGCATCTGAATCAGCATCTGCTACTCTGCTCGGCTCTCCAGAGAGAAATCATAATATGACCGCTGACCTGTTTTTACAGTTAATAGATGTGAGCATTGCAGTACTGCTCTATAGGCTACTATGTTATATATCATCAATCTGTTGATCAATGTTTACCAGGAGTTACTTTGCGATGAAGTGTTGTAATTTACTTTTTTGTGGTACACACTTTCCCTCATCATCTACTTCTATTTAGCTAGTTAGTGATTTCCAGAATCACTTTTGACAACCTGCTGAGAACAGGTGCGTAAGCTTGTTAAAGGGATAGTTCAGATGTTATTCTGACACCAAAACCTGACATTTACAGTTCATATTTTAGATGGCTGGAAACATGCTATCAAACTCCATTGTATCAGCATTAGAAATATCATATTCTCTATGTTTGGCGCGTTATCTAGAAGAGAGAAGCATGAGCCTCTTGTAGGGATAAGATACTTTTTTTTCTTTATACTTTTTCTAAATTATATAATTGATATACTACTTTCTTTATACTACCTAAAAAAGACTGATTCCATGTAGGCTATTTGACCTTTTTAAATATTAATTACTTTAATATTTTGTGATGTTTTATGTTTAATATGACCTAGGCTTGTACGATGTCAATGAAATAGCCATCGCGATGGTTCCACAGTGAAACATTGCGATGGACAATGGCATCGTCATTGATGGGGGGGGATTAATTCATGATTTATTAAGTCGTCACGGTGCCTTTTGGCGAGAGTCTCCCGATTTGTAACCCTTTCTCCCGCTGTGCACCCGATTGGTAATTTCTCCTGCTAATCTCCCGATTTGTGTCCTACCTGGCAACCCAACCCGGAGGCAGTGATGAGTGACGCACGGTGCGAAACTCCGTCGCTGCACTCGTTCAAGCTCTCGGTGGAGGACCGCAGTAAAAAAAAAAAAAAAAGGAAAAGGAGGACCGCAGTCAAACACGTCCCAAGAAGAAGAGATGAGCTGCCAAATTTCAGTGCGAGACCTTCCCATTTCTAACCGCTAGCCACATTAGCAAATACCATGCGTTTTTCAAGCTATGTTTTGCAAGCTATGCATTTTGCAAGCTATGTCGGCCTATGTCGGGAAAATGACGTTAGCAGACATGCTAAATATTGATGCCGAACACAAACAAGCTGTGGAAGCACAGAGGGGAACTTCTACCATCTTCCATATTCACTGACATTCTCAATGTTTGCACTTGATAATTTTTGTGATGTAAATTTTAGATGCTCACTTTTGATCACATCTTTTGTACATGTTGTATGTTGATTTTATTTTATCATCATTACCGGTATTTATTTTACTGTGAGTTATGAGTTTAACATGGAAAAATGAATTTACTATACATTCTTGCATTTATTCTATTAATTTGTGGTGTAGGGTTATATGGGTGTGTGTGTGTGTGTGTGTGTGTGTGTGTGTGTGTGTGTGTGTGTGTGAGTGAGTGAGTGAGTGTGTGTGTGTGTGTGTGTGTTCGTGTGTGTGTGTGTGTGTGTGTGTGTGTGTGTGTGTGTGTGTGTGTGTGTGTGTGTGTGTGTGTGTGTGTGTGTGTGTGTGTGTGTGTGTGTGTGTGTGTGTGTGTGTTTTTCACAGCCCACTGTTGGCAGGTGTGTGTGTTGCACATTCACGTTTACAACAGGACAGCTGAGCTCTACATGTCATGAGAGACCAGCGGGCTTACATAGGTTACTACTACAGCACAGAGCCAGGCAACTGAAACAGTAGGCTATATTGAAAGGTCCAAAACGAATAACGTGATGATCAACAACGTGTGTGTGTTGAATTTAACTAGCTGGCAGGAAACGGGCAGAATTACTGGCGGAAACGTTAGATCTGTGTGGGCTCAGTTTTGAACCTAACATTACATTAAGAGAGAAACATGGCAGCAGCAGCCATGGTAAGTCGCTTAGCCGGTAAGTCGCTTCCATGAAGCGACTCCATGGAAACAGACGAATTCACAGTTGAACACTTATAACATCACTCACATTGGGCTGAAAACAGGAAAGAACGTGAAGTTTCTTCTTTGTCTTAACATTTTCACAACAACACAACTGAGACCGACTTCTGCTTACCCTCCCCTCCCCCTCCTCCTCCTCTTCGCTCTACCAGTGGCTCTACCGCTTCTCTGAACTGGGGACAGGGTGCGCTTGTTTAATGCTGCACGCGCGTCGCGGTGGAATGGAGTTGACCTTTTTTATTATTAAATCTGCAGAATTTTAATTTGAACAGATAATTAATCACGATGGTCCGATGTAGAAGGCTCAGAGGTCGATGGAGGTCGCCCCATCAACAATGGTCAATGCCATCGTCCGTCGTGGCAACCCTAATGTGACCTAGTCTCATTCCTTGTTGTGCAAACTTGTCAATAAAAATTATTTGATTTTTTAAGCGAACAAGTGCAAAGATGAAAATGTGCACATGACATGCACATGCAGGCATTATGCATATATACTGTAGACCATTTCACTGGAATTCTGTTGCTAGGTAACAGTTTGGACTCTAGTTTATTTCCGATTATTGTATTTTCAAATACTGCAACAGGAAGTAAGCTAGGGTAAAATTTGACATTTACGCCAGTGGTTCTCAAAGACCCCCCAGGGGGCCTTGAGGGGGTTCCAAGGGGTCCCCAGCAAAAAGGGTAATCATTTATTTCCACTAGAATTCCAACCATAAGTAACACAATGACAGAATGTATGACTATTTTGATCATGGGTTTCATACCCTTTCTGTAATAAAACAACCAAAAAGTGTGACGACCCTCCCACCCTATCTTGCAGGAGCCTGGTGTTGGGGTGGTTAAGTTAAGTTATACTTTATTTATCCCCATGGGGAAATTCATCCTCTGCATTTGACCATCCTCTACTAGGAACCTTCCTAGAACTAGGAGCAGTGGGCAGCCGCAGTGCAGTGCCCGGGGACCGACTCCAGTTCTTTCGCCATTGCCTTGGTCAGGAGCACTGACAGGAGTATTAACCCTAACATACATGTCTTTCTTGATGGTGGGAGGAAACCGGAGCACCCGGAAAAAACCCACACGAACACGGGGAGAACATGCAAACTCCACACAGAAAGGACCTGGGACAGACTGGGGTTCGAACCCGGGACCTTCTTGCTGTGAGGCAACAGTGCTAACCACTGAGCCACCGTGCCGGTTAGGCTGATTGGGTGCACCTGGGCCCGGCTCCCCTCATATGTTACTACATGGCTCAAGGAAGTAACAAACGAGGGAAGTCATAGACCAAAGTAAAAGTTAAAACTATAATTTATTAACTAAGACTAAGGGAAAATAACTAGACAACACAAACTACATTAAACAAAAGAACAGAACAAAACAAAAGGTGCATCAGTGAGGAGGGAGAGAGACTGAATGGTCTGAAGGTCTTCTTAAGCCCAATGAGCGCACAGGCCCAGGTGCACCCAATCAGCAATGACCCAACACCAAAGGCTCCTGTAAGACAGGGCCAGGAGAGTGGGAGGGTCGTCACTCGTCACAAAAGCTAAACTAAACTCTTATCAGATGGGGGACCCTGGGACAACATCTTATCAAATGGGAGTCCACATGGTCTCTAATTTGTGTCAGTTTAGGGGTCCTTGAGGTGAAAAGGTTTGAGAACCACTGGTTTATGTTTTCAAGTTGAAACAGTTAGCTAGAATTACTAGTGTTCTCTTTACATGGTTCTGCTTTCATAATTTTCCATTAAATCTGAATATCAAGCACGTTGATGGGCTTGAATGGCCCATTTGAGTCATATGTTGCTAATGAATACTATTCTAGATGGGGGTCACTGAATCAGCCAACCTTACAAAAAATGAAAGCACATCCATTATACATTACATAATATACAAATGCCCCATCTGTTATCAAACACTGCAGGAGGCAGAGGAGGAGGAGGATGGTCATCGGAGACGGTGCTAAAGTGAAGTGCGACCTCCCCGCAGGCAGGCTCATGTGGCCGCTGTGTTTCTAAAGTGGAGGATGGTTCACTGGAGGTAACCACACCACGTGAAGCGCTCCTGAGGTGACGCTGACAGCGGGATCAGTCCGTCAGATGACTCAGTGCTTCACTCTGGTCTGACCGATAATCGTTCATCCTAATGGAAGCAGGTCACTGGGCTGTCGGATGAGAGGATGGAGGATGCAGCAGCATAGCCCTTGGGTACCAATGATGCTGACGCCTCTTCAGTGCCTGAGCTGCTACGCTGCAGCCGGCCTGAAATCTAATCCCCTCGTCAGTATGATGATGATGGTAACGATGATGACCATGGCTGCTCGACGCATCTTAACGACGCGCAGGATAGGTTCAAAGCCTGGCTCTCTGCCAGACGGGCACGTCGAAAAATGCCAAAACACGCGATTGTAAAACATGAGCGAGCATTGAGAATCTCGTGGCATTGCTGCTGCTATCGAGGGCGTGTTGCGTGCGGCTAAGGCTTCGGACAATGCTACATAATTTGAGAATAACATTTTTCAACAGCACCAAAAGTGATCAAATAATAGATTTGATTATTTATCTTACCTCGGTGTTGTCATCTATTGGCCATTACAGGATGGATCAGGCGCAGGTGCAGGGATGCAGAGCGACGCCAGGAAGAGGGAGAGAGGGGCACGAAGCAATCATTACATTGACTCTCAATCAGGCTATCATGGCAATAAAACATTGCTTTAATCACGCTCACCTGTTTTAATCGGGATCCGACTTTTGTACCTGATGCTGCTCGTCATGTTAACCGCTCTCCTCCCTCGATTTAGCGAACCGACGGCTCAGAAAGCAGCCGCTCTAAAGCCCGGACACGGACAGAGAGCAGGAGAGGGCGGACTGAGCTGACAGCACGCCACGTAACCCCTCCTCCTCACTAACGTTAGTATAGGCGTGACCTCACGGCAGGCTCACAATGACCCTTAAATCAGTGGAATATATTAAGGCCTTTCATCTTTATGATGACATGTTTGCATTAGAATTATTAGTAGGCTATTCTGTTACTGCAGCCCATTTTGTCATTTTTCAAATGGGGTTATTTAGGCAAACAGTTCTGCCCCCTTGTTTTTTACTGAACTGATTTTATTTTATTTTGTTAATGCATATTATTTGTGATATCTGCATGAACCTGAATTCAATGCATTATTTTTAAATTGCCAACTGTTCAACATCCTTTTAGTGTCAAAGAAAATTCAGAGAATGTACAAAAAAATATAATGAAGTAGCCACCGTGCACGTGTGTGCATTGACGGGTCTGTGACAAATAAAGATGGGTTTGTCTGTCCCATTCATTCATTCATTCATTCATTCATTCATACATACAAACAAAACACACACGATATATTAACACAATAGAGCAATGACATTAAATCATAGCCTACACACACACACACACACACACACACACACACACACACACACACACACACACACACACACACACAAATACATAAACAAAGATGCACATGTACAGAGTTCATCCAGGTTTTCCTTACATGTGTATGTTATACACATACTACATAGCCTATACACTCACTGAGCACTATTGGAACACCATACTAATTCTGGGCAGGTGTCAGCTTTGAGCTCAATTGTCAACCAACTAGGTGGCAAAGTGACATCCGCCTCAAGGTTCAGTGTGTTGCTCTTCTGCTCACCACAGTGGTAAAGGTGTCATCACCAACGCGTCGATGACACCTTTTGCTTTTGTTTTTCCGCACCATCTTTCTGAGAAATACTCACACCAGCCAATCTGGCAGCAAAGCCCCCATCCTGATGTTTGATGTGAACAATAATTGAAGGTGCTGTCCTGTATCTGCATAGATTACATAATCTAATTCTAATTCCATCAGTTTGAGAAATTATGGATACAAGTTGAATGGGGGGGCGGGGGGGGGGGGGAGTGAATTGTTCCCTGTCAATTTACCTGTTCAATTTTTTTTAACTTAATTTAACAGCCTTGGTAAATACATACTAGAAATTAGCATGTGCTTCGCAAACTCATTTCTAGGGTGGAGACTGAAGATGAAGCGCCATGGGTGCACTTTCTTTGGGTGTGACCAAACTCATGCTGAAATTTGGCACTGCACTCTGTCGGTTCCCCAGCACCTCCCTCCCCCCCGAGATTGAAGTGGATCGGATGAACAGTTCTTGAGATAAAACATTTCTTGTGTTGCCAGTAGGTAGCGCTATGACTATGCTGAATGTCTGAATCGCACAGAATTTGGCACTACACTCTGCCGGGTCCCCATCAGCGCACTCCCCAAGTTTGATGTCGATTGGATGAATGGTTCTCGAGATAAACTATATTCCAAGGGCACTGCCACCAAGCGCCGCCCATCGCAATCCTACTATGGAGACCTGCGCTGCCAGGCCTACTTTCATTTCCCCCCTATCATACCGAGACTTTTAGTGGCCCCAAATTCTTCAAAATCCCAAAATGATGTCAGTCATTTGAATGAACGATGAATGATAACTTGTGCCTCTGAATAAACTTTATTTCAGCAAGAAATACAAAAACAAAAAAATTGAGACACCTAAAAACAAGTCTCTACTGACTTATGGTTAATACTGTCTGTCTTAATAAGTTCAGCAGACAAAGTTGCATATAAGAGCAAAGGACAGATAGAAGAACAAAATAATGTCAATGTCACAACAATGACTGCACAGTAAATGACACTGCTGAAGACAAATAACAGTTAGGATGTTTAGTCTGCTGGTAACAGGAGCAGGTTGGCTGGCATACAGTAACACACACAACAGTTGCATATTGTAATATTCCATTTTAAGACAGAAAGAAAAAAGAAACAGGAAAGCTCACGATGAAAGAAAATGACTCAGAGCTCAGTGCCAAATAGGCAAAAACCTCCAAAAACTGCTCCTGTACTGTACAAATGCAATATCGCACTTGAAATGACATCAGTGAAGCAAATAATGACACGTACAGTATGCATGTAGATATTTGGTTAGTTTTCAGTCTGTAGAAGTGGAATGGCACTGGCAGAAAGTTTCATGCAGTACTCATCGATAAATACAACATAACATGGCACTTTTATTCAGCTCCTATATGAGCTGGATCACTCAGGACAGAGGTGATTTTCATTTAGAACAGCCCTAACCCAAATGTAGGAGCTGACTTTTAACCCTCGCACTCTGAGCTCCATCTAACCAACTATTATTCTGCTTGTCTGTCTTCATAAGCTTTCACTTTTTTCGACCTATAAATAATAGCCTACCAACCAACCCCACTTAAAGATTTAGGGCTGAAGAGTGAAGGCACACAAGGACAAATATTTGGTTAATCAGGAATTCAAGACCCAGAATTCCTCATTCCTCGAGACAAGGACACAGATTCCCTCATTAATAACAGAGCCTGCATTATAAAACTGGAACAAAGAGTATTCAGCTCACATTAACATTGTCTGATCAAACTGATGGAGAGGCACCAAACGTCTGAATCAATTCAGAGGAAAAGGCATGTTGGTTATGGAATTAATTCAAAAGATAGACAAAAGATGAGAAGGTTATATTTGAGGATATTTAAAATGTTTTTCGAAACATAACAGTCAGTATAGCCTATAGTCTATTATAGTTTATTTACAGTATAGTGCTGTAAATAAACTGAAAATGAATTGTGCTATCTGAGTGATGCTTCACCAACTAACGCCAGGACTTACAACAAAACAAACAATACCTACAAACATTTTTGTAAACATGTTAGTGCTGAATCTCTGACCCTTAGTACCGTTATCACTGGCAGCTCTGTGGAACATAATTTAAGACCAAAGACCAAAGAATATATATATACATCAATAGTGATCATCCAGTATCCAAACATTTTCATGATCACCCTTATTCTAATCCTGTCCGATCCCACACAGCAATCTAGGACACACGGAACAGGACAAACAGTGAAAGTCCATTCATTGACTTGAGCGAAGTGTTGTGATACAGAGGAGAAAATGTTGACGCGGTGCTCCTGAACAGCTGATGGATGGATGTTTGGAGGAAAAGGAGAGGGGGAGGAGTGCAGAGCTATGTGGGTGATGGTGCAGGCCACACTGTTCCTGCATACCTGGGGTGACGGGTGGGAACTGAAGGCGTGGCGGCACTGGGGATGGATTCAGAGCAGGACGAGGGGGGCTGGCGGTGGAGGAGGCAGCAGAACCACATGCTTCCCTTCTGCGCCAACCTTTTCACTCGTCCGCTTTCATCTTCATCTGTGCCTGCATCTGAGTAATCATCTCCTGCATGCGTCGCAGCTAAAAGAAAAACAAGGGTCACAATCAGTTTAGGAGAGTATTACTTTTAAAATAATAGAGCACCACAGGAATGAGTCCGGAAGACGTGGCAGCACTTCTGGTTACTACGTGTAAAAGTCAATGGGATTTTGCTTAAATGCTTGAAATAAGGTCTGTGGTTAACAAAGGTATATGAAACAACAAACTTTGTGTTCAGCAAGATAATCTTCACAAATGAGGACCACTTTTATGATTTTCAAAGTGTAAATTAAATTGTTTTAACACAATTTTCAGAAAATGCTTAAAAAGTCATAAAAGTGGTCCTCATTTGTGAAGACTATTTTGCTGAATGGCTTGACTTGACTTTTTGCAGCGGCTGCTTGTCATTGTTTTGGAAAATGTATTTAACATGCTTCAGTGCATATGAATTACCCAGCACAGCATTGGTGTAAGTGCAGGAATTGAAATCGATGCCAAAAATAAACAACGAAAAAGTAAACAACTTTGTTTGAAAATAACAACTGGCTAATTTGAAAATTAGCTGATTAAATGAATGAAACAACAACAATATCAATAACGTTACAAGTTACTCATTAATGCACAAAATAATGAGTATTTTGATCTTAATTCCTAACACCAGTCAGATACTGTTTAAATGTGCTGTTCTTTAATGTGTATCCCCACCTTGTGGCTGATGGTGGAACTTCCAGCTTTTCACATCAATGCAAGGACATTCTTTTCAAAGATTTTTAGTAGGTTTCTTATGTGTCTCCAAAAGGCTGAACATGTCTATTTATTCTGGACAACTGATGTAGGGTCATGTGTATCTGGCTACTCTGAACAATCAAATTGTTTCTAAACAACCAAAAGACAAAACTCCTCTGCTATTCCAGAGCTTCTTTGTAGCTGAATTTTGATTGCAAAGATCAAAGAAACGCAAGAACATATTAGTGTAGGAAACCCAATCTAAGGACACGATCATCTATATAATACACCCACCCAAAACCTGACATGATGTAAGCCGAGGACATGGATCACACAAACCCTCCCATTCCTGCAGCTTTCCTCTTTACATTACTGAGGTCATTCCCACCATAAAACTAGGCCAGAACATCCAGGCAGGAAGTGATGTCATATCCTTGCTGGGCATCGGTGTTTACAAACAGCTCTGATTACGCCGCACCCAGTCACTACGACTATACATTGACTATACATTGCCTTAGGAACGCAAACAGCCACTCAAGAGGAGCCAGGAAACAGTTTAAAACCTAATGACAAGTGCAGGCTCCATGGCTTAGAAGAGAAACAATGGATATAAGATGCTAGGGATGGAAATAACCAATACTTTTGCCTCTCCCTTGATAAAATATTAACATACATAAACAATTAGAATTGTTAATAATATTGGTTTGAGATTGAAGTGTGTGTGAGTGTGTGAAAGACAGAGAGAGAGCGAGTGAGTGAGTGAGTGAGTGAGTGAGTGTGTGTGTGTGTGTGTGTGTGTGTGTGTGTGTGTGTGTGTGTGTGTGTGTGTGTGTGTTGTTCTCACTTCAGCCTCTTTCTGTAGCAGGATCTGGTCCTTATCCACCACATCCTCCTCCACAGCTCTGTAGCAACAGAAAACACATTAGTTACAGATTACAGATGTTGGTTGAGATACAGGAGAAGAAAACATTGGGGGAAAAAGTCTCACCTGCCGGCTCTCTTCAGCCTCTCGGAGCGGAAGTTCTCGTAGTGTAGGTCCTGAGTTACCTCCTGGAGGTCTTGCATGTGGGTCCTGCAAAGAGAAAAAAAAATCAGACACACAATCCTGTCTCTACACACTAGGGGGCAGTAGAGATTTTCCAAAGACTTTTCCAAAGATAGCCTATAGTGGACATTTCCAATCTGCTTTTTTTAAGACAGCTGTTTTCTTTTTTGTTTTTGTTTGTTTTTTGGAGATCACATTTCTGAAGCAGTCATATTGAAAGTGAGACTCACACAAGCATGGTGCGCAGTTTGAGGAAGTCGTTGTGCTCGGGGTTCTCCACCTCCACCACTCCCCAGGGGTACAGACGGCCGCGGATCTTCTTCCCCTTAACCTCGATCAGCTGGTTGGAGCCAATCACGGCAAAGGGAATGCTCGCCTGGGAGAGGGAGAGAAACGATGGAGGATCCGAGGGTGAGAGAAACGGAGACAGAGGGAGGAACACGGAAACGGATGTGGAAACTAAAGTTATCAGAGGGGAGAGAATGCGTCTATCACTAAGCCGGCAGATGGTAGCACCAAACGGGTAACAGGTTGCTTGTCCCTCTCTCACCTTGAGGACTCTGGTCTGCTCCTTGAACTCCTCGTCTTCATCAGAGTCAGCGTCAGGTAGCTGGTAGATTTTGATCCCGTGCTCCGCGATCTCATCCAGGATCTAGGAGAAGGAAACACGGGGGCAGAGGGTGAGCCTGAGTCGGCGGGGTTCACGACCTCAACATGAACTCCTGACATCCAACCAGCGCACAAGACAAACACCACTCCTCAAGTTACTTTCACTGCTGCTACTGTCTGAGGCTCAGCCTGGCTTTCTGCAGGGTGTCATCTGCTCAAACTGCCCCTGATTCAACCATCTATTAGTCTCCTCATCTAATTATAATATCCTCTGTTATTTCACAAAGGATTTCTCTTATACTGAGAATAATAGGCATATGTAATCCTTGATAACAGCCCCTTACTCCTGAAACCGCATTCTTGCTGCTTGCACAACTTCTACGTGATTCGAATGGGGCACAGATTTGGTAATATCAGTGAGTAAATAAACATCTACATTTTTAGTAACCTTTGAGCTGTACGAACAATCTGCAGCTCTGACCCCAAAATGAAAAGTAAGAGAATAACAACTAGACCAGTGGGTCTCAATTTGTTTCGGCTTCAGTACGCCTTTCCCTGATTTCTGAATCCATGTACCCCCTTTACCCGACTACAACATTTTGCTTAGAAAACGGCAAGAGAAAACTATACAGCATAGATGAAATGAATGAATGATAACATTACAAGATAAGGAATGGAGTGAAAGTCTCTCTCTCTCTCTCTCTCTCGGGGTACATGCTCTGAACTAGACAAAGAGGGGGAAAGTGGGCGAGCACCTGTTATTGCAGCAGCACATTTAATTAAAGCACCCCGTGGAGGAAAAGAGGGGCGAGACAGAAAGGGTAGGCAGGTGAAAAATAATAATTGTGTGTGTGTGTGTGTGTGTGTGTGTGCGTGCGCGTGCGCGTGCGTGCGTGCGTGTGCGTGCGTGCGTTAAGAGTTCTGAGAGAGTTAGAAGTTCTCACCCTCGTTCAAAGGCCCACCCGGTGAAGAAAGCGCCTTTGTTTTAAATTGTTTCTTCACCGGTATCTAGGGGACAGATGTGGATATTTATTATTCTACAGATCAAAGCTGCATTTTCCTTTTGTTTTCCCAAGAGCAGAATTTGACATTCACAATGTGGCCTTTTATGTATCGGGGCCAAAAAATGTCAAGTGTTGTTTTCCTGACTTTTTGAGGGGACTTTCATGTCGCGTATAAAGAAGGACAGTGGTGAGTCAGCCAGGAGCCGGGGAAGTGAGAGCAGCTTTTCCTATAGCGCGGGCTACTGTTTGAGCCCTTGTTATGGCTGTGACTTGTTTTCTCAGTGAGCTCCGAGCACAGTGTGTGTGAGATAGTGTGTGTGTGGGGAGAGCACAGTGTGTGTGAGAGTGTGAGAGTGTGTGTGTGTGTGTGTGTGGGGAGAGCACAGTGTGTGTGAGATAGTGTGTATGGGGAGAGGCGGGTATTGTTGCGGCGCAGATCTAAAAACAAACAGACTTTGCAGGACTCAGAGGAGAGCGTGACATAGGACCAGAGCCCCTCTCTTTCACTCAAACACACACACACACACACAATTTACAGATCCAACATGGCGACTGGATAAACATCACTTTGGTGGGGCCGAGCATGGGGAACTTTGGGAAACATTGCACACAGTAGGAAAATAAACATATCTGAAACAATGGCAGGAAAAAATGAAACAAACAACAAATCCAGTAACACAAATAGAGGAAAGCGGACATACATTTGGAGAAAAGTGTGATAAAAATGAAAAATAAGGAAAAACAGCTGGAAAAGATGAAAGAACTGTGATTAAGAAGCAACCTGTCCGGGGCGTCCGGGTAGTGTAGTAGATTCCCTGCCTAGTGCCTACCAACACGAGGGTCACAGGTTCGAAACCCCGTGTTACCTGCGGCTTGGTCGGGTGTCCATACAGAGACGACTGGCTGTGTCTGCGGGTGGGAAGCCGGATTAAGGGTATGTGTCCTGGTCGCTGCACTAGCGCCTCCTCTGGTCGGTCGGGGAGCCTGTTCAGGGTGAAAGGCGACTGGGAGGAATAGCGTGATCCTCCCACGTGCTACGTCCCGCCGGTGAAGCTCCCCGATGTCAGGTGAAAAGAAACGGCTGGCAACTGCGCATGTGTCAGAGGAAGCATGGTGCTGGTCTACGGCTCTCCCCAGATCGGCAGAGGGTGGAGCAGCGACTGGGGCAGCAGGGGGGAAATTGACCAAGTATAATTGGGGAGAAAATGGGGGAAAGATCAGGGGGGGGGAGCAACCTGTCCAATGAGCAACCGTGACAAAGCATTTCGCTGAAAAGACAAAACTGCTCCCAAAGCAATGTTTTACCAACAATAAAATATCCAGAAACAACATCTGGTGACTGTCGTAGTCTGGTGTCTGCCATCATCTGTTGCCAGACCTTGCTAAGCCGAAAGCTGCAAATGGCTATTTACCTGAATGATTCTGCTCCGTAACATGTGTTTAGCACAGCTTGACACATATAATCAAGACGTCTCAGGGATGACCAGATGTCAAAATCACTGCCTACTCTAAATCCCTGTTGTCTCCTGCTGATTTAGTGTCAACAAAGTAGACCTTAAGCCCTAATGGTGCACCAGGCTCTCTCTCTCCCACATGCAGTTGTGTATTTTCATTGGCACCGAGATGTTGGCAGTGGGAGCCATTTTGATTTTATGACCATCCTGTTGGGCTATAATAGACCACCCCCCCCCCTCCTTCTCTGTCTGTGCTGTTATGGTTGGCTGTCCAGGTCCACTCAGTGCTGTCAGGGCCAGAGACAAACAATGCCACACAAGACTCTCCCTCACTATTAATTAGAAAAGGAAGCCAGAGATTTATGGTGTTAGGTTTCTGGCTCACATGATCAAACGTGACGCACTGTTTATGGAAATAAATTCCCTCATGTCGGGCAGTCATGAGAAGTATGAGGGTGGAGGCTGATGCTGTCCGTCTAAGAAAGAAGATGAGGTGCAGCTGAATCATGCCAGGCACATGTATTGACAGTGTATACGTGTTCAGATAGCTGTGTTAAATATAGCAGTCAGGACCAACCCAAATATAGCATACCTGCATGTCTATACATAGATATAATTACTCAGAGAGAAGGCGTGGGAGACGTGGCTAAGCAGTTTTGGGCAAATTACACAGTTGGGTCTAACCAAAACCTCCAATCACAATGAAACAGAGTGCAATCCCCCCATTACAGGGATCAACCGTTTCATCACGTCAACCTGCCAAGGGAATAATATTTTCACCTGATTTGCTCATAGTCACAAGCAGCAAACCCACAAAATACGAGTACAACTGAAATAGCCGCTAAGCCATGAGAAACACATCCTGGACAAACAGCATCTGAAGAAAACAAATGGCTGACCAGGAGCGAGCAAATACAAAAGAGGGGATTGAGATGAACACTGTCCAGTATGAGATCAGCCTCACATGCAACAGGTGACCACATGCAATAACACACACACACACACACACGCACAGATGAACACACGCGCGCACAGTCATACACACACACACACATTGATGACACAGCTGAGGCTCCTTGGCCGCCTCTGGCCTGGCATGGTGCACGTCCATTAAAACTAAAAGTACCAGGGAACAATACTTGGAAGTGGAAACATGTACTGCAGCATTCTTAGGGAAATCAACAATGCAGAGTGAAAAAACAAAAAAACAAATCTGCGAAACAAAACAATCAAATGGCATCTCTACACTAATCAACTGTGATTGAGAAGAGCAAGGTTTTGGAGCCCACGGAGAGACCAGGCCAGGGTGACTTTTTCTGCATGTAACCTTGCAGCTAGCCAATGAAAGGTTGAGTTAATATAGCTGATTAGCCTTCATTTTCATTTCACCTTTATTATTTCATACTCCTACACCTTATGGGACAGGGACCCTCTTTTTTCCACGAGTGCCACATTTATTAAAGGATCATTCCAGCCATGGTGAGTGTTAAGCTCGTTGTCTAGCGAGCCCTCTGTCCTCTGAGATTCCTGTGTTTTCTTTGTGGAAACCTGAAGCTAGATGGATTTTTTAGAAGTCCTATATTTCTTTCTACATTTTGAAATGGGCCTGGCAGCAGATGAGACAAGCTTTTCATCATCATTAGGTCTGACTGATTGGTGCGCCTACATGTAGAAGACTCAAATGTACTTAGTACCTTATTCTAAATCCATTTCATAGGAAATGAGCTGAGAGGCTTGAGATGAGGCCAGATGTAACCACAGAGGATGTTAGTGACTGGCGAGATGTTGACTGAGGTGTGACTTCTTGTATGAACCAGAAGTGTTTAGGAAGAAACTAGCCGTCGTGTTAGCATTTAGAGTATTTGAAAAAAAAAAAAAAAATCTGAGTCTGACCATTGTTCCAAATGATACAGATGTACTGATTCTGTGTTTTGCCTACTTCAAAAGATTTTCATTTGTCCAGTCAGTGAGGGCTTTCTGAATGCAAAAGAGAGGAGAGACAGAGAAAAAGAACATTAAATTCTTTATTAAAGGAACATTTCTGTATTTTATTGGCGTGCACGCAATGTCTCCCTTTCCCAGTCCCTCTCTCTCTCTCACACTCAAGTCTCTCTCCCCCTCTCCCTCTCCCTCAGTCTCTCGTGTGTGTGTGTGTGTGTATGTGTGACTGATGACATCATCAGTGATGTCACAATGCCTATGTATGACATCATAACTGATTACATCATCACTGATGACATGCCTAATGACATCATCACTGAACTATAGCCTCACCCTTATATATATATATATACAGTATATATATATAATATAGAGGGAGGTATATATACATATATTTATATGTATATATATATATATATATATATATATATACATATATTTTATATGTATATATATATATTTTATATATATATATATATATATATATATATATATATATATATATACTGTATATTTATATATTTATATATATAGTTATCTATTTATTTATGTATTTATTTATATATATTTATATTTATATATATATATAGTTATTTATTTATTTCCTGGGGTTGAATGAAGCCGAATGGTGTCTACTGGACATCAGAAAATAAGTCATGATAATTGTTTTTTGATAATAACAATGAGAATATATAGAAGGGAGGGAGAGAGGGCACACTGGGAAGGGCTTAATAGTCACTGAATTAAACTTTTTTGGCTTCAGTACCCCTTTCCCTGATTTCTGAATCCAATTACCCCCTTCACCCGACTACAACTTTTTCCTTAGAAAACTGCAAGAGAAAATTATAGCTATGATGCAATGAATGTTGCAAGCTAAGATTAATTCTCAATCCATTTACCCAACTATTTACACTGAAATACTAATAGCATTAGGGGGACTGTAAATCTACTGTATCTGCAAGTCACTGTAATAGTATTCCTACCTTTGGAATAACAAACAACAAATATTACAAACACAAATTACAAGATTACAAAATGGAGAACAGAACAGCATGAAAAGAAAACAAAGAAAATACTCCTTGCTTGATTTCTATTAGGGGATGTTAATATAAAACACAACAACTATGGGGCGGCTTTAGCTCAGGAGGTAGAGCGGGTCGGCCAATGACGCAAGGGTTGGCGGTTCGATCCCCGCTCCCTCCCAGCTGCTGTCATTGTGTCCTTGGGCAAGACACTTAACCCTCCTTGCTCCCGATGGTGTGTAGGCACCCTGCGTGGCAGCCTGCCGCCATCGGTGTATGAATGGGTGAATGTATACTACCTACTGATTGTAAAGCGCTTTGGATAAAAGCGCTATATAAATGCAGGCCATTTACCATTTACCATTTCAAAAGTTAATTTGTTAACCTTAGACCCATGGGAACAAATGCTTCACTCTTTCCAGGAAAAGTATCGAGTCTGAACTCCCTCTCTCCTGCCTGCAGGGGGTCTGGAGTCTGAACTCCTCTCTCCTGCCTGCAGGGGGTCTGGAGTCTGAACTCCCTCTCTCCTGCCTGCAGGGGGTCTGGAGTCTGAACTCCCTCTCTCCTGCCTGCAGGGGGTCTGGAGTCTGAACTCCCTCTCTCCTGCCTGCAGGGGGTCTGGGTCTGAACTCCCTCTTTCCTGCCTGCAGGGGGTCTGGAGTCTGAACTCCTCTCTCCTGCCTGCAGGGGGTCTGGAGTCTGAACTCCCTCTCTCCTGCCTGCAGGGGGTCTGGAGTCTGAACTCCCTCTCTCCTGCCTGCAGGGGGTCTGGAGTCTGAACTCCTCTCTCCTGCCTGCAGGGGGTCTGGAGTCTGAACTCCCCTCTCCTGCCTGCAGGGGGTCTGGAGTCTGAACTCCTCTCTCCTGCCTGCAGGGGGTCTGGAGTCTGAACTCCTTTCTCCTGCCTGCAGGGGGTCTGGATCCTCTCTCCTGCCTGCAGGGGGTCTGGAGTCTGAATTCCTCTCTCCTGCCTGCAGGGGGTCTGGAGTCTGAACTCCTCTCCAATAAATTATCTGATCTGAGAGGAGGGTGGATGGATTTAGAACCCTGTACCAATGCCAGCCCCCCAGAACAGAACAGAACAGGACAGCTGGATTTGTTCTAGCAGGAGGTGCTGATAGGAAATAACTAAAATAACCATGGTAACAAGTAGGCATCATATGAATAAGAAGGCGAGACAGACAGACAGACACAGACACAGACACAGACACACACACACACACACACACACACACACACACACACACACACACACACGCACACACACACACACACTCCCTCGCTTCCATTGTCTGGACTAAGTATTAGTACAGTTAAGACCACCCACCTCTTGCTCTGATCAAAGAGCATGGAGAGGAACAATCAGGCTATTCATGTAATCTTGTATTTAAGCGGGACAGGGGGAGTTTAGGATTTTTGCAGCTCGGTCTAGTAATCAAAAGGCACTCTCCCCTCCAAAAAAGTGACACAAATAAGAACTCAACAGCATAAAGTGACTTGAGGCGAAGTGAACGGCCCAGAAACCAATCTTTTCAAGTTGGCTCTCAAGTATTTCTATAAGACCTAAGAAACCCACTGTTTTCACCCTGTAGTCGGCCGGTACCTCATTCACTTGAGTGCGCATGATTGTGTCTATTAGAGTGGCTTGTTCCACGAAGAAAAACGCTTATTTATTGTTTTAAAATGTGCAGAGACGTGGTGCATGCCCTGGCACAATGACTGCTGCAGGAGGAAAAATAAATACATCCGCGTGTTTCAAACACTGGCAGGAAAAGGACTGGGCACAAGTCGACCAGGGGACTCCCACTCTCTCTCTCTCTCTCTCTCTCTCTCACACACACACACACACACACACAAACAAACACACACACACACACACACACACACACACACACACACACACACACACACACACACACACACACACACACACACAGAGTGAGGTAAGGATGAGGTAATCTGCACTCAACCTTCACTCCTGGTTGAGAGCCGAGTGATGTGTTAAAAAGGAGGGGATTGGAGTTGGACGTCCAGCCTGATAAATGATAACAGATCATTAATCAGTCGCCTAATCATTTCCTTCTCTGACTCTACAAAGACTGATGACTGGTGTTTGGTGTTTTCACTCTGTGTGTGATCGCTATTCGAGGAATCCTGGTGACAATACTGGCAGCGCTGATAATGTGTCCCAGCGGGGCCCTATAGCCGGTTCACACAGCTGGAGTGCCGGAGAGCGCCGGGGCGAGATGACGGTTCGCCAGACAATGAAGGGAAAACTGTGACAGGGGTGAAATAGGGAGGAATGACGGGCGACACGGGTGGAGGGAGGGAGGGAGGGGAGAGAGTAGAGGAGATAGCGACAGGAGAGAGGAAATGAGGAAGGAGACAGGAGATGCAGGGAGAGGACAAGGAGGGGAGGAAGAAGGGAGAGCTATTGTGTGGTGAGAGAGCAGAGGAGGAGCCGGCTTCTCTAGGCCTCGCTGACCTCTGGCTTAGGAGAAAGGCCGTCAGACACTGATATCACACGGTGTGACACCAGTGCTCTTTCAACTGGTCAGCTTCCTCGAGCCTTTCCCCACATCTCTGAGCGTTTCATGAAACTTACAGTAAGCTGCCTTCCCCGTCAAACAAGAGCTCTGAGTGTTTCACATTGAGTCAGTGATCCTCAACTTCACAGGACGATTTAAAGAATGAAACATTTGATGTATTTCAAATATACTATGTTCATAATCATGTTTTTCTGTAATTATGAATCGGGGGGGGGAAGGAGAAATATCCTACCATTTAGTTTCATAATGTAGTCACTAAATTATGAAACTAAATAGTAGGACAAACAAAACACAAAATGTTTGCGTTTTGTTGGTGTGTTCATCAGGTCGACAGCCAACAAGCAGACATCCTCCTGTTTTTCATGGTCACCAAGAGTCCAGTCCAAACCGGCTGCGTACCGTCCTGACCTGTACTTTCATTTCAAACAGAAAACAACCAGTAAAGCAGTTGGAGACTAAAGCCCTACACAGGATATGACTACAAGGTCCCAGACTGAGAGGATCAGCTCCTCAATATGCCCCGCTCAGGGGAACTTATGAGCTACAGACCACTGTGACCCCAGTGGAGGAAATTGGCATTAGAGAGAATTAAAAAGGGGGAGACAAAAAGAAAGTGAAAAAGCAGAGGGAGGTAAATGCCAGGAAAGGAAGGGAGCGAGGAAGCCAAGTGGACTGGCTGGGAGAGTGGGAAGCAGAACTAAGGGGATGAAAGCTGAACGAGGGGAGGTTTGTTCAGTTTGTCCAGAAGGCTGTACGACGCAGGGCAGCGGGTTGTGTCTTGTCGGGTGGAATAGTCTTGACACATTGCAGGAAACCTATATTGTTCTCTACAAGCTGTTTCCGCCTAATAATACAAGAAAGGCCCTGCACCGCCCCTCAGAGGAGGGGGGGGGGGGGGGGCTCCCATTTAGTGAGAGACAAATGGCTCCAAACCGGTGAGAAAGTACCCCGCAAAAAAAAGAAAACAACAAACTAATAAATATGGAGGTAAAAACACCGGGGGGGTCATCAATCACTGTGCAGCGCTGGGCTTTCTGGCAGCTTCTTGGCTGCTGTCTCTCTGACCTCAGGAGGAAGGTCCGGCCGCTCGGCTCCACTGCGCTGTATGGCAGGAACCAGGCACGTATACCTAAGCACCACTTGACTTAATCTGATCTAACGAACAAATAATCCAGCAGGACATAATGGTTCTCCTGAGAGACACTTACACAGTGTTGTTGAATGAGCACTTGCAGCAATGCCAAGCTTACCATTTATAGAGTGTTGTCAGATTAAATCCCAGATAGGACTCTATGTAGAAATTAAATGCTCGGGCAGAATGTAAACATTCCCCAGACAGTCAGGCTGTATAGCGCCATTGCTGCAGCCTACCCTTTTTTTTTAACAAATTGTGCTGAAGATAAACGTGTGTGTCCCAAACAGGAGATAGTAGGAGTAATATGCCCCCCTTAGGGACAGCGTGGTGCCGTGTCTAAATGTGGAGCTGATAGCTGGATTAACCGTCTCCATTTCCTGACAATAATGGCCTGTCCAGGAACTCACTGTCATTAGATAGACTCTCGCTAAATTAAATCATCTATTTTTAGTGTGTGGTATACCAGTGATCTAAAGAGCTGCTACACCATCAAATGGGGAGGTTGTGTGAAATATATATGTGTCATGATTTGTTGTGTTTGGATTTGAGCTTGGCCTGTGTGTGTGTGTGTGTGTGTGTGTGTGTGTGTGTGTGTGTGTGTGTGTGTGTGTGTGTGTGTGTGTGTGTGTGTGTGTGTGTGTGTGTGTGTGTGTGTGTGTGTGTGTGTGTGTGTGTTCTTGCTGAACCCAAACGCTAATTGCTCGTTAGCGGACAGTGGGAAATGTCTGTTAATGCAACACTTAGTGGAGCATGTGAACCAAGCCTATTGGACAGACACTGTTTTGGACGGTTGAGCAGGAAACGATGAAAGATCAGAGGGATATTGTCACAGACCTTTCTGTTTCATCCTGTCCCATCCCGCCACTATTGGCTACACTTTTATACAGTAAGTAAGTAAACATTTTCAAAATAGCTGAGCGCAGTGTGTTTTGCTGGCAGGAAAAGAAAGTCAACAAGTTTGGGGGCTTTCTGTCCTTTCGGTCAGTTGGAGCAGGAAACGTGGATTTGTTCATCTTAAGTGCCAGAGGAACAGTGAGAATGTTCGGGGAAGGTCCCCACACAAAACACTACCACACAGTAGCATTCAGCTGATAAGTGCCTTAAGGACGGCACAATGGAGGAATCCGCACAGTAGCATTCAGCTGATAAGTGCCTTAAGGACGACACAATGGAGGAATCCACACAGTAGCATTCAGCTGATAAGTGCCTTAAGGACGACACAATGGAGGAATCCACACAGTAGCATTCAGCTGATAAGTGCCTTAAGGACGAGACAATGGAGGAATCCACACAGTAGCATTCAGCTGATAAGTGCCTTAACTCATTGAGTGCCAACGACGTCGATCGACGTCAAAGTAAATAGTGATGTAGAGTGCCAACGACGTCGATCGACGTCAAATGCGTTTTTTGACGGTGGGACGTGGATCAAAGCCTCCTGCATCTCCTGTACAAATATTGTAGCTATTGAAGGTGTATAACCTATTTTACGGACTCATTAGGTGGCGACAGTGCTCTCCGGATTAGAGAGAGGTCAGGAAAACAGCAGGAAAAAGCCCCGTGATGAAAGAGAAACCGCTCATGCTGCAGCCAGAGCCATATAGATTGCTCTGGCTGGAGTTAACGTTGGCTGCGAACAGCAGTCAATCCGCGCCCACAACTGAGCCTCTCTGTCTCTGCTGTATAGTTTCTCCACACGATTAGCCGCCAGAAAAGCAGCACCCGACGCCGAAGGACCAAACCATTCTCAGCAGTCCGGTTTGGCTTTTCCATGTCGCGCTGGGAGCCGCCGCACAAAAACGGAGCACTCCGAAAATAGACGCTGGGTGCGTGAGGCTGTGTGTTAGTGTGGGGAGGAGTTTGCAGCTGAGGGGGGGAGAGGGGGGTGGGGCACGCAGGGCACCACACAACTACACCACGTCACTACATCAGAAAATATTAGCTTCAGACTCAGTGAATGTGCTTGAAATGCTTAATTTCACAAAAGGCGGAATATCTCAGCTTCTAATTTGAAACGCCTGTTTGTGCTCAAAACAACCTATCTTCTCCGGCTCATAACTAAAGAACGGAAAATGGTATCAATAAACTTTTTTTTATAATATAATAGAGTCTCCTCGTTCTTTGTGCGTGTTCGGTGTTTACATAGTAATATCACACAATATTCTGTGGGCCTCGAGAAATCACTGAAAACGCTCTGAAACTCTGGCACTGGGAGCGTCCGTTCTCCAAAAGTGGCTGGCACTCAATGAGTTAAGGACGGCACAATGGAGGAATCCACACAGTAGCATTCAGCTGATAAGTGCCTTAAGGACGACACAATGGAGGGATCCACACAGTAGCATTCAGCTGATAAGTGCCTTAAGGACGGCACAATGGAGGAATCCACACAGTAGCATTCAGCTGATAAGTGCCTTAAGGACGGCACAATGGAGGAATCCACACAGTAGCATTCAGCTGATAAGTGCCTTAAGGACGGCACAATGGAGGAATCCACACAGTAGCATTCAGCTGATAAGTGCCTTAAGGACGACACAATGGAGGAATCCACACAGTAGCATTCAGCTGATAAGTGCCTTAAGGACGACACAATGGAGGAATTTCACCTTTGATGCTGGAGCGACTTGCACACTACTGGGAAGTATGAGCGACGTGACTATTGGGCTCCAGGATGATCAGACTGTACTGAGCTTGAAGTCCCGTTGTTCTTCTTTAGAACATATACAGGAAGACTGGGTGTGTGTTCTGGATGCCCACGCTGTGACCCCTGTCCTTCCTAAGATGCTGCGTCAGCGCTTTCATGCAAGCTGACTGTGGGAGCCGTGAAACAAAACCAGACTGGCTGAGAGAGCAGAGGCGAGCTGAAGGGAGCAGCACAGCACAGCCCAGCGCCTGCCAGGCAGCTGAAAGAGAGGCCACGGGGGGTCTGGGCCCCGAGCGTACAGGTGGGGAGATCTCATCAAAACACACAGGCAGAGAGGGCATAGTTGAGCGGGCGCCGGGCAGAGGTGAAAAAAGCAATATGCCACAAAAGCCAATATGTTGCTCGCTTTTTTCTGAACCCAGTTATTACCCTATTGCTAATCTCATTGATCATGACTTTAACTGAGTGACTTTAAGTTGGGGTGTGATTTCGAAATCACACGGCCAACACCCAAACTTAAAGTCACTCAGAACACTTTTGGAACACTTTAAGACTTGAAAGTCGCTCCGCAAATCAGACCCCAAACATAAAGTCGCTCAGAGTCAGAACATAAAAAAGCTGTAAAAAGGTGTAAGATGTAAACCACAGCCAATGGAACGGTTGTTCATCAGACTGGGTGGCAGAGAAGAGAAGAGATGTATCACTCAAGCAGGAAAGTGCTATTAACTCAATTGCATGGGAGAGGTTATCAGCTGAACACATCTCGGTGTGTGTGTGTGTGTGTGTGTGTGTGTGTGTGTGTGTGTGTGTGTGTGTGTGTGTGTGTGTGTGTGTGCGCGCGCGTGTGTGTTATATCACACCACTGTGCATCCCTCCACCGCTGGACAGCAGGAAGTGGAGGAGCGTGCAGGCAGGCAGGCAGACAGTTGGATCTGTTCCAGTAGGAAGTATGGGGGACGGGGTGAGACTGGGTTATACAGTATCCCTCCCACACTCCTTCCTCTCTAACGTCTGCTCTTCTGAGCAGTCATCAAATACATAACGAGTAAGCTACACCCCTCTGAGAACGCACGTGTTCATCCTCACACAAACACACGGATGTCCGACCTGCAGAGCTACCTGCCACACGGTGCCAGTGAGAGGGTGATTTTGCTATTATTAGTGTATTATTCTGTGATCGACCTTCTAATGGCTAAACCAGATGACTGCAAAGGGACAAACAGACCTCTGAAGCCCCTCACATCCTGATAACAAGTGCTTCCAGCTCTGCTGTCATTAAAGCTTTCATCAACGCTGAGGATGTATCTGGAGAATTTAGGTGGAAGACCATAAAGAAGAGATGTGGGCATCATCAGATCCACATCCCACACGTGTGTGTGTGTGTGTGTGTGTGTGTGTGTGTGTGTGTGTGTGTGTGTGTGTGTGTGTGTGTGTGTGTGTGTGTGTGTGTGTGTGTGTGTGTGTGTGTGTGTGTGTGTGTGTGTGTGTGTCTGTGTGTGTGTGTGTCCGACCCACCCTCCTCTTGAGGCGGTCCCTCTCTCTCAGCGTCAGTGTGTCAGCCTTGGCAATGACGGGGACTATGTTGACTTTGCTGTGGATGGCCTTCATAAACTCCACATCCAGAGGCTTTAGACTAGAAAGCAAAAGAAAAATACAAGAGAAATACAAAGGACAATTAGGACAGAGAGGACAGATGACACAGGCAGAACAGAGAGATTGAGAGCCATAAGTGAAATAAAGGGCGATTGTGTTGGATAGCGTGTAACAAAATGGCTAGATAGTATAGATGTCTGTGTGTGTTTGCTTACCCGTGTCCAAATGGAGATATGAAGTAGAAGCAGCAGTGCACCCTGTTGTCCACTATGTGCCTTCGGTTCAGCCCGCTCTCGTCATGGAGGTACCGCTCAAACTGATTGTCGATGTACTGGATGATGGTCTTGAAGCTGAGATCATAAACAGAGATTGAGTCAGACGTAAACATCTTTTACCCGCACAAAATAATCATGTAAACACCATTTTACTCAACAGTTTTTTATGTCATTTTGCGCCCTACAGTTCCCAGAGGCAGCAGGTTAAGAAGGTGGCATTCTGACGGGATTCTGGGCCAGAATATTTGACTGGTACTATAAGGCCTACGGGGTGGGCCCTTCAGCCGGAGGCAGAACTCGCCATCTTCGGCTGCTCAGAGGTCCTCTCTGAACTTTCCTACAGCTGTGCAACAATCTCTGACACTGGGGACAACTGTTGTCAAAAAACTAATTCTGAAGGAATGGAAATCTCCCTCTCCACCCTCTTTCCAATTGTGGTTGACGGACATGACCTCTGTTATACGCATAGAGAGACTTAGGTTCCTGAGAACCAATGCACTTAGAAAGTTTATGACTATCTGGGACCCGTTTTTGGTCTACCTCAACGAGGCTAGGGGTGACGGGTGACTCGCCCGGCTGGCTTCTCATAGACCCCTTGAGTGAAATCCCAAGTACCGTATATCGTTTACAAGAACATAAGCACCTTAGGTGGCTGGCGGCACCACTTTGTAATGATGATTATATTGTTTTGTTTTGTTTTGTTTTTCATTTCTTTCCCCTGTGTCTGAGCCTGTTTGTCTTGTTTGTGTTCTATAAAAATTTAAAATATGAAAAAAAAAGAAAAAAAAAAAGAAGGTGGCATTCTCACGTACGACACGCATACACACCTCTATAGACCTTATTCGCTAACCCCGGACGGCGCCATATTGTTGACATACCGTCCTGCACGCACACAGCGCTGCAGCTGACAACTAGTAACAGCCTTATTGTCGTTTCTGTTCCATTACAAAATAGCGATAGTGATGACAGCAATACAAACCCCAGAGTTGTTGTATGCTGCCGTTAATGCCTGTAATAATAAACAAAAGAAAAAACGAGGTGAACAGACTTTGCTGTGAGGAGCTGTCAGAAAGTTTCACCTGTCTCTCCCAACTATCACACATCTCCTGTGTGCTGACGTGTCCTCAGTCTCGCTCCCTTCACGTCTGTGGACGGCAGAGATAGAAACAAACCACGGGGACTTTATTGCTGTCATTACTACAGCCATGCCTAACGCAGGTCACCATCCGAACACAACAGGAAGGATACAGGTAACACCAACAGCGGCTAGCTTCCTATAAACGCTGCTCCTACATAGGCTGTCACTTGAGAGCTGCAGCGCTACGTCAAGAACATGGCGGCGGTGGGCGTGCCCGTACATGAGTGACGTCAATCGAATAAGGTCTATTGACATTAGGTAGTTAGTGAATGATGCTGCTTATCTGACGTTCCTGTAGTTTTATGACGACATAGCCTGATGTCCACTAGGGCTGTGGTTCTCAAAGTGTAGCCAAGACGGAAGTCCAGCAAGGCCACATCTCTGAGTGATCTTGTCACTGTGCTCCGCTCACGGCCAGAATGACATCAGCTGTCTGTTTATGTGGAATGGAATCTAAGAATGGAATGAAATATGTAACTATGTGAACCTGCGTCTGCATCTGTCTTGACGCGAGTTTTGAAGGCAACTCTTGAGTCCTGCAAGGCCACCATGACAGTGCTGCACAGTGTGAGATAGAAAGAGCTGCTCATGTGCCTTATAGGTTATCTGAGTATGGCGTCTGTATTGCATTTGTCTATGTGATATGCATTTATAACTAATAACTCATACCAATAACTATGTGTCTTATCAGATGAGGAGTTTCCAATGGAACTTCAATTTTCTCCCACACCTCACAAAAGTTCCCGGAAAGTAAGGGTCTGGATTAAGCAGCGCTGTCGCAAAATGGACCGTTTGTGATGTACTTTGAAAGGGTCAGACGTTTAAAGAATGAAATTGTATATTATCAGCTTTATTTTATGCATTCAAACGTAGCGCGATCCCCCTTCCTGGCTATTCACTGGCTAGATACTAGATTGCCCTGGGAGGAAGTAATCTGTGAAATCAGCTGGTGGAGCATTTGGTTGGAATGAAATGCTCCATCCACATGGCTCTTGCTGGCACGTGGTGATTGCAGACCACAGACCTAATCCATCCGACATTTGACCTGCTTGTGTCCATTAAGACCTTCGCTTCCACCATGTCCACCAACCGCCAGATTCATTAGCTAGACGGCCCACACATCCCTCAGTGGCAAAGCATGCTGGCCTAAGATATACAAGCTGGCCACAGACTTCCGCTCTTCATCTCACAGTGTTTTGCATCTGTGTACATTACAAATCTCTGTCTGTCACTCTAGGGAATTAGCCAGGGGCAAAAATGTCCCAAGAAACCTCAGAATAAAAACCGTGATCAGGGGGCAATAGCCTGCAAGCTGTTTGCCAGAAGAAGACAATGAACACACTCACACACAAACAACTCTGTTGTTCACACTACACTTTAGCAACTTCAAGGTTGCCACCGTTTTGTACTGATACATTTCAAAGGCTTTTCAAGCAATAAATCCGGGGAGGAAAAAGAGATTAAAACAAAAATGTGTCCACCGCAGCGATCAGCAAGTCACTGTATACTTGTAACCTACGTGGAGTGATACTGTAGATAGAAAGAAAGCGTATCAAGCTTGATCTGGCACTATATAAAAAATGACCATAGGGGCATTTTGAGATGACTAAGTGCACAAGGCTCAACCACAGAGGCTAAATCCAAGCACTTTTAATGACCTCTTCATAAATCCAGGCACTTTCTAGTGCTTGATTATCTTTTCTTAAATACAAACACTTTCAAGAACTTTCCAGACCTGTGGCAACACTGAACGTTATGCACTAATTACTATTTTTAAGTGCCCCCAAAATTTTGTAAATGTCCTACACTGCTCTGTGTACAGGTGCCATGGTTACCAATTACCACCCCTCCACCTCTCCCCTGATCATGATGAATTAGTTGGGGTGATAAAAGAAAGTCTTTGAGCAAGTTTAAACTTGTAAAAAAATGACCTGGCTGCACCTGACTTAACTACGCTCTGTTACTTTGAAAATGCTTTGTGTGCAGTCCATATTTCTCATGTGCTTATCAAATGAGACCTGCTCTATCAAAATCAGCCGTATGTCACAATGGCGCAGTTGTGGATAAACGTGATTTTATGAGAAAAGATTGATTTTGGCGGTTTGGGGTGTTTCATCAGATTTTAATCAAATAAAGCCTTGGCTTTCATTGTGTGTAAAGATTATTGTGAAATTCGAAAGTTAAATATTGTTTTGAAGCTCATAAATGGTAGGGTGACAAAGCAGAACCAGCTTACTTTATGAACACCTCCTCTCAGCATTCCTCAGGTTGCCAGGTTTGCGGTTTTTAATGCACTTGGAAATGTTATAAATGCCGTTTGATTTAAAACACTGTTTCTCAAGTTTGTCAAGGTTGTATTGTGGAGTTTTTTGTTTGTTATTTTGGACTAGTTTTTTTTGATGATTGGACTGTTTGTGTACATTTATGTTCAGGTTTAATTTGCACTGGGGGGGGTTCTTCTCCATAAGGACTTCAACACGTCTCCCCATCCCTCTCTCCCCGCTTTGTCTCAAATGGCTAAACTACGTGTGTCCCTTAAAATTACATTGAATGGACATCTGCATAGTAACCGGTTGACCATCGTTCACTTTATTGTCTAATCAAAATGACTGTTTCATCCGCAACAAATCGGCATCTCAACAGCAGGTGTGTGTGTGTGTGTGTATGTGTGTGTGTGTGTGTGTGTGTGTGTGTGTGTTTGGAAACAGTCAAGACACCAAGGGATGCATCTTACTCCAAGATAATTTTGATATCACTAGAAAGCTTACATTATCCTCTTTTCAACAGTGTATTAAACTCATAATGGTTTGAGGGGGGCTGAAAATGATCACAAATTTGACGCAATCCATTTACTACTACTTTAAATGATGGATTATGTAAACGTTGAGAAAGAGGTCACAGACTTATACTGTAGAGAGAAAGAAAAGGCGAAAGTGGTATGATTTTGTTTTCTCCTACTTGATCTGTTTTGTTCTTTTTCTCCTCTGTTAGCCTAAGAGAGTGTGTGGGTCCACAAGTGAAAACACAGCCTTGTCAGGAAAATCACCAGGAAATGGATCTTTGACAGCGAGGAGGCGAGAACGGAGGGGGAGGTTACATCGACACTACTGGCATGAAAACCATGCCACACATGACATGACACACGCACACACACACCCACACGCGCGCGCGCGCGCACACACACACTCACACAGACATATTCTCCTACATGCCAGAAAAGCCTATACATATAATATAGATATGGGATAAATATGGGATAGCCCCAATACTAAATATGCAGGCTACTCTTGCATGTTTCAGCTGGAACTGTGTCCTGTAGGCTGTATGCCAATATATGAGCAAAAATAGGCTAGTTTTTATCAATGAAAACTATGTCCGCATCGTCTCAATTCAGTTCAGCAGTTTTCTCTTTTATATTAGGCTATCATTATTTCATATATGAATTATTCGATCAGTGCAACCACACACATAATGAGTGATAGAGATCATTATTCATTGAGCATGCGTTTCTAAATCTATGGTCTAAATAGGCTTACAGATTGTGGAAATTTATAGACTGAGATTACACATTTACTACTTGATCTGTTTTGTTCTTTTTCTCCTCTGTTAGCACCAGGAAATGGATCTTTGACAGCAAGGAGGCGAGAACGGAGGGGGAGGTTACATCGACACTACTGGCATGAAAACCATGCCACACATGACATGACACACGCACACACGCGTGCACACACACACACACACACACACACACACACACACACACACACACACACGCGTGCACACACACACACACACACACACACACACACACACACACACACACACACACACACACACACACACAATAAAAGGAAATCTATACACAGGGAATGCAGTGGGAGGAGAGGTAGGGAATGGGGAGTTTTGGATGAAACTTGAGGAAGGGAGGAGTTGAGGAAAGGAGGGAAGGATGAGACAGAACTCAGGACAGGAAACATGTCCAAGCAATTATCACTAGCCCCTCCCCTTCCACACACACACCCTCCCACGACGACACACAAACACACACACACACACACACACACCAGTCCTGGCTGTTGATGGCATCTCCGTATCCAGGGGTGTCGACCACAGTGAGGCGAAGCTTCACTCCTCTCTCCTCAATCTCCACGGTCGACGCCTCGATCTGCACGGTCCTCTCGATCTTCTCTGTGGAGCCGAAGACGGGTTGGAGACATCAAAGAGGGAAATGGTGACATGAGGATTATGCTTTTAATATACGGTCTGAGCCATCATGCGTTTACACCGACCACAAGGTTGCCTAACACCTCAATGAGCAGCTACTGTACGTCCACAGGCTTCAGGAAGGCGCACATGCATGACTAGAAAGCAGTTCTCCATCTAAAAGGGTTAAGTGTTTTGAAATCCGTCAAAATGAAACCAGGGAGGGTCTGCTGGGTATTTTTCAAACCACTAAGTCATAAGTCAAGTCATAAGGAAGGGGGTCTCTCTCTTTTTTTTTTTACTAATACTAAAGGCATTCCCAACATTCCTGTCGGAATAACGCTCTGCAGGAGACATTGGAACAGACATTTCTCTATTATTACAGTGTGTGTGTGTGTGTGTGTGTGTGTGTGTGTGTGTGTGTGTGTGTGTGTGTGTGTGTGTGTGTGTGTGTGTGTGCGTGCGTGCGTGTGTGTACCTGCGGCACCAGGGATGTAGCGTTCGGGGTAGAGGTCAGTGAGAAACAGGCTGTTTATCAGTGTAGATTTGCCCAAACCAGACTCTCCTGAGAAGCAAAGAAACAAACAATACTGCTTTCTTCTCAGAAGAAATCATATGAAAAACAAACAAAATAAGTAAGTAAAAAGAGACAAACAAAAAAGTAATCACCCACCAACGACCATGAGGGTGAATTCAAAGCCTTTCTTCACCGACTTTCGGTGGACTTGGTTTGGCAGGTTGGCAAAGCCGACATAACCTACTGCCTCTGGGAACTGCAGGGCACAAAAAGAAATAAAGACTATTTAGCTTTAGGGAGACCGTGTGTTACAGGATGAACTGATCCAACAGAAACTGTGGGATCACAGAACACAATCAAAAGAATTTGGAACTTTTTTTTTTTATCTTCTTATGGAGGTGTGTATCATACACACCTCCATAAGAAGACAACACAGTGTATGTGTGAAAGTGCAAGTGTGGTTGTGTGAGAGAGAGTGAGACTGATGATGATGCATAAGATTTGGACATTCCAAAGGGCAATAACACCGAACCATGAAACACTAGCATGTACACGGGATATCCTGTCTCTGGACGCCTGCGCAACGATGTGTGCTATGAGCAACGGTACGCGTGTGAGATGACAAGTGGCATGAGCGTGAATCACCACGGCTTTATTAAAAAAGTCTTGTATAAAGACTGAGTAGATCCTTCACAGCCTGTATGAGAGACTGAGTAGATCCTTCACAGCCTGGTATGAGAGACTGAGTAGATCCTTCACAGCCTGGTATGAGAGACTGAGTAGATCCTTCACAGTCTGGTATGAGAGACTTCACAGTCTGGTATGAGAGACTGAGTAGATCCTTCACAGCCTGTATGAGAGACTGAGTAGATCCTTCACAGCCTGTATGAGAGACTGAGTAGATCCTTCACAGCCTGGTATGAGAGACTGAGTAGATCATTCACAGCCTGTATGAGAGACTTTTATTTTTATTTTTATAATATTTATTTTTGAGCAGGGAGCATTGGCGTTACAATGTCAGAGGAGCCCCGCAGGGTGAATTAAATTTTTTCCAATTTAAGCAAAAATAAAATGTCTTCAAGCCAAGCTTTAAATGAAGGTGGCTGAGAGGATTTCCAAAGAAAAATAATTTTCCTCCGGGGAATTAACGAGGCAAAAGCGATAACATTGGATTGGATGACCAACATATCGAGCTCGTCCGGTGGTCTACCAAAGATTGCAATATGAGGGGATGGACAGATTCTCACCTTCAGAATGTCCGAACACATATCAAAAAAGGAGTGCCAGAAACCAGATAGTTTGGGACAGGTCCAAAACATATGAGTCAAGTTACAAGGTGCTTGTGAGCATCTATCACATTCATCAACCACTTTATCTGGGTAGAGTTTAGCCAGTTTGGCCTTACTATAGTGAAGTCTGTGTACTACTTTAAACTGTATCAGGCTAAGTCTGGGAGAACTAGAAGAAGAGTTGACGGCTCGCAAAGCTTCCTCCCAGAAGTTGTCTGAGAAGGAGGTCTGCAGTTCTCTTTCCCAGCTCTCTCTGCTTTTATTGATGGCCACCACATTCACTGGAGAGAGGAGATCATAGAAATAGGAGACATGGCCCCTGGATAAGGCGTCTGCTTTAAGCAGTAGATCTATTCTACTGGGAGACAGGATTTGAGGAAACAGAGGGGAGTGGGTTCTACCAAAGTTTCGTAGCTGAAAGTATCGAAGAAAATCTGAACGGGGTAGGTTAAAAACAGTATGCAGTTGGTCGAAGCTGGCAAACACACCGTCTATATACAAGTCTCCCAGGCGGCGGAGACCTCTTCCCTCTAAAAGTGAATAGTAAGGGTCTGACTTAGCAGGCAGAAATAGGTGGTTGTTGCAAACCGGAGTCGCCTGAGGTAAAGAAGACCAACCAAAATGACGCCTGACCTGTGTCCAGATCTTGAGAGAGCTTATCACGATGGGATTAGAAGTGAATTGTGAGAAAGATACGGGTAAGGTGCTACACGCAAGAGCCTGAAGCGATGCAGAAGGGCATGACATGGCCTCAATCTGACACCAACTACTTTGGGGGGAGGTGAACCAGAGCATGATCTTATACACATTGGCCGCCCAGTAGTATGAGAGATGACTGTATGAGAGACTGAGTAGATCCTTCACAGCCTGTATGAGAGACTGAGTAGATCCTTCACAGCCTGGTATGAGAGACTGAGTAGATCCTTCACAGCCTGGTATGAGAGACTGAGTAGATCCTTCACAGCCTGGTATGAGAGACTGAGTAGATCCTTCACAGCCTGGTATGAGAGACTGAGTAGATCCTTCACAGTCTGGTATGAGAGACTGAGTAGATCCTTCACAGCCTGGTATGAGAGACTGAGTAGATCTTTCACAGCCTGGTATGAGAGACTGAGTATATCCTTCACAGCCTGGTATGAGAGACTGAGTAGATCCTTCACAGCCTGGTATGAGAGACTGAGTATATCCTTCACAGCCTGGTATGAGACTAGATCCTTCACAGAGAGCTGCCATGTGCTCCACTCACCTTCGCTTTCTCTCCAGACTGAGACATGGCCGCTGCTCACGGATGTGTTGACGAGGCTGCCAGAAGAGAAAACAAGACATATGAAGGCAGTCAGATAAAGCAGTTATGACGGTACAGAGTGCTTACACTGCTACTAAATTCATATTTAATTCCTTGGAATGTAGATTAACTAGATTTCTATTTAATGTCTATTTAACTCTCCCTCTTCATGTATATTATGTTGTATAGACTGTCATTTGACTGCACCTGCAAGTTTGTGATTTTGTCTTTTAGATATCTTCTTTTTGATCTCTAAATAATTGATATGACCGCTACGCTGCATACTTACACTAAGACAAATGCCTCGTATGTAATCTTGCATATTGTGGCAATAAAGTGATTCTCATTCTCATTCATTCATACTGTTAATAATCTACTTGTTCTGCTTCTATGAAACATCTTAATCTAAATTTTTTCTTAAAAATTCATGATTTCAAGCTTCAAGATTTCCTTACAAAAATTAGTTGCCCAAATTCAAAGCCAAAGCCCAAAGTCCTGTACTGGGGAATCGTGGGGATATAATCTCAAATACTTGTGCTTTTATCCTCATGTTTGTTTTTTAATCCTAACTAATCACTTACAATAAGTTACAATTGTTTAGGTGTTGCACAATCGTGGTCGTTTGCAGGTGCCACTGTTATAAAACCTATTGAACAGCTTTATCACAGAGCCATCAAGGCATTTGCTAGAAAACCATTGTCATACCACCACTGTAACATTCGGGAACAACATCTCTTTCTGAGCTTTGAAAATCTCAAGGTCTTAAAGAGTGCTTGTTTTTTCTACAAATGCCTACATGGACTAGCTCCCCCTCCTTTACAGGAATTCATCCATAAAAACAGAATCACTGGACTTGGCACCAGGTCAGACACCAGAGGTGACTGCAAGGTCCAACGTAGACTGACCACGTTTGGTCAGAACGTCCTGTCTATAAAAGGCAGCCAAACATGGAATAGTCTCCCCGTCTCCATAAGGGACAGCCCCACCCTTGCTACTTTTAAAGGTAGACTTAAACAATGGCTGAAATCCAACCAGTCATGTGTCCACAGGTAATATGCTTTCTTCTCTTTTTTTGTGTATTGCTACTATGTATTTTTATTTTTTGTAAGTGTAATTGCTGCTATGTATTTTAGAGTGTATTGCTGCTACTTATGTTTTATGTATTTTTGAGTGTACTGCTGCTACCTATGTTTTACGTATTGCTGCTACCTATGTTTTACGTTTTATGTTTCTTGTGTTTTATGTCTTTCAGGGACAACGGATGGAAATTTGCCTCGCGCTAAATCCGGCAATTTTTACACTTTTATTATGTTCCAGGTTTTATTATCTGTTCCATGGTTTCTGTGTTCATTGATTTTGCACTGTCCCGTCCAAATAAACAAATAAATAAATAAATAAATAAGTACTTAGCAACAACATTTAAATAGCTAGATAAAGTCTGAGTTTGTTTTCTTCCAACTTGGGATGTTTTGGACAAATAACTCAGTGATAAGCTTTTTGTCCTCTGTGCAGCTTGGCCTTCTTTCGAGTTGATTTTCGGCCAAAACTCCTAATCTAAGGGATTAGTCTCAAATATTTGCGGCATGTCTCTCTAACTAAACTTAAGAAAAATAAAACCTTAAGTCAAATCCTTATCAGAAAAACTTGGATGGGATGTTTTGTGAAACCAACCACTGAGTGCTACAAATACATTCTGCAAGTCTTCCATCCAGCCAGCAGCTGCAAGATTAACTTATCTTTGAATCACAAATCATCCTCGGGTGGCTCCCATCGGAGAATATTTACATTGAACAAATTGTTTACATGGAACAAATTGTGGCTCTAGCAGCATTGGCACGGTATTGCCATTCATTCTCCCTAACCCCTTTTCCATTAAGTTCATATTGAGAGCCTGCATTTCGGCTAATGGCCGCACTGTTTCGTTACCCGGCGCTATCACACTGGCCGGAGCAGAGATTAGGAAGTTCATTCCCAGACACCCATTATACAGCTGAAGTCCCGTTTATCCCAAGCTATAGCCCTGAGCAGATGACAGAGTGACGATCCCGCTTGATAAACGACCCATAATGACTGAGCAGGAAGAACAGGCTCCATGTTATCACCAATACACTGAGCAGCCCCTGACAGGTGGAGTGTGATAAGCATTCGAAGGAGGCAGGCTGGCGTGCGCTGCCAGAGGAAGATGCACTCGGGGGGGGGTGTAGTTGGAACCTCAAAAGACATATCCCCAATAGTATGTGATGCACATACACACACACACACACACACACACACACACACACACACACACACAAGTGGACAGTCGCGCTCAGTGTGTTGTGTTGGGATGGTAGTGGGGGCCTCTGCATCTACATGAGAGTGGGCAGAGATCTCTCACTGGGACAGGGTGGTTTTCACCGAGCCCACCGGGAGAACAATGGCTGTTTATCCCACTGGTTCCTGAAGCCTTTCCAACACAGGGCAGCTCAGCCGGGGGAGGAGGGGGAGCACGTGCCTCACCGCTGACCACATTCAGGACGAGCCACATGTGGGACAGCGCAGGGAGACACCGGTCATTTAGGGTTGGGGGGTGATGGGCAAGGGGCTGTGGAGGTCAAGAGGTTATCTCAGTCAAACCAGTGGAAAGGCACTGAAACCTTGTCAAGTTGTCAGCAAAAAAAACAAAAACAAACATTGATCTTAAGATCTATCTAAGCCATAAAACAGCCAATATTAGGCTTACAGAAAGTGTTATTTCAGTGAGAATATGCACTACACACACACACACACACACACACACACACACACACATGCGCGTGCGCACACACACACACGTACACATGTTATTCCTGGACAGGCTCTGTGGGAACCAGCATTAGTCCAGCAGCAGATTAATTAAAGTGTTCCATTATCGCCGCTGTAATAACACAAAGACAACACTACAGGACAGACAGGCAGGAGGCACACACACACACACACACAGACGCACAACACTATGCCCGTGCACACACACACACACACACACATACTACAGGACAGACAGGCAGGAGGCACACACACACACACACACACACACACACACACACACACACACACACACACACACACACACACACACACACACACACACACACACACACACACACACACACACACACACACACACACACACACACACTCACTCACTCACTCACTCACTCCAGGACAGACCGGCAGGAGGGACGCTTCAATAAGACTCAGTTCATAACGGCCATTTAATCGGCCAGGCTGCTGAGCTACTTACACGCGCACACACACACACACACACACACACACACACACACACACACACACACACACACACACACACACACACAGCTATCAAATGGCCAGACGTGGGGGAGATTAAACAGTTTAAATGGCCTGGTAAAGCCGTGGTGTTGGCATGTAATGCGTATATAATACAGTTGATTTATTAGCTGGAGTGAAGCCATGAAGGGGCAGCAGAACTATTCACCTTCCTGACAGGCGGTGTCGAGGGTCCACACACCCACTCTCTGTAGATTAAGCACGTTCTGCTCTTATTGGAAACACTGACAAACAATCATTTCACACGGTCACACCACAGTGATTTAGTGAACTCAGCAGCAGAAAACTACCATAATGGTAGTTTACTGGCAACTGTTCAGAGCAACAGGGACCCCACAGCTCCTCAGTTAACTGAACATCATAAAGAGATGTTTGGCACACGCACACACACACACGCACGCGCACGCACACACACACACACACACACACACACACGCGGAGGGCTTGAATGTACTAAAGTATCCTTTGAGGCTAAAAGTAGAGGTGGGTAGGCATTAGGCAACAGTAATAATGTATGATGTAGAGCTGCAACGATTAATCGATTAATCGATCGACAGAAAATTAATCGACAACTATTTTGATAATCGATTAATCGTTTTGAGTACAATTTTAAGAGAAAAGGTCTAAATTCTCTGATTCCAGCTTCGTAAATGTGAATATTTTCTGGTTTCTTTACTCCTGTATGACAGTAAACTGATATTATCTTTGAGTTGTGGACAAAACAAGACATTTGAGGGCGTCATCTTGGGCTTTGGGAAACACTGATCGTCATTTGCCACCATTTTCTGTCATTTTATAGACCAAACAACTAATCGATTAATCGAGAAAAGAATCGACAGATTAATCGATTATGAAAATAATCGTTAGTTGCAGCCCTAGTATGATGTATTAAGTGTGTAGGCCTACAGTAGGTTTCAGAAACAGTTCATAACGTGACCCCAGAGAGAGAGAGAAAAGAAAACGTTACAATAGAAGGAATGAGGAGGCCTTTCAACCAGGAGGAAACCAGCAGGCCCGTTCATCATAACACACACAGAGTTTAAACCAGGAGGAAACCTACAGGCACATTCATAACACACACAGAGTTTAAACCAGGAGGACACCTACAGGCATGTTCATAACACACACAGAGTTTACACCAGGAGGAAACCAGCAGGCACGTTCATAACACACACAGAGTTTAAACCAGGAGGAAACCTACAGGCACGTTCATAACACACACAGAGTTTAAACCAGGAGGAAACCTACAGGCATGTTCATAACACACACAGAGTTTACACCAGGAGGAAACCAGCAGGCACGTTCATAACACACACAGAGTTTAAACCAGGAGGAAACCAGCAGGCACGTTCATAACACACACACACAGAGTTTACACCAGGAGGAAACCAGCAGGCCCGTTCATCATAACACACAGTTTAAACCAGGAGGAAACCAGCAAGCACGTTCATAACACACACAGAGTTTACACCAGGAGGAAACCTACAGGCATGTTCATAACACACACAGAGTTTACACCAGGAGGAAACCAGCAGGCACGTTCATAACACACACAGAGTTTAAACCAGGAGGAAACCAGCAGGCACGTTCATAACACACACAGAGTTTAAACCAGGAGGAAACCAGCAGGCCCGTTCATCATAACACAGAGTTTACACCAGGAGGAAACCAGCAGGCACGTTCATAACACACACAGAGTTTAAACCAGGAGGAAACCAGCAGGCACGTTCATCATAACACAGAGTTTACACCAGTAGCCTGTACTACGAAGCTAGTTTAATGCCTTATCCGAGTAAGTTTGAGTTTAAACCTGGTTTAGCCGTACTACAAAGCAAGTTAACTTTCAATCACCATGGCAACTGACGCTGCAAAGCTAACCTGGTCGCGACCAGGTTAGCTTCAGAGGATAAGATCAAAATCCATGACAGACCCATATAATCGGCTCTCTGGAGTCACTCACCGTTCATATAAGATCGCCATATGAAAAATAGATTGCAGTCAACTGAGAATATAACAAGAAAAACATTTGTGGCTCTGTAGGCTACATAATTAAATTAAGCCTACTTACCACTTTATGTCTTAACAGCTCAACGATGCGTGGAGAAATATGATCACTATTAATCACCGCGGCGCATATCATGAATGGACCCTCAAATGGAGTGAGGGTGATATTCTCCTACATGCCAGAAAATCCGCATCGTCTCAATTCAGTTCAGCAGTTTTCTCTTTTATAGTAGGCTATAGGCTTTATACTAGGCTATTTTATATATGAATTATTCGATCAGTGCAACCACACACATGAGTGATAGAGATCATTATTCATTGAGCATGCGTTTCTAAATCTATGGTCTAAATAGGCTTACAGATTGTGGAAATGTATAGACTGAGATTACATTTGTTGCTGCTGTATCAATGTATGCAGCTGTATCAGACAGAAATCGCTGATCGAAGTAAATCAAATGACTGATGTGAATACAAGCTGCTGCTTTAGACAGCCCTTCAGCAGACTATCCAACGCGGATTTTCATTCTGACATTAAATCGCGGATACATTAAATATCCGCTAAAACTCTGATCATGCACTGCGCTTTCATGGAACGAGTAAATGGGTGTGGAAATGGGTGTGGGCGTGGATCAACTCAGCTGTTCATAATGTGATTGGCTACCGCACCTCTTTCGCGTGGACGCGCGCCTGTGCACGAGCGAAAAACGTGCGCGTGCACAGGCAGATCCCAGGTCCACTTACCTAGTAAAAAACCAGCGTCGTAGTATCAGTTAACTAGATAGCTTTGATCCTGTTCAGTCAAACCAGATCAAAGGGACTTATCGCGGATCTGTTAAACTAGTTTCGTAGTACAGGGCTCAGGAGGAAACCAGCAGGCACGTTCATAACACACACAGAGTTTAAACCAAGAGGAAACCAGCAGGCACGTTCATAACACACACAGAGTTTACACCAGGAGGAAACCAGCAGGCCCGTTCATAACACACACAGAGTTTAAACCAGGAGGAAACCAGCAGGCACGTTCATAACACACACAGAGTTTTAAACCAGGAGGAAACCAGCAGGCCCGTTCATCTTAACACACACAGAGTTTACACCAGGAGGAAACTAGCAGGCCCAACCTTTTATGATGATGCGGACGGGATGGAAATGACCAACAACAACAAAACACATGGCAAGAAAATGTTACCATAACTCAGAGCTATTCACACAGCTACTGTACAAGAATAAAGAAGTTAAGTATATGGGGCTGCATGACCGTAGGGGGGAATCTGCATCTTTTATCATCTTCACAACAGCTTGACTTTAGGGATGCAGGGTATAGCCACACTCATCGGTATCGGCCGATGTTAGTCATTTTTTAATATATCGGTATCGGTCCGGTGAGCAAAATAACAACAATGTTATTATTGGTTATCGGTATCTGCCACAATTTTCATGTTGAGAAGACACAATGTTGTAAATCTATGATTTATGGGCTTTTCTAAATGTTTTGGAGAAGATGTGCTTTTCATTATGTACACAATTTTACTATCATAGAAATGTGTTTTTATGCAGATCATTTCGACATTGGTAAATAACGGTTATCGGCCATAACAGCAATGTTAATATCGGTTATCGGCAAACTGTGATATGGTTATACACACAATTGTAAAGTAGTCTAACCTACTCCCTTTTGGGAGAAATTGTTATTTGTGCCTATGTATTTCTATTCTATGGCTTATATTATATTGTTATTTATAAATGTGGCTGGCCATTATAGCCTACTTCACTGTGCGGTTTGAGTGCTATTGGCCCACTGGGTTTGGGCACCTCCCATCCTTAGCAGCCAATGACGGACTGCGATGTGTATTGGGGAGGCTTTTTAAAGCAAGTTGTTTTCCTTGTCACCCTGTTTGACTCTGATGAAGACGCAGTAGGCGTCGAAACGTTAGTCATTGAATAAAGCAATTTTCCAGTGAATCGTGTGCTCCAGGATCCTCTTTGGTTTGTCCATTGAACTTTTGTCATAGTCTAACCTACAGTTTAACGTGCAGTAAAGTAGTTGCCCACTCGTATCATAAGTATCTAGTATAATGTTGCTACCACAGGTGTCAATAGTCTCATTATGTGGCCAAATGTCAATGATCCATCTATTCATTCTTCAACCCTGATTCTTCTCCGAGACAAACTGTGGGCAAAAGACAATGGGATTGCGTTCCTGGTATCGTAAGAAACCCGGCGTTCGAGGGTACAGAGTTGTTTTCGAGTTGCCTCCACTCTCTCGCCGAGGGGTCAAGTACAGCAAGGCATCCTGCTGGGTCACATTATTATTCGACCCCCTGACACAATAGTGCGTGGCCACTTGTGAAGTTTTGTTTTTCCGTTTACGCCACACTACAAAACGAGGGGAAACGTCCCTGCTTGGTTGTGTAGTGACAGAGTGATGTCTTCCCTCGCTCTCCTGTGCAGGCCCGTCTCTGTGAGATAAGGCCGAGGAAGGGGAAAGGTCAGAAAGGGGTGAAGGAGCTGGATCGGAGGTCCTGACACATGTTCTCCCTTCTGATCTGAAGCCAGTTAGGTAAAGCAATGTTGGTCCTATGGCAGCTGCCAGCCTAAGATTACAGCGTCACAGGGTCTGCCACCATGTTAGAATGTTCACCACTGAGCGTGACAGGAAGTGAAATAATGTGCCAAAAACACCAGCCAAGATGGATGACCAATTTCGACAATTCTTCAATAGTGGCCCTCCGCCACACCTTCACTGAGACAGACACACAATGATTGTTTCCGTGTGTTATTGTGAAGTTGTCTAAACATTGAATTTATTTCCTGCCGATGTGCTTTACAATCAAAGGTCAAGAATTAATCGGATGTTAGAAAGTGATTTACTAGTCGAAGAATGTTACACAAAGGAACTTAGAGGAACTGTGTGAAATTCTCTGCTCTGAATGGTCAGTCTGATATGATTATTATATGGTAGTGATTTAGGGCTATGGAGTCCAGATTTCATTCCTTGCAAGTGACGTCAGGTCTAATGTTGGGCATTAGGCCAATGATTCAATGCATTTGAATGTCTTACAATAAGGCTTTTAGACAGACTAGCACTGCTCTGTGAAGGAGCTTTTCATTCGTCTCAGAGTTGGGTGGAATAATTTGAGAGAATATGAAAATATATAGTTGAGTTTCATAGCAGGCCAGGGGGGCTGGAGAAGTGTGTATGAAGACAGGCCTTTGGTTTGAACAGTTGGGATGTCCACCACACCCAGTCTGTCACACTGAACTGTTTTTCAACTATGACAATGACATTATGATTTATTGTGGATATCTTTGTTAGCTAACTCCTTACGGATAGCCTGGTTTATACTATCCACTTGAAAAACAGAATATGAGCGCAGCACTGCGTTGAAACGGTTAACGTTAACGTACTACATGTCAAACTTTAGCATGCAACAGTTGTTACCGCGGCTGGTGTCATGTTGCCATAAAGTCCTAACTCTCCTTAACGTGCCTTCGCCCTCCTCGAGTCACCCTGCTATTCTGTATCAACAAGCCACCTATCGTAGTCTCTTACCTGTGCGTAACTTTGAAATAAAGTGACTCGATTGAAGCGTTTCGCCTCTCGCTGCTGCCCCAGCCCAGGAAGGAAGGGAAACCCGGAAACCGTGCCCGTCATTCCGCCCTCGTCGCTGAAGCTTTTTGTTGTCAAAGAGGAGGCTGCGCCACTGACGCCATTATGGCTCCACGTCAGGATGATTCAACCGTAGGTAAACACGAGTTGTCAGATCCAACATGGCTGCCCATGTATCAGTGTTTCTTCAGGACGAGTCCTCGGTTGAGCGATAGAGTGCCGAAGTCACGCCGTCTTCCGCCTTCAGCATACGCACCAAGGGATTTTATCAGCCATTCATTTACCATCTACATTTCGTAATGCGTATAAAAATTGTTTACTTGGTCAAACCAAGCGATTCAGCTATGTTTAGAATCGGGAGGCAATATGGAGACATTTCACTCGGACAAAAAAAAACGTTAATTAAAAAAGAAAAATCCTTTCATTTTTTTGTTAAAATTATTTCCAAAACGCAATATAATTTTTTGAAAAACTTTTGCTACCAGAAATGTATCAGGGGGTCACGAGGACAGGGGGGGCAGAGCATACAGAAGAAGACAGAGGGGACACAGGGGGACAGAGGGGTCAGAGAGGAAGACAGAGAGGACAGAGGAGGACAGATGGGACACAGGGACAGCGGAAGACAGAGGAGACACACGGGGCAAAGGGGACACATGGGACAGAGGAAGACACAGTGGACACATGTGACAGAGGACAGAGGGGACACATGGGGACAGAGGAAGACAGAGGGGACA
>NC_139631.1:18004391-18114391 GCF_964638095.1 Poromitra crassiceps | reverse complement strand
CACCTCTGCTGTTTTACACTGGCCCTTACACTCGGACCACATATTCACATCCTTTTCGTATCTACAGAAAACGGTTGGAAATTAAAAGACTATCAACTGCTACAAGAGGTAGCTCACGACAAAAAGGAGTATCTTTGTTAGGTACCTGCTTTTGTATTTTTTTTCTATAAAGCGATCGAAATTAGTGTTTTGAATTGTTTACCGTTGTAACAGTTTTTTTCCTTTTCGAGGGTCTCGCCACCCAATACACACTGTTCTTTTACATTGATGTGCAATTTGAGCACACTTGTACAGTAGGCTAACTGAGAATTGCACTCCCAAACATTCAAATACCCATTTCGGTCAGTGGATTTACGCCCGACATGTTGAGGACTCCTACAGTGTCTATAGCAATAAAAACAAGCAACAAAATGTTTAAGCCAAAATAAAACTCGGACAGTCTTTTTGTGTTGTGATAGCAGTGACTATAAAGTTTGAAGTTCAGTTTTTTTGATTGATACCTGGGGAGCCTGCAGGGATTTAGGTCACATGAACCACAGTTCATTTGGCTGTAATGAGCACCTGCAAACAGTGCAAAGTTTTGGGTCATTGTCACTGTGCCGGATGTAGGCTATCTCTCTTTTCATTTCTAGGAATAAACATGTCTTCTGTTGGTTTGTGGATGTTTGATGTAATGATTCATTATTCATGTATTTGAAGATGCAATATTCTTTCGTTTTATTAAGATTAAACTGAATATATTGTCTCAAAATTAGTTGAAGTGTGTTCTTAAAACAAACAAAAACTGATAACCCTCTGTCAACATTGCCAAAGACGAGCTTTGATGGTCTGCAGTGGCGTTATGATGGCAGGAGCGCTACACGGCTGTGCGTAATGCATGCCGTTCCCACCATGCATCCATAAACCCCCACGGCGGGAGAAAGTATTTTGGTTGGCCATAGAAATCCAGATGACAATGCCCATTCAACTAGAGTGGGGCTCTGCTGTTCAGCTCACAATGCTTCACAGCCCCCCCCTCATTCGCAGTCATTGAAAGGCGTTCAAATTAGAGCTATGGAGAATTTGCTGGAATCGTCTTCCCGCAAGTCACTATTCAGCCGCCATCACGAGTCCATCTCCCTCCATATAGGACGGTACTGTGGACTGTATGACAAAATATTTCAGCCAATCACTTTGAACCAATTAGTTTATCCACAGATAGCTATACTTCTGGAGACCACATTTAGCCTATTTATTTATTTACTCAAAAGGATCTGCATTACATATTTTAGTATGACCTATATTACCTATAGGCTATTATATATTATTATTATTATTATTATTATTATTATTATTATTATTATTATTATTATTATTATTATTATTATTATTATTATTATTATTATACCTATACCTATATTCTATCTATACCATAATCAAATAACCCTATAGGGTTATTTTAGTTGTGACAAGAAAAGCAATGACAAACATTCACAATAACACATGCTATTTGAGGCGATGAGTAATGGCCCTCTTATTTAAAAGCTGTGGCTGGATTACCAAGCTTATCCATACTTTTGCTGGCCAGTTAAGAATCTTAGCGGGTCATATGCCTTCTTAAAAGTTGGAAATATAACCATGCAGAAAGCCTGAATACAGTCAGGCGAGTGTGTGAGCACTCTGGTCCATGTTAAAGGGGAACTTCTATAAAAGTTTCAAGAGGCAGTAAAGTAAAATGTTAACTCAATTATAAACTTTCAATCAACAAAATAATATCTTCCACATCCACATGCAACAAACACATATACTATTATATATCATATTATGCAACAAACACATAATCTATTTATCGGCTGGTACAGCACACCACTATAGCAGTGCAGTTCACTAAGTACCGAAAACCATAGGAAAGGTAGGCTACCCAGAGTTTGAGGTTTCAATATGTTTCTACTCAAAGAGACACCCTGGAAGCTCTGGTCCGGCCGCACTCAGTGAGATGTTTTTGTGGGATTGTTAGTTCCACTCTAGTCACCGCACAGAGGGTGACGAAGCGCAGGGTGTGGGGGTGTGTGCAAGGGGTTATGGGTGTCTGTGTGTGTGTGTGTGTGTGTGTGTGTTGTGTAGAGGGTTGGGGGTGCACCTTTAAAAAAGACCCCCATTCCAATGAGAAGAGAGGCAAACAGGGCCAGCGACGTCACTCAATGGGCGCTCTCCATGGTAACCAGCCAGAACCTGCAGTTGCCTGGCTACGGGACCCTATAATGTGGTGGTATGGATGAGCCTAATAAAAGGCCTGGGCTGCAGACATTCCAGTAAGCAAGCACACACACACAAACACACACACACACACACACACACACACACACACACACACACACACACACACACACACACACACACACACACAGCACAGCACAGCACAGCACAGCACAGCACAGCAGTTTGGAAGATGAAGATCTGGGATTTATGTAAAGTCTTTGATTTAGCAATGGTCATGGAGAAAGAGCTGTGACAGCAGAAACACATTTTGTTTCATTGTGGTTGTTCTAATGGCAACTGTTAAATGTTGCCATGAATGTAGATTGGAAACAAACACTAGTTGTGGTCAAAAGAAGTAGAATACAAATGTTAACAGACATGAGAATTAAACATTAGTGATGTTGTCTTTCGCATCACTCATGTCGCAAAAAGATTGTCAGAGAGATACTTTGTCTCAGCATATACTACCCACATGACACGTGGAGCTGTTTTGACCTGTAAACTTGACCTCGCTCAGCCAGGCTGTGAAAGAGCAGCACGGTTAAGGTCACATTAGTATTTGGTCAGGTGGCAAACTGATTTCAGATCTGTGATGACGTGCAGCCTGCGACGTAACGAGGGCTGTGCTGTCGGGTAGGATGGGAGGGGGGGGGGGGGGGGGGGGGTGGCTTGGGGCAGGGGGGGTGGGTGTCGTTGTTTCTCATGACCTGATCTTTGAACCTTGAATCTGGCCTCAGGTCAGCCAAGTCGGAAGTTACTTCCCTCGACTGGCCAGGCATGATCTCATCCAACCAGAATCGTCCGCATTTGATAGGGGTCACAACCCTTGACCCCGAGCTCCCCAAACCAGCTGAAGCATTTGATCAAACAAAACGGCTGCCGTGGTAACAGCTTATGAGATGTCTGAAGTATACATGGAGTGAGAGTGTGTCAAACCTGGTCCGTGGCAGACTTTTTTCTTTTCTCACAGAATGAGCCGAATTCCTCAAAGAAATTGCAGCTACAGTGCAGATGAAGGAGATATTTCTGAACCAGGATGTTTTTATTGATCATGACTCAGACTTACAATAGAGCAAGCAGGTGCATAAAGTCTAGACCTCCCAGCTGGATAGAGTTCTTACTCATAGATTGTAGCGCCAAGAGTCAGCAGGTGGCTAAACGTGTAGGACAAATGCTGCTTTGTGAAGCTAACGACCACATGAGCCAAAACAACACATCCTTTTCTCTAATTTGTCCGCACCGTTACATCAGCTTGGTGACTCACAGGTTTTTTGTCGCAGCGGTCAGGCTTCCTGTCCAGCGGACAGCGGAACAGGAAACAGGAAGTAACATGTGAGGTGTGGGAGGGGAGGGGGGGGGGCTGGAGCGTTAATGTCACTTGAAATGGGCTCAATGGGTCATGTTGAACTGCTCCCAAAGCACACATACTCACAGGTACAGGCAAGGGAATGCAAACACACACACACACACACACACACACACACACACACACACACACACTCGCACACATGCACACACACGCACGCACACGCACGCACACACACACACACACACACACACACACACACACACACACACACACACACACACACACATTTTGTTGTGACCAAAATCATCAACTCATGCCACATCATCAGTGGGTATGACATCATCAGTCGATGAAGCGTGCATGCTCAGTTTCACTTATGACATCACTGATGACATCACAGTTCCTTGAGTGACATCACTGATGACATCAGAACTGCCCATCACTAATGACATCACAACTGCTTGTATGACATCACAGTTGTTCAAGTGACATCATTGACTCAGTTGAGCAATAGCTTGTTTTCGACCACGTGATTCGGATGACATCTCTGTGACGTCTGAGGGGCAGCTCTCCCATGGAGAATGGAGGAAAGTGAGTATGCAAGAGGTTGGATGCCGCTCCACGCTGCAGGTATCGCCAGAAGATTGCAAAACATATAGGATTATGATTCATATGCAATGAAGAGAAGCGGTTTTTCCAGCAACTTGTCCGATTTCAATGGTCTCGTCCCGGTCGCCATCTTGCCATGACGTCATCTGAAAACAACCTAATGTGGGCCTTCATCTTCTTCTTCGTTGGTGTTTTACGGCGGTTGGCATCCTTAATTGCATTACCGCCACCTAGGCTACTATATTGTCGCAATTGGCTCATTTCCACCACATAACAGCACAGTACAGCTCTACTCCATCTGGTCTTACTCGGCTCTACTTGATATAGACTCTATTTCCATAGCAAGTTTACTCGCCTCCGCCCACACCTGGTCGTCATAGCGATCGCATATCTGCCCTCCGCCCATAGCCGAAGTAGCCTATAACGTATAACGTTAAAATTAAATCCATACACGGAACTTTTAAACTGATTATGAAATACTGGTGCCTATAAATTACCTACAGTGTACATGGGCAAATGTGACAATCGGCTAGGAGAATGGATATCACTTTGTTGTTACTCAAACTCGCATGCATGCAATGCGCGGGGGACGGGAGAGGCGCTACAGGGAGAACCCCAGCGGCAGCTCACCAGGCAAGACCGCGGCTTCGCTAAACCCCTGCCTGCGGCCTAGCGGACTTTTTCTCTCAAAACAATTGAAAACCACCGTCATGTTAAAGCTGAGCAAGGAGATCGATTTTATTTCACCAGAGCCGAAGGCAGCAACACAAAATAAATAACTTCTGGAAATAACAGAAGAGAAGGTAAGCCCCACTAAACTGGTATCCAGCATTGACAGCAGATGGCTACAATAAACACGATTCTGCCTGACCAATCAGTCGTCTGCAGTGTTTTCACGTCACCGTATGGTACCGGGTCCACAGCCCTAGAACCTCAACAGAGCAGGGACCAAAAGCAGCACGACTCAACCCGGGCTGTCCACATTTTTGATCGCTGGAATGAGACAAAAAAGCGAGACGAGCTGTGCGCGTTGATACCAGCGGTGGAAATGGGCCAAATGATGATGTTGTGATGTCATCAGTGATGATGTCACCAGATGATGTCGCCATTGCTCGAGTTACATCACATCATTAGGTAATTAGAGCAATTAATCTGCCGTAATTAGCTAATTAAAAAAGCTGGCTCCACTAGGTCACCCGCAGGGGTGCTCTTTACACTTCCTGAAAGATTCAACCAGATCGCATGTAAAATGGCATAGCTGTGGCTGAACACAATTCTGCTCTCTCTCTCTCTCTCTCACACACACACACACACACACACACACACACATTTAAATGATTTATTTATGTCCACATAAATACAGAGTACAAAGGACATAAACACTAGTAATGCAATCAGATGTTGGGAGTTGGTCAGATACAAGAGTGCCTAATTGGCGACCACAATAATGCATACAAAGAAGATATAATACCGCACAGGGTGATGACAAAGGCAGATTGACATACAGTTATACTGTAATACAAGATAAGGGACAGCATCCAATTTCACACACACACACACACACACACACACACACACACACACACACACACACACACACACAACACACAGACACTTTGCATTCTTATTATAGGATTGCACTTTTTTTGATTCAATACATTTTGGATCCAATAATTCAAAAATAATGAAACTACGATATTATGTTATTATTATTATATGTTATTATATTATGTTATACAATCTTAATGCAGTGAATGTAAAGATACATCATTTGCCAAAATGTGCCCTCTTTTTCCACGTTGGCTCGTAGATAGAGATGGAGGAACACACCTGAGCACTTACATAACGTATATTTAGAAATGTGCTGCCAAATATTCAGTCACACCTTTACAATACTACACAATATTTAAGTGTTGCTGTGCTTGTTGAAGATTTTAGACAAGCCAACAAAACCTTTGACCACTCACATCATTACTCCAGCCAACACCTTCATGGCAACAGATCCGTGATGAATAGAGTGTCCAGGCATGGCTTAATCTCAAATTTATGAGAAAAGGAGATGTTGAAATTGGGAGTTTGGGAGTGGTCTTCTCAGAGCTATCTGAGAGGGATCATGATGCCACCATACATCATCAAAACAAGACAATTTGAAGCATTTGGATGCATGCCTGAAACACACACACACACACACACACACACACACACACACACACACACACACACACACACACACACACACACACACACACACACACACACACACACACACACACACACACACACACACACACACACACACACACACACACACACACACACACACACACACACACACACACACACACATATATAAGTGAGTTAGGCCAGACAAAGCCCTGAATGACAGCCCTCTGAGATGAAGAGGAGGCCTGGCAGCATGAGGAATGTCAGAGAGATCAGGAGACATTTTTGATTTAGCATGCTAGCTCAACCTACGTGGTTTCAGTCTTCGCTTCAACTGGGACCAAGCAAAAAAAGGGTGGGGGGGAGGATGACACTGAGCTACTTGTTCCAACAATTCCTCAATATTACGCATGAAAATACATGTACTTTTGTACATGCATGTATCCATTTATATTCATAAATGCTTCTGTTGTTTGTGTAATTTCATCACCTTATCACAGTTGTTATATGTTTGTGTATAATCAGTTTTGTTTTATTTTCCTTATTATCATTTAAGCCGTTATCTGTTAGTGTAGATGTTTTTGTAGATTTGTATTTGTGTTTCAAGGACCCCTGTGAAAATGAGATGATTCACCACAAGGGGTTTATCCTTTCAAATAAGTTCATTATAACATGGAGGGCCGTAGTAGTAATTATTTATTTGCACATAAAAAAGAGACAAAAGGAAATCAACAAAAGCATGTGCAGGTAGAGACAGGAAATCCTATGTGGGCTTATTCTGGGTCTCTACCTCAGAAATTAAACCAATATTAACAATATAAACAAACACAAGAGAAAAGAAACACGCAAACAATAAGAAAAAGACAAGCAACAGTAAAAAAGAAAAGAACAAAATAAGGAACAGAAAAGAGCAACTAAAATGAGTAAGTAGACAGACAATAGAGAGTTAAAAGGGAATGTGAGGTGTATGTGCAATATGTGGACTCTGTGTGACTCATCAGGGACATTTTGAGTTTGATTTTGAAGGAGTTAAGAGATAATGCTTGATTGGCGGTATTGATACTACAGCACCTCTAGCGTATTGAAAACTGGTTTGACAGTAGTGGGATGTAGGTGACCTGAATGTCTTGTATTATGTGTATGTATGTTAGAATTTTGTTGAAAGTATAACCTACATGGTGCAGGGAGAGAGACAGGTGTGTGTATGCATTTATAAACAAAGGTGCAGACTTGTAAGTGTGTTGATATTTTGTATGGGGAGTATTTTGAGTTTTTTCTTTCAGAGGAGCTGATGGTTCGAATCTGTTAGTTAGATAATGTAGCCAACCTACATTTTTTTTGTATGATGTGAATTCTGTGAAGATTGGAGATATATACTTGCCCATATAATATTTACATGAAGGAGATATGGGTTGGGGCCTCCCGGTGGCTCACCTGGTAGAACGTGTACCATTCATGCAGCCGACCGGCGTTCGAATCCGACCTGCGGGCATCCGCTGCATGTCCCATCCTCTCTCCCTCCCCGCCTTCCCGTCGCTGTCCAGCACATACTGTCTTATAAAATAAAGGCAAAATGAAAAAAAAATAGAGAGAGATATGGGTAAATTACTCACTGTGTTTACAATCAACCCAAGGCCTGTGTGACAGACTAACAATTAGCTGGTGGTGGTAATGTTGACTTCCATATTAACATAGGATGTGGCAATCAGTGGCTAAGTAAATAAACAATCTGACTGCAACACACACACACACACACACAGGATCAGGGTTCTTGAGGTGTAATAAGTGCATTGTTTTGAAACTAATTGCATCTTGCAGGAAACTCTGCTGGCTATTCTCAGGACTGTTGTGTATTTGCTCTGCTGACCTAGTCCCACCACAGGAAACAGGGAATACAAATGCAAGAAAACTAACACGTGACATTTGAAAATGTCAAATCCAGAACAAAACCAGGCAATCTGTTAACACAAACGTTGGGTGGTTTTGTTCTTCACTCTGTGCCTTTGTGCAAGGGGACTCTACTCTAGTATATTTCCAAGAATGAAAGTTGTAGTGCATGTCATCCTCTGAAGGGAGTCCTGCATGACTGAGCCACCTACCACAGAGAGACCCTCATCACACCCTACCGCAGAGTGGAGGTTTTGTCTGGAGTGTTCAAGCCTGGCCTCCTCCGATTTTAGTCACTGGCATCCCAATTTAAACCCAAACAAAAATGGGAACGGCACTGTTGACTTAAGTATATTCCAAACTTTCCTTGAAAGTGAACTGTGACTCGTAAAATGATACAAAATGCAAGAAGGGTGCCATTTCCAATTGTTCTCATTTGTTCTTTAACAGTTAATGAAATGTTTGGTGAAATAAAATGATATATATGAGAAGTCATAAAGATTACAACCAGGGGTGGATCTGGCAGGGTGGCATGGTGTGGCAGCTGGCAGACAGGAAAGGTGGAGAGAGAGAGGGGATGACATGCATGTGGAAAAGGACCACAGCTCAGGACTAATAAGCCTTTGTGATACATGCTCTACCAGGTGAGCTGCCAGGACGCCCCGCAGTTTGTAACATTTTAACACATTTCTTGGATTTACTCTCTCATAATTCTGTATGTGGGACATAAGAACCTTCTGTTCCTCGATGTATCAAGAAATGTTCCTCATGTATCTAGCATTGTAAAATGTTTGAATAACAACTCCAGTTTTCTATTGGTTTCATTTCATGACAAAAAAAGTTATCTGCACATCAGCAATGTTGAAACCACATTCTTACCGTATAGAGGGAAAAGATCCCCTGTCCCCCATAAAAAAAAGACTAACATTGGTGTCTGGTAGGGAGGGGTGGAGTGGAAGAGGTTAAAAAAGGAACATAATAAGTAATCTACTTTTTACATGTGCATTACTTGTAACTTGTTACCCACCCCTCATGCCACCTTTAGATATTTCGATTCAATGCTCTACTCGCGTCACAATGATGTAATGTTTTTGAGTTCAAATATCGTCATTTTGGAGCTTTTCCAATCAAATATTGATATGTGATTGTTTGCGATTAAATCAGCAAATACAGGCTATATTTCTGTCACCTCTTAAAATCTCCATGCCACCTCTTGGAACCCCATGAATATTTCTCTAGATATGCCCCTGATTACAACCTTGGTTTGGAAGTTTCTGAAGTGTTCAAGAATGTGACATGACCTGTTTCTCAATCATTTGCATCTAAATTAAAATAATGTGTAAGTATATGTAGTGTCAAGTAAAACCTGGCTCCGAGTTCCACAATTCACTTGTACAATTCAGTGAAATCCATCAATATCTGCAAATATGTTTTTGCAGACAGTGCTATTTTCCTTTGCTTTGAGAGCATTTGAAAAGAATGGAGGAGAGGAGACCGATTCTGAGAATGGCACCCCAATTGTGAAAGGTCAAAGAGGTTAAAGGTCACAAGGGTTAGGGATCAAGGACCCAAGTTGACAAGGGAGCTAGTCGCAATGGGGCAGACAGACAATATCAGTTTGGAGGGAATGTGTTGTTTTTGATGTTGGAGGATTTTCTAGATAGGCAAATGTATATTGTTTGTGTGGTTGTTCATATGCTGTGTGTGTGTGTGTGTGTGTGTGTGTGTGTGTGTGTGTGCGTGTGTGCGTGCGCGTACGTACGTGCGTGCGTGTGCATCCTCTCACAGCATGACTGGGAGACAGGCAGCGAGCAGGAGTCAGCTGTGGCTTTGTCTCTGGCTGTCCAGTATAGCTAATCCTATCTGGAATCTGAGACTGTTAGACACAAGAGGGATGAAAACAACTGATCTGGCTTTAGAAGGCGGGCGATAAAGGAGGATATTGAGCAACAAGTGTAACCATGTCAGTGACAAAAAAAGAGCCATTGTTCAGTGACAGTTTTTAGAACCTGGTTATGCCGGGCCAACCCTTATTAAAATTACAACTATGCTTCTAAAGCAGCTTCTATATAGAGTACACTATACACTTTGGTGCACGATCTGATATCGCCGTCGAAAACTTTAGTAACTTGGAACTGCAGGCATCGCCGCATCATGTGTCAAGGAAAATGTCTAAATACAAACCACCAAAAATACTGTATACCAAAACTCGACATGGTGTGTATGCCCTCTCCCCCCCCCCCCCCACCAAAAAAGAGAGAGAAAAAAAATCACCCCCCTGCCAACACACACTCCAACATCCCCCAAGGCCCCACAAAGCAGCTTACCCCTGTGGAGTAAAAGCAACATGCCCGGTTGAGTGTGAGGCCTTCAAAATGCAGCTCTGCACATCTACAGTACGCATTGGCTGTATGATCCTCCCTCTGTGGGTATGTTTGTGTGTGTATTGTATGTATGTATGTATCGTATGTATGTATGTATGTGTATGTGTGTGTGTGTGTGTGTGTGTGTGTGTGTGTGTGTGTAGGGTCTTGTGCGTGCCACATTCCTCAGATGCAGAGCAGCGGAAAGGGCAGTGGCCCCACTTCACCAGAGGTGCAAGAGGGGGATGGAGAGCAGAGTGATTGACGGGTGAGGGGAGAAGACTGCGATGGGCCCAACAGCTGGATGTAAAGAAGGGCAGGCAGGACAGCAGAGGGGCATGGAGCTGTCAGACTGCACAGGAGCAGGAGATTATAAGCCCAGAGGTCAAGGTATATGAAGGCATGAAGAGCGGAAACAATCATTACAAACTCACAAACTCCCCCATATGAACGCGCACACACAGTAACAACTGGTAGGAAGCTGTGATGATGTAGATATAATAAACAACCTCTCTCCACCCTATAAGTGACACAAGTCATCTCTGCTGATATGCATTTGTTACGTCTGCTAGCTGTTCCCTCAGTCAATTATATAACTATTTCTTATGGATAAGATCAATCTGCTCTGTAAACAATAGCATCATGGATGTGAATCGCTTCTCAAATTGTCCACCCGGAGGAAGTATGGAGACATACACATTTATACACCAGGAAATTAAATGTTTGACGCACACAACCTCATGGCTGACAATAACACAGATCCCCGCTGCACTCCCTGCCTCAGCACGATGCCGAGCTTGGCATGTTTCGTCCTCAGTGTTGATCAGTCCAGCCTTTCCTGTGAAACAACCCAAACACTTTGCTCTGAGGGTCATGATGTCATCATGATCCAAGGGTGATAAGGACCTCCATCACCCCGCAGAGAGCGACCTGGGTCCCACCCACTCGTGCTCTGGACCAACACCAAATCACCACCAGGAAGCCTGGCCTACATTCCCCTATGTGGGCCAAGGTCACGGTCTTCACCTTTGCCCTACATCAGCAGCTCAGGGGAAAGATGTTAGATTCATCAAACCTCAGTAGCTTTACATCTCATACACATGTCTGACTTCTTATCTTCAACCACAAAGAACTGCTAGGTTTGAAAACAAAAGATTGGACTGAGATGAAAAGATGGTCGTCGAACTTTGGATCAAGCCTTTCTGCCCTAGTCTGCTGACTGCCAACAGGTTATCACTCTGTGCCAGCTCTTTGTGTTGTATGAGTGCGACAGATGGGAAAGTTCAAATTCTCCTTGACAGAGATGAATAGTCCCTTGAGATGAAGTCCCTTGTAACCTTCAACACGCGTCCAGTAAGGTGCCACCACCTATTCCATGGCAACTCTTGTCACGTTTAAGGCAGCCAGGTGGCACAGACTAGCCATTTCCACATATGAAGTCTGGACCATACCCGGTAAATCAGGCCAGGGTATTTACCAGTCTAACCCTTCTACACATGAGGGATCGTTGTTTCTAATGTGGAAAAGGTCTGTGTTTTCTTTCAATGTTTCAGCCCTTATGTGATACTGTTTAATGTCATTTTATTTCTGCTTTGATCAAGAGTGCCACAAGCACAATGAACCAACAAGAAATCTATGAGGAATTTGTATTTGAATTAGCTAATCTGCTAATAACGGGCATCTAAAAAATGGAGGTGGTCCTCATATCGGTACAACCCTGAAGAGGTAGTTTCCTACTTGGAGTTATATAAATACAGCAGCTATTCATCACTATGGGCAATGAAAACATTTAAATAAATGGTAATTTACTAAGATTTATTAAAAAAAGAAATCAAACAAGATACATGAAAGACACTCGCATACATAGACAGTAATAAAAGGCAAACAATTTACAAGCATTTAAAAGCTAAATTAAAATGTTAACACATTTACAAAAAGGACTGTACAATATACATACATCTGATAAAAACATTGATGCAGCACTTGCACTGCTATGACTCTTGAATGTTGTTGTTATCAGGCCGCATCAGAGGTGGAGAATAATTCATTTCAATCACATCTGACATGTAGATGTGTATGTCAGCAGCACCTATTTTTTAGTTGTTGTTTTTTACTCAAAACTCATGCCCACGTTCCAGGAGAACTTCACTGGGGGGAAAAAGCTGATTTATTTTGCACCTGATCTCACACATATCCAAAAACTGTAAACAGTTTTGCAGCCATTCATTTAGTTTGACAGTTATTGAGAGTTGATTTTAGTTAAGTTGTGGACCAGTGATGTCATTTTTGCATGAATGACATCACTGGTCCACAACTGAACTCAAATCAACTCTCAATCACTGTCAAACTAAATGAATGCCTGCAAAACTGTTTAGTTTTTGGATGCGTGAGATCATCTGCAAAATAAAGCATGTTTTTCGGTGAAGTTCTCCTTTGAGTGTGGAAGGTTTCTTATGACAGGAGGGTGATGAGTGCGTCCAGAAACTTGGTCCTGTCCTCCATCTTCAGTTCAATTACTGGGGTGAGAGAAAAAAACAGGTAAGAAGAAGTGCAGAAGTTTGGATCTACATTCTAAAGCAGGGCTCTTCAACCGTTTTCAGCTCAAGGAGGACCCCTTGGTTGATAGAGAAGCAGAGCAGGGACCCCTAGGATTAAAAAATAAATAAAATAGTGTTGCATTTTAAGTGTGGCCTATACCATCATTTATAATCCAGCACACCCCAGGATATCAGGATTGACACTTCCTTATATTAATAGATATTACATTAAAAAAGCAAGGAGCGAACATGTTTTGCATATTGCTTCATCAGATTCGCTTTGTAAATAATTTGTGTGTGAAAAGAGCTTTATTATTGCCTATTAATGATTGGAGTTTACTCAATATTTTTGTGTGTGTGTCTAAAATACATGTTTACAATTTTCCACAAACTACTTTGATAACAATTGGCAAACCCCCTGCAGTACCTCTGCAGACCCCCTCCCCTATCAAAGACCACTGGTCTAAGGAATGAAGACTATATCAGGCCTGCCACCTAGTGGACAATAAAGAGCAGGACAACTCCCTGTAAGAACAACAGGTTTGTGTGGATTTTGACAATGCAATAGTAAATGATGACTGCCTTTCACTTACTCGAAGTATCAAAGTGGTCATGGAGCGTTCTGGAGCTGGTGCTCTCTGCGGCTTTCTCAAATGCCCGACCAAAGAAACTAATACAGAGAAAAGGACAAGAGTTAAGAGAATTAGGCATTAATTGTTACATCCATATAGACATAACATACTTTGCCTCTCATATAACACCAACACACAAAACCTTTTAAACAAGGCAAGAACATGTGCTTAGCGGTAGTAGGCTACATGGTTATAAGGAAAACTATAAAAATCGCAAGGGTTTCTGCAGGTTTCAACAAGTTAGATTTATGACTTTTTTAAGAGCATTATGATTGCAATTTAAGACCTATTTTGCATCCATATTTGGGGGGGGGGGGGGGGGGGGGGTTTATACCAAACATTCCTAATTTCAGTGTTTTCTTGCACAAATTTGTTATTTTCAACCAGCTTCAACCAAGTACTAAATTTGCTGTTCTCGAGCAAGATCTCGTTGAACTTGCACTTACCCTTTTTAGATGAAAGTACATTAGCCCACACACCACATCGCGACACAGCTAGGTGTGCTCCGATCAATTCTGACCGGGCTGCAAAGTTTGCATTTGTGGTTATTGATTCCATCTTTGTTTCGTTTTGTAGTTTTGTTACAGTGTGATCAATATCCCCCCCGCCCCAAACACATTTAAAAGCAAGACTGAAGCTTAACTTGATAAAAGTAATGTTAACTTCATAATCCAATCAATTTTTAAGACCTGTCAAAATAGTATTTAAGACATTTAAAAAGCCTAAAATTCAGATTATGGTATTTTAGACTTGAAGGACCTGCGGAAACCCTGAATATGTACTATTACAATGTCCAATTGCAAAGGAGGGAAATTGCTTTTTATACAGAAAATTGTGTTTCAGACAGCTTCCTAAAAAGGTACTGCACTGGTGAGAACAAATCAATTTGCAAGTTAGAGAAAATCTTTCATTTGATTTAAACTAAGTATACTCTGAGCCTTAGCAACTCTGTTCATGTGAAAATGTTAATAAATCTCCCCTCCCCAATATCCACAGCCCTACAAAGAGGACTCTTACTTCTTCTTGTCAGATGTCTCAGACTCTGGTGGGATGCCCAGAACAATGACAGTTCCCTTCTCCACATCCATGGGAGCAGCCATGATGAGGGGCAGCACTTTGCAGCGCTTATTCCTCGTCTAAACAACAAAGACGAGTGCAGACAGGGAGCATCAACAACGTGCTTTCAATGTACACGACAGCACCTTCCTCCAGTCTAAATCCATTTTGACAGCAATATGTATGAGGTACTCACAGAATGGACAAAGGCCTTCAGGAGGTACTTGCAGAGCAGAGTCAAGGCCATGGGCTTGGAAAATAGTTTCACATCAGGGGTGCCCTACAGATGAAAGGGTAGGGGGAGGAAAGGATTAAGCCAGCGAGTATGCAGCACTAAGCTGCGCCTGCAGCCATACACTCTTTATAAGGAACACCTGTACACCTGCTTATTTCTGAAACTATTAGCGGTGTGAATCTTTGGGTATCTCACGATTCAATTTCAATTCCTGGGGTCACGATTCCATTCAAGAATCGATTTTCGATTCAAAACGATTCCAAATGTATTCTCGATTCAGTACATAGGGGGATTTCAGGGACTACTCTAGCCTGCTGTGTGCTAAGAAAGGCAGTGTAGCAAATTTTGGCAGAATAAAGTGTCCATTATGTAGTTTTTTCTATATTTGAAAGGGTTTTATCAACTGTTTGCAATCATGTAAACAGTACTACACACAAAGGCAAACCTAAGAGAAAATAAGTTGAAGTAATATAAATAAATAAAAATGCTCTTTCATTAAAAAAAGGCAGTTGAGAATCGTTTCATGTAAGAATCACTTTCGGTACTTTAATATTGTGAATTAGTTTGTAGTTTGTAGTTTCACTTTCATCATTGATTCTAAGTACCTATGGCTGTTTTTTTTTTGTGTTTTGTCTTGTCTGTCTAAGACCAAGGACCACAATGGAAAAAAGTATTTGAATTGATTGTGTTTTTGTCCTTGATGGCGTTTCTGAGATGCATGTCATGTGTTCATTTTTACTTTCATCAAATAAAATCAATCAATCAATCAATCAATCGAATCACAATTTTTTTCCTGACACCCTGAGAAATGATCCAATCAGCTAATCACATGGCAGCAGTGCAGTGCATGCAAGATCATGTAGATATAGTTCAGCAGCTTCAGATTGTTAACGTCAAACATCAGAATGGGGATGGCTGTTGGTGCCAGACAGGCTTTGAGTATTTCTGAAACTGCTGATCTCCTGGGCTTTTCACACAAAAACAGTCTAGAGTTGATACAGAATGCTGTGAAAAACAAAAAGCATCCAGTGAGCGGCAGTACAGAGAAAGGGAACGAACACCTTGTTGATGAGAGGTCAGAGGAAAACAGCCAGACTGGTTGGAGCTGACAGAAAGGAAGGAACTCAGATAACCTCTTTACAGCTACGGTGAGCAGAGAAGCATCTCAGAATGCAACATGTCAAACCTTGAGGCAGATGTCACTTTGGTAGCCGATTGACATTGATCTGAAAGCTGATACCTACCCTGTATTGTATGGTGTTCCTAATAAAGTGATCAGTGAGTGTGTCATGTGCAGGTGGAACAGAGAGACACACTCATACCTCCATGAGGTAGCAGTAGAGGAAGGGCCCCTGGGACAGGATGAGGTTGGTACAGATGCAGCTGGCTACAGTCTGTTGGATGGCAATCAGCTTCTTCTTAGCCAGCTCAATGCCCAAATGCAGACGCTCCAGATTGCTCCTATACAGACAGAGACCAACCAGAGACATACAAAGATTACTCTGACCAACTTAATGCAATTATGATCAATAACAAGAAGCAATTAACATTCTAGGCTCAAAACGTTTTTAATCTGCAGTGCCTATACAACTTGATCTTTTTTCTGTTTTTATTCTGCTATATAAACTTTCCTTGCCTACATCTCTAAACAGCTAGATACATTACTTGCCTAGGCATCTATCCTGGTCATCATGTCAAGTTTGAAGAAAATGTGATAGCATAAGGATTTCATGCAGTGAAGCTGGTTCATTCTCCTCCCTACTGGTTGAAACCTGCACCGAGTGTGTTTGGTTTGACTTCTTCTAATCTACTGTAACACTTGATGCAAGCTGTAAAATGTCCACACCGTTATTCCTGCAACACACCTAGAAAGGCAGTCAAGGGCCTTGATGAAGTTGTCGCTGGCACTCTCCTCTTTCTCAGTGCCTTCCAGCAAGGCAGCAGCAGCATGCACCACGTCACTGGCCAGGAAACGGTTCTTGAAGCCAAAGTGAACGCCAAAGGTTTGGATACGGATATCCTTCATACTGGTGGAGGGGGAAGACACAGGGTATCATTGCAGATTCTCTGTAAGTATATGCAGGCATGTCATTTATAAAGGAAACTGAATGACAGCAAGTGCCACTTTTTCTGATCTAGTCTTCTCTAGATTCATACCCATATTTATTGGAAGACTCCTCTATGACATCCTTTAGGTTTTCTTTGATCGTCATGTCCATGGAGTTGAATTTCTGGCGCACTTGCTTCAGGGGTAGACTGTTAAGACATTGAAGAAGAAAAAAAGGAGAGAATGAGAGACAACAAACCTTGCAACATCCACTAGTACCGTACTGTACCGTACCGTAATATCGGCTAGTGGAACTACTATCAAGTGAGGCCATGATGCAGTTCTATTTCACAGTTAAGGTTTAGGCCATGTCCACACGGAGACGACTTTAGGTGTATCCGCTAAAGTTTTTTGTCATATAGCCGTTTCGTCCAGATGGAACCGCGTTCTGGGACTATACGTTCTGGCCGTATACGCTAATTTTTCAAAACGGGTCCCAGAGTGATTAAATCTGAAGACGCCACCCTTGCATTTCCGTGTTTACAACCCATACGCATCTTTCCTGAAACGATGACGCCATAGCCCCACCTCTCTCCACCAGCAACAATAACAATCATGGCAGTAACGTTCGTGCTACAGCAGTGGGGATCTTGCAGCAAAATATAATGCTCCTCTATTACCACCGTCAGCAACAAGTGGACACGGAGAACAGCGTGTAGCCTACAACATCCTCAGGGCTCCACACAGCTGACTCTTCCCATCCACCCCTCCCCTCCCTTCATCGGATATTTCCCAGAAGGCTTAGCGGCGGCTACATTTTTACAATAACACAAACAAAATCAGGCTTAACGTGTTAGATAGAAATTATATTTATTTTTAATACAACATGCAATTCTGGAATATTTTAATATTGGACAAAATGAAATGAAATGAAATCTAAACCCTGAGTGTAACCAACATACTCTCTTGCCCTATATATAGCCCTCGTAAATACAACGTGAATAGGGAAGTGAGAGGTTTGAGGAACACGCGGTTGCACTGTGATGTCTGTGATATCCGCTCGTGTCCACTCCAACAAGACTTTAGCTTACTTGACGCGACTTTTTCCAATAAAAACACATTTATGCCATGAGTTTATATAATGTATATTTATGTTGCATCATAGCCTGTGCTGTGATGTGCAGGAGCGGCCAATACGCTGGGATGTGTTTGCAACATGTCTAAAGATCATGGAAGTGGATGATATCAGGAATGTCACCGATAGTTAACGTTCTATATTGTAGGCTACAGGGAGACCATCAGCCCTGCTGAACAGCTCTGCATTTGCCTGTATACTGTAGGTTTCATCATTTTATTCATCGACATGGCAAACCTCCCCGCAAAGCCAAGGGTTTAAGCTGCTGCTACAGTGAGATACACATTATAGACTGTGCGCCCCTAGAGGTTGTATGCCATTATTGACGAGATTGTCTTTCTCTGTTATTCTACAGCGGTTTCAGTGGTTTCATGTGGATACACACATTTCTTGAAACGTTTCCATGTTTATGGAAAACTTTTCTGAAATGAAAAAAAAAAAAGATAGCTTCCGTCTCCGTGTGGACATGGCCTTAGAGTGGACAAGACAAAGCCCAACTTCCACTCAACTGAAACTAACTAAATACAATCATTACTCTTGTTATATAGACATTTTAGTGTTAATCCACCAAGCCATTTATTCTAGGCACTCACCCCATGTCAGCTAGGAACTCCTGGAGTTTCTTTTGGCCATTCAAGGACCAAAGCTTGAAGCTGCAGGACGTGTAGCATGAATTACAGATGCTCTCATACAGTGACCAGTGCTGGTAGAGGCTTAGACGCAGGCTGAGGCAGAGGGTTAAGGGCAACACAAACACAAACAAGAGCCAGCGAGAGACACACAGCTACAAAAAGTCTGTACTATTAATGTCTGCAATTACAACCGCTGACCCAGTGATTTAAAGAGAGTAGCGCCAACGGAGGTCCAAAATGCTTGATAGTCACATGACGCACGTCACATACTAGCTATTAGTGTGTGTGGAGGAGTATGTTCCAGGAAGTATGTTTGAATCATGAATGCATCAAATAAAGCTGATGCAATTTAATTTGATTGTTTAAACGTCTTAGCCTTTCAAAGTACATCACAAACGTTCCATTCTGCTGCAACTCTACAGCACTATTTCATCCAGAAGCTTACTTCCGGGAACATGACACAGACGACATGATGAGGAAAGGATGCTCGTATTCAAAGGAAATCCTCATACAGTCGATGGAGAGAGAGTTCTCCTCATCCTCGTTCCTGTGATTATGACGGGAGACGTGCCGCTGCATGGTGGCGATGTCTGTGACATACTTCATGCTAGAAAGGAGCAAGGCAGACACAGGTACAACATGCGTTAGCGTGTCTTCATGCAAATATTACACGTCGCATCTTGTAACCAAATATGTAGTTTTGGAATTATGAAGAGATTCTTACTGAGTAATTTTGTCATGAACCCACTGGTCTGTCAGCCCAATGACAGCCCACCTGCAAAACACAGAAACATCACTCTCCACTAAGCACATGCACAGTAGACGGCCTGTCTTAAAAGTTTGTGTGCATTGTTATTCTCGTCAATCCTCAAGCATCGGCATTTTATGTAATAAAAAAATACATGAAATACTTTACCACAGCATATCCTTTGTGTCTTTAGTCAATACCCATGCTAACTCGAATAGCATCATTGCAGCCTAACAGAAGAAACACATTTGCATTTTGTTCAGGAGGAGGGACTGAATACCACAACAGAGAAAACTACATGTAGGTTGTGTATCTGGACAAGTTTTTGTGCAATTCCTAAACTAAACTAAAATTTAAAACATGTAAATTATCCAATTCATTTTAAATTATTTTCTAGACTTTCAAGACCCATGTAGAAAATAAAAATAAAAATCACACCAAGGTGTTGAAGTAAGCGGTGCAGGTTTGCGCAAGTCGAACCCTCCTCCCCGGCATTGTGTGTGTGTGCACACATTTCGAGCCGCTCTCTCATAGCCATAGTTTGCCATTAGGCTTGTTTGAGTTGACTGCTGCCTCACCTGGAAAGCAGTCAAGTCTCGACAATGAGGAAGTGAATTCTCCATTAATTTCCAGATGTTTCTTAAACTGTGCGTGTGCACGCGTGGGTGTTTCACCGGCTTTGACCCGCTATCGACCTTGAGATGCTCTCACTCTCTCTACGCCTGTCTCTCTGTCTGTGCCGACCTGGGAGTTGAGGGAGGGGCCTAGGCTGCAGATCTTGTGCGCATAGTTACCGACATCGCGTGCACCCCATCATCCACATCCCGTGCCAGAACAGACAAACATGTCACTTATAGAAGTGGCTGCAAAAACTAATAATTGAATTACTCACTGAAGTCCCGTGGTATTCATACTGCTCATAGTCAAACAAGATTTCACGTCTGTGAAAAGAGTGTAAAGGTTAGTGTCAATTTAGACATTGTACTAACAGACTTCTTGAAATACTCCAAATGACTTCTGAAAAAATATACTTCACCTCCGTGCCTCCCACTCCCTCTTTGCCCGCTGTCTTTCGATTCTCCTCTCCACTGCTCCCTACAATGACATGATCACAAACAGTGATACGACCATTACACTCTGGATAGTACTGCTCCGTTCGGTTACAGTGGTGGATACTGATCCTGCTCAACACGTACTTCATCAAATCTCCTCCGTTTCCCAGAAGGCTCTGAGCCTTCATCACTCTCATTCCCTGAGTCATCCCCTTCCTGCTCATCTTCATCACGGAAGATATCATCATAGGAGGGCACACCCAGGTCATCATCCTGTTTGATTAGCAGCTTCACCTGTGGAAGGAATGATCAGAGCTTATTAAATGTTAACTTCTACATGTGTTAGCGTGGGTTCAAGGTTTTTACTCTGGGGTCCTTCAGTGTTCTCACTTCAAGCCGGCTGTCGCTCACCTGGGTGTCATTGTAGACATTGACTACATCTACAGGCCGGTGGGTGTCACAGATGAAGAAGATGGAGTCGTCATCTGGCTGCAACATCTCAAGGAGGTCGACATTGGCTCCACAGTTGACAAGAACAAAATAACGGAACTACGAGAGACCAAGAAGCAAAATTGTACAGTACATACATTTCCCATGGATAGTGTGAGATACGTCAACAGCTCTGCCCTATTGTCCAAACTGTAACCTAAGTCATGTACAGGCTCAGTTCTAGTCAGGTATAACATTGCATTACCTGCTCTTTGTGCTCAAGAAAGGCAGTGCCAAGGTCCTGCCAGCCTGTAACGGGCACCAATGTATACTGGACCTGGTCACAGTGGAACAGCGCCTGGTAAAGTGTATACAGACCATCAGGTGTCGTATGGATTAAAATGTATCAGTTCATCACAAACCCCTAAGGCTTTTCAATGACTAATGATCCAACTATAGGGTCCAGCTTATTAACTGTCTCTAGGATCAAATCAAATCATGGGAAGGCTGCATTTACCCACTATGCTTCTGCTAGCTGGAACAAATTGCCTGAAGACCTCAGATCTGCCCCAACCTTACTTACTTTTAAAAATAGACTAAAGACTTTTATGTTTACCGTTGCTTTTAACTGCTGACAGCTACTATGCAAACCCAATGAGTCCTCTATAAGTTTTTAGCTCTTTTGCAACTGCTGCGCCTGTTGCTTAATGCACTTTTTATAATCTTTTTTTAAGTTTTGTTGTGATGCTTTTAAATGTCCATTTATTCTCTTCTTTTCCTGTCAACCATTTTATGTGAAGCACTTTAAATTGCCTCTGTACGAAATGTGCTATACAAATAAACTTGACTTGACTATAGGAAGGGCACAGGTACATTGGATTTTAAATTATTGCCGGTTAAAACTAAAAGGAAGAACATACAGAGCTTGCTGCTATTCAACGCCAACTAGCTTGGAAGCAAATGTGGAACAGAGGCGAAAGAGGCTAATGTTAGCCAACAACGTTAATAGTTAACTGAATACTTTACCTGCAGTATCTTACAAGCGCAGAGAGCATCGATGTCTGGTGCAACCAGGAGGGCAACTCTCTGAAAGCAGTGTACGAGAGAAACGTAAATACTACGAGACGAGTAGGAACAGAGCTAACAGTAACGTTAGCTATATGGCTACATCACAGACAGTCGTCCTTGGTTAGGTTTAGCTAACGTGAAGCTAAACAACTTACCTGGTTGACAACAACTTCATAAAATTCCTTTCTTATGTCCGTGACAAACATTTTCCACCGTGTCGACGATATAGAATATGGTTAAAAAGCTTGTTCACGAGTTAAAAGCCAAAATATCAAGCGAGTTAATGCGCGAGCCGCTGTCAGAGCCTTTTTGCTCCGATAGTGTTGTTCCTTTTCCTTGTTAGAAATGTGGCGCCAAATCCATACGTCACATCCAACCAATCCAGTGGGAGGCAGATGGCATGCGGATGGCGTCATACTTTGAAAGCCACACACATTGTTTATTGAAAAAAAAAACAAAAAAAAAACAACTTTGAAAGCCACACCCATCACGGGAATAAACAAGCGTGCCAACAAAAGCAATTTAACTGACCTCCACATAAAGATAGTAAAATAATTAAGCATTTATTTTCCAGTTTAATTGATGATGAAAAGTTAAGTTAAAGCTTAGTAACTGTAAAGGTATGGATTGCACCATTGCAGCATTAACAGGCTGTGCAAATAGTGAAATTATTTGTTACTTGTTACCATTTGCTGTTGCAATTTCCCCAAAAGCATCATTTAAGTTTAATGTTATCTAAATGGGAGCTGTTGTCTAAAGGATCTCAACTTAGTGGTTCTTGACTTGAAAACATTTAGGAATCCCTGCTTTAATCAATCCATTTCCATGCACATTGCAGCATAGTCCACATCAGTACATGGATTGGCAACTCAAAACACAGGCAAAGGACAGCGTGGATTTAAGGAGTTTATTTAGAAACATAATTTAGATTCACCAAAAGATTAATCGAAAGCATCACATATACAATCAGCATACTGTGCCAGCAGGAGCAGCTGCTATCATCCTACATGCCAATGCAAATGATCAGCATGAACAAAGCAACAGGCAAGACAAGTTTTGCCACATTAGCAGATCTGAAGGAAAGCAGAGGATTAAGAAAATTAATAACCTCATACACTGCCTTCAGATCTGAAAATCACTAAAACAATGGGAGAAATATGGGTTTTTTGCATCCTGGTAGCTGGCAATGAAAGGGAGGAAGTGATGAGGGAAATAAGCAGTGGAACATGCAAGATGGTTTCATCTTCATCTTTCATCAGTATGTTCTCAGACAGCAATGCAATACAGTGAAGCATTTTATGCATGACGGATCTACCAGAAAACCCAATTTGCCCACATATGCGATTCCATTCATAATCACAAAATACCATAATCACATTTAGGGTAAACACATGAATATTTAAAATTCAAGTAAACTCCTGTGTGCCCCAAAATTAAATATAAGTTACAGAGCTGTACATTATCTTATCAATAAGATTTGCAAAGTCGAGATAAAATACTATTGGTTAATGTCCTCAGTATAAAGTCAAATGTTTGTTTCATTTTCATACTGTAGTTCACTTATCCCAGTTGTCACTTGTTTTATCAGTTGTAGATTCTAACCTTTTCCACCAAAAAACAACAAACATATTTGTACCAAACAAACACCTCACAATTTTAATCTATAGAAAACAATAAAAGTTATTTTTGAGGTAAGAAAAAAAATTAGCACGTCACATTTTAGCATAAAGTAGTCCTACACCTACTGAATACCATACGCTGCAAAACAACCCTGGGTTAGGATTCAGACCCAAGTTGTTTCTACAGCAGAATATAAATGCTAAAGCGCATGTATGCAGTATTTATGTCATTGTTTAACAGAAAGCCACAAAGAAATGTTGTAAACAAAGGCACAAATTAGTCTGTTCTTTCTGCCAAACCATTTGGTCCAAAACCACTGATTGCCTTTGCTTGATTAACCGCGATGAGCCAAGTGCTTTGACCCATCGGAACTTTGGCTGGTTTCACACAGAGACAAAAACATGACCAGGTTTGATTGTTTTCCAAGTTTACGCCTGCAAAAACAATCAGATCTATGTCAAACAGTGTTAAAAACATGTTTTTGTTCCAGTGTAAAGCCAGCTTTTCAATCATATCCCAAGGATAAAACAGAGAGAACTAGGACCACAAAAATAGTAAAAACCTAAATGTAACGGAACCACACTGCAGTTCTCATTGTGTCTCGGAAACTCAACAGTGCAACAAAGCACACAAATACCAGCCGACAGCCGTGAGTGACAACTATCAGAAAAAAATAAACCACTGTATGTGCCAAGAGAAACGGTCTATTCACAGGATAGAAAAGCTGACCAGCAGAAGCGCTGGGAGGCTAGCACCAGGTACCTGGAGAGGTTAGGACTCAAGTCGGTCCCACCCCATGCAGGTTCAGCGGAGAGATCTGGTTCCATTGTAGCTCCTTCAACAACCAGGCCTCCCCATAGCATTCACTGAGAACAGTTCATGCCTCAAAAAGGGGCTGGACAGGCTGGGAGGAGGAGCCAGTTTGTGGTAACAGAGCCTGACCTAAGCCTGAGACCACCGACTCATTCTTCTGTTAAGAGTCATATTCATTAGTGTCGTTCATCTATCACAAACAACAAAAAATAAGTACAGCAGGTATTGCAAAAAAACTGTGACAAGAGTTGAGCAAATCTGCTACATGTAGATGTTATATTGAGGACTGGCCGGGTATGACGTGTTTCGAGGTAACAATTTCAACATCTGTGAGTGGAAACACAACATTTAGAATATGCTTTAGGAAGACAAAGCAGTCAACAAAGAGGCAATCATGGAAAAACTGCTGACCAAAGAAGACATGATGCTGATGGAGCCATTTTGATGACTCCACATTTACAGTAACTAAACGGAAACCGAACAGAATGTTGCTTCTGGATGTGAACAGCTTACATAATTTCATGGTGAAATTCCCCAGTTTTTCTCTGGCTAAGTTATGTAAATCAGATCTACTTATTCAAAATGGTGTCTACAAAAAAACAAAAACATTGAGGTGGTGAATATAAGGAACTGATGCACAACAACTGAGGCAGAGACCTATGGGGAGTGAACTTCGTTCACCTGGTCAGCTGTTGTATCTGAAGTTTTGTGTTCTATATACACTGTACAGTTGTGAAAACCAGAATTAGGAGGATTTAAAAAACACATTATAAATCACACCAGCAAGGGAGCATTATCCTATGAGACCCCTTCTACAGGGGCAGTATGTAGTTGGAGTTGGCCAGTTTGCGCTCCTGTGCAGCAGGGACAGTCTCTCTGTGGCGCAGAGGCCTGTGACAGTCGGCGTCCTGCAGCGGAGGGTAGTGCTGTCTGTAACACAACCAGGCGAATGCAAGGCCCAGTAGGGAACCCACCAACACATCTGCATAGAGGGGATACCAAACAAACACATAAATACAACACCTTGAGTTAAGATTTTCCTTGAAGTCCGAGTTAAGGTGTCAATCATCATCATCATCATCATATCATCATCATCATAATAAAAGGGAGACACCAGTGATGTCATCAGTGATGTCACTTGAGCAATTGTGATGTCAATTATGATGTCACAATGTCTATGACATCATCAGTGATGTCATCATAGTGTCCCACAGTGACACGTCATCAGTGAGTGATGTCATTAGTGATGCAAAGTTGACCAATTGTGTGCTGCGCATGCCAAGAGAGCAGGCGAGGCCACGCAGCGGCCGAGCTGCAGGGCGGGTGAGGCCACGCAGCGGCCGAGCTGCGTATGCGAGCCTAGGAATCGAGCTTGGAATCGCGTATGCGTAAAATAAAATCGGTTGCACAAAACACGGTTAAATCTTCTCCTTAAGGTTTCCCTAAAATGTTTAACTGTAACAAGATTTAAGAGTGTTTTGTGCAACCAATTTTATTTTATGTAAACTTTAACTTGGACTTTAAGGAAAATCTTAAAGTTGAGCTGAAATGAAAAGTGACGTTTTCTATTTTAGATCACATCCCTGGGTATTCAGTGCACCTATTTAATAATGTACAGTATGCAAAAAAAAGTCAAAAATCAAATTTCTTTCGTTTTTCACATCAAATGTTAATTTTTCAGGATTTCATTCATAACTGTAAATACAGTATGCTGACGTCAGCCTGCACTATCAAATTTCTACCCCATTTCAACCAATCATATCACGACGTGACAGCTGTCAACCAATCTTCATTGTGAGAAAATTCTGAACAGGTGAAATGGCTGCCTAGTGCCTACATGGGCACTTTTCTAGCCCATACATGATTTGGCAAATAAGTATGTACGATACACAATAAAACAAACAGTAATGTCTTCATTTAATGTAGAATGCATGTAACTGGCTCGTTAACTCGCATTCCCTGAATAACGTTAACGTCCGCCGGTCTGTCGCTCCCTGGTCGCTCGGACATTCCAAGCCGGCAGACAGCACATTTACCTCGGCTTTGAAACAGCAGTACGCGCGGAGGCAGCCAGTTCCTCGGTTCTCTGTGGATTCCACTGGCATACCACCAGAACTTGCTGAATTTGGGGGCAGAACACCCCATACAAGCGCCAGGATTGGCCAACGCCAACTCCAGTCCCCAGAACTGTCAAATCAAATCATCGACACGCTATGGACCGCCTCTCAACCCTCTTTCATCTCAGGCAAAATTTGTTTTCAGTCTGATATGTCACCGACCCTCTCTGAGACCCGTTCCATGTGGTCTTTAACTCAAGGTGTTTTGTGTTAAAATTCCATGACAAAATCAAAACGCTTTCATTGGCTAAAAAAATAATTTCTTCTTGGTTTGTTATTGTTTTTCAGCTCAGAAAAGTTCAAAAGGGGTCTTTTTTGAGATGTACTCTTTTTCATATCTACTCTTATATTGTTACACGAAATGTCGCAATAAAGTACTATGCAAGTGTTGGACATTGTGCGAAGTTGAAATTGAACAATCCCATTACTTTGTAAGGTGCAATGTGTGATTCTTAGCCCACTTCATGATTCTGATTCAACACCAGGTGGGCAATGATTTCAGTACTCAAGAATGTTTTTTGACTCTGACCTTGCCAATGGTGTTTGTAGTCACAGGTTCTGGACAGGGCGATCACGGACGCTAGGAGTAAAGGAGTGAGGAAGGCACACAGCCGCCACGCTCTGCCTTGGCCGCCTGTGGTGAAGCACCGCAGCTTTCCTCCTATGTACAGTGCTGTGAAACCCAACCCTGCAAACGCAACTGGGACAAAGGAGAACAGAGTGAGAGGTCAGACAGAAGAGAACATCTACATACAGAGATAGCAGAAAGATGAGAATGTTGTAGAATGGAATTTAAAACCATTTGAGATCAAAATAATAAATTAATTCAGGAGTCAGGAAGTGTCAGAGCACCATGACAGGGCACGGTGTGAGATAGAAAGGAGCTGCTAATGTGCCTTATAGTTGATCTGAATATGGAGTCCATCTTCCATTTGTCTATGTGATATGCATTTATGATTAATAACTCATACCAATAACTACTATGTGTATGCAATTATAGCTTATTGATTATGAAATAAAGCCAATGGATCTAAAAATTTCTCTATCAGAGAAGATAACTGTAACAGAAAGACAAGCATCAGAGAGAGCAAGACGCTCTCAGAGTGAGGTGCTTTCTCGCACGTACAAAGAAACTGCCTGGAGGTAAAAATACACTTACATGCACCCATTTTGTATTACATGCCCCCCTTCCTACTCTTGGATGTCTTTCCTCTGTGACGATGAGGATGTATCAGTTAATCAGGAATAATAGATGCACAGATCAATTTTTTCCCCAGTTCCTATCCGATTCCAATACCTGAATTTGAATATCTGACAATACTGATGCTGATTCCGGTACCAGACACATTGTCTTTTTATTTTGACTGAATTGTTTTGTGTAAATGAGTAAAACTACGACTGTGTTAACACTGGCACCTCTATGCCAGCAAGATGTAATTGAAGACTAACATACCTCCACAACTAAGGACATGTTGTTGAGTTAGTCAAATGCGAACATTACTAGCTCATTACTACTACTACTACACCAACTTATTAGCACTGTCTGGTGTTATGTTACAGTGGGTTCATGATCTAGTACAAGCTATGAATGGAATCTGGATCGGAACATCGATTGGCGACGTCAGTCCGATATCCGATAAGTGAATTACGTCAGTATCGGCACGCAATACCGATATTCCATCTCTAGAATAATAATAACTGTTGAAAAGAGTCTCTTACAGGAAGAATGTCCACTGGGGAAGCTCTTCCTGCCCTCTGTGACGACATCTGGGTCACCGCTGCAGCGCAGCTCCAGGTTCATCTGACCGTCTGGGAAACAGCGGTAGAAGAAGTCTGGTCGCGGCCTGTGACACACGCATGCACACGCACGCACACACACACACACACACACACACACACACACACACACACACACACACACACACACACACACACACAATTAAACATCTATCCAGCATAAAACAGAGTATTATTGTCTGCAGCTTGTAGAGATGACTTTGTTGCATTTACCTGCCGACAACTAGCTTGATGGCGTTGGTGAAAACTCCATTCAGCACCAGAGTCAGAGTCACAGCTGTACAACAGAGAGACAGGACTGAAAACAATCCTTCACTATTAGCAGCTTCCTGTGCGCACTTCCAGCACGCACAGACCACAGCCACAGAGTATTTTTGTTTTGTTTTTTCCCTGCCATCGTGCGCAGTTACGGGTCAGGACGCAATACGATCACATGGACGGTAGCCAGCTAGTTTAATCTGTTTGTTGTTGTTGATTGTTCGCACTGTTAACATGAAAGCCAGATTATTGCTGGCAGCAGCAGAGTTTGAAGATCCCCTTGACAGGAGAAGGGGTAGGAGGAGTGACATTGAGGAGCAGCACGCTTTTCCTCCAAACGTTGAGCTTTTTTCAGCTAGAGACGCCCAGAGTGCTCCGCCAAAAAGCACTAACCGCCAAGAGCGCTTAAACGCCAGGTGTGGTCCTTGAAAGAGGAGCTCTCCTAGCGCATCCTTAGCATAGAGAATGAATTTAAGAAAGGCGCTGGCTTCTCAAATACACACGTCCTGTGTGAACAGCCTCTTACTCTTTCCCTTTCTCGTTCTGTTAATGTCTCTTTCCCTTTATTTTTCATAATGAATCACAAAAAGGAGCGTCAACTCAAGAACAGTCACCTTTTTTTTTATGCAACCAGCCAAATGCTTAGACGCAGCTGTCCGTTCCTTACCCAGCGAGGCTTCCTTCAGATCTCCTCTCTCCGTTTTCTTCAGCAGGGTGAAAAGCAGGATTACCATCAGCGGGGCGAAACACGCCACACTCTATCGCAGAGAAGGGAAAACAGAGAATATAACTAATCTAATCCACTACAATGGATTTATGGAAAATGAATAATGGAAGTATTTCTGCTTTCCTTTTTAAATACATTGTCCGGAAAGATAAAAGGGGAGCAACTTCAGATCCTCTCCAGTGAGCAGTGTTAGGAAGGAATGAGGTGAGGAGATGTAGGAGCAATATAGTTTAATTGAACTTACAAGTATGCAGAAATGCTACTTACAAACATCAGAGAGGTGGGGACGTGGTCCCTTTCCACACGATGGAATTTATACAACCACATCTCCTCCGGCTGGATTTCACGGTAGAATGGGGGAAGCTGTTCCGTCACACTGAGGGCAACAAACACACAAGCAGAGCAGTGTACAGTAAGTTGGTATGTTTACATTTCCAACACAAAAAGATACAGCTTGCCATTGGCCACGGAACACATTTCAAATTGATCAGGCCCATCAGCACTGCAATATACCCCCCCCCCCCCACACACACACACAGACACGCACACACAGTAACACACACAAACACCACCACCCCCTCGCTCCCCGACTGTGGTTTTAGGGCGCAGGTGCCAAATCTGGCCCTGGGCCAGCAGGTCTCGCATGGGGAAACACCACGGTCTCATTGAAAAGAGAAATGATCTCCGTGAACCATGCTTTCTTGGGCCAACGTGGGGCTACCAGAATCTATGCCAATGTAGTCAGGATCAGCGCCACCGGAGGAAATGTGTACAGGAGCATCGGGCACTGACATAGGCGGATTATGAAATGACGGGCCCCTGGGCCTGGATGCATAAAGGTCCCCCTCACAGAGCATATACGCACAATTAAGGCCAGAATAATAACTAAGACATACATACATACTGAACACTCAAAGCCAACAGCACAATAACAAGAAATAAACTCACCTGTATCCAACACAGGATTTACAGTGCCGGTACACTCAATTAAAGCCAAAAGCACAATAACCTTCTAATTGTCCATAAACTTATGGAACATTTTGTCGGGTTGGGGCCTTACTGTAACATCCCCCACACATCCCCCCACGGGTTAAAAAAACTGGTGCTGGACTAAAAGAGACTCAAAGTAAAGAAAGTAATGTCCACATCAGTATATTGAATAACTAAGTCGCCTATTTAGTGTTCCAGAAAAATATTGTTTCTCAGTAGTAAGGCACTAGTAAGAAATACACCAATGAGTAAAAAGTGTGACCACATGCCCTGCTCTCCCCTATACATAGAGCAATCTTATTTAACCATTCAATTTCCTGTGTAATTCCTTGTCACTACTACTGTATACAAGGTGACCATTAAGACACAGTCAGACATTTTCTGTGTTGATTTGTCTTACTGCCTGGTTGTGTGCCAGGGTGAGACGTAGCCAACTGAAACTACAATATGGAGACTCTTGAGACTTTGTGTGTGTGTGTGTGTGTGTGTGTGTGTGTGTGTGTGTGTGTGTGTGTCCATGTGCTATCTGTGCGCGCAGGCAGGCAGTGTGTGTCATAATATCCTGGGGATGATGAGAAGCAGATAGGGGAAGGAGAAGAGGCCCCAAAGTGTCACAACTCATTTATCAAACGATCTCCTTTCTTTGTTACTTCTTCTCATCCACCCTTCCTCTTTTTAAATTCAACTCTTCTGCTTGAAACTCTCCCCCATCCGTTGATACTTGCCTTTGCTACCACACTCTCCTTCCTACCTCCTCTCACATTTTCTTTCACCACAGATTTAAAAAATGTATTAAACATGGGTAATTTACAGCAGGGCGATGTGGGAATTTAGGACTTTAATCATGAGAGAGATAACGAGGAAAAGAGTGGAAGAGAGATACAAAGAATGGAGACAAGATAGATGAGTTTTTAGTAAGCCCCGATGTTCAGTATTCCCGGGATGTGCGTCGCACTGAGAGACAGCAGGTGAATGCTGCTCTATGACAGAAGGCTGTGGGACAGAGAGAGGGGAAGGGAGCTTGTCCCTTCCTGTTTGTTTAAGTGCACAATTACGCACGAAGACTTTGCTTTTTGTTTTACATGTTTGATGTTCAGTAGGGAAGCCCCAGGCCCACTGGCCCTACCGGTTCCGCGCCTGCATTGTGCCAATATTCAATTCAGAAAGCAGAGGCATGTAATTAAAAGAAAGACATACTCACAGGAACACAACCAAAAGCAGCATTCGGACGGACAGCTCTGAGAGTAAACCACGCAGGAGCCTCCTCTTCATTTTGGTTCTTGGAGTGGACTTCAGTCAACAGCCAACATGGTCGATCCACTTGCAACCTTGCCTTAACTGGGACAGAAGAGAAAGACATGAGAGGTTGAGGGGCAGTAGAGTGTAAACTGTCATGATGGAAATTGATTAAAGGTGTGAACATTTGAGTTCGTGTCAGGTCCATGGATGTATGGTCAGGTGGCAACCTGACTGGTAAAATCCATTACGTTACCTATCTATCTACAGTAAAACCCTACACACCTACACCTAACGTTAGGCCAAATACACCGCACCTGTTCACAGTGACATCTTTCTGCAGCGCTACTACAAATATTTAAAATAGAAACGTCATTTTATTAGCGACAACTGCGTGCTTGTTAATCGTACTAGCCTGGACAGCCCCTGTTTGCCAAACACACAGGACAACTGACAACATGCTAAACGTTAGCAGTCTTCTTTGTTGATGAAGCAAACATCAGAGAGAGCAAGCTAAGCTAGCAGCAGCTAGCAACATCTGTCAAGCGACATCTGGCCCATTTCCGCATTCTCAAATGGGAACCCCAGCGCCTCGGGCACCGTCCCGCCGTTACTTACCTTTAACCACGTTTCCTCACATATTAACATCTGATTTGAACGTGGATTAGGGCTCCATCATCTACTTGTACCGTCCTGCGTTTAAAGACTCACAATAATCCAGGATGTCAGGATGCCACGGAGATGAGCACGTGAAGCTGCCAACAAAATCAGCGCTCATCCGGTTCAGTATTTTCAAAATAAAGGTATAAATTTTAATGCAGTACAGGAAAAATGTGATTTACTGCTTACTGCATATCAGTGGTTCTCCAGGTGAGGTCCGCGGACCACCGGGGGTGCTTGTGGAGGTTCCAGGGGGTCCTCAGCAAAATTGTTAAACATACTTTATCATAATTCTCTGCCATCTCTCTACCTACAATATAGATAGTCTTGGAATTCTGGACAAAATTATATCTAGTATATTCTCAGATTTAAGAGACAAAATCAACATGTCATCAAATGGGGGTCCATGGGTCTAAATGTGGACTAAATTATGGGTCTTCAATATGAAAAAGGTTAACCACTGCTTTAACTGCTAATGAAAGGCACATACTTTCTAACTATCGGTCAGAGTACAGACCATAGGTACAGACCCGAAATTAAAAGACATCAATAATCACATTTGCTTTCAGGGCACATGAATAAGAGAGCAAATAAAATTCAAGATGTTGTTGACCTTTGAAAATATTTTGATATTTTCAAAATATATGACTATAATTCTTCCAACAGCCATATTGCCATCCACCAGATTGAATATCAGATCTACAAAGCCCATTCAAACCACCATAACTGAGACAAATTTGGAGGAACACCCCTTTTAAGTGTAGCCTAATCTTCACACATTTCTGATTTGTTTGATAATAATGGAAATGTAATTATAGATATGAAAAACATTTTATTACTCAATATCTATTCCTTTAATATTAAATTGTATTAATAGATTATTTTATTTTATTTTATTTCAAATAGATATCGAACATTTTGAGTTTAATTTATTGAGTATTTCCAAGTTTTAATTTGAAAAATCAATTACAGGTTGCCATTAAAAAAACGGAAATAATACTCCAGACTATTTTGTCTGCCTTGACAAACTGGATGCAAGCAGCCACGTCACACTGTAGATTGCCATCTTGTGGTTAAAGGGCTACAGAGCTACAACAGATTTTTCATTTTCGTTTGATTTTTATAATTAATTCAGTTAGTATTGACACAGGGAATTGGTGCAGCTTTAGTTTTTTTTAATTGATTGATTTATATTTTTTTTGTCAAGATAAAAATGTCCTCTGAGTCACTATATATTTGTACTGAGAAAAAGGAATTGCACAAACACAGCTGGAGAATTACTTCACAATAAGAATCCGTATGAATCCTACAGTATACACCTGTGTACAGTTTATTTGTCTTTTCAATTATTTTCTTTTGTTTTCAACTTTGTACAAGTGTTAAATCAAGTGAGGGAAACCGTTTCACTGAGACAGAGTACAGCTTTATTAAAGTCAAACTTCAGGCATGTCTGAACTCTTCAAACTCAACTTTAGAATGAAAAAGGACAGAATCAATAGTCTCAAATAAAAAGACAGTCATGTACAAAAAGAGTGTTGTCCCAACAGTCACACACATTTAGAAGCAGAATTGTACAGGCAATAGCACGCCACACTAACATGATCCTATGCAAGTTCAATGCAAACTATTTACAAGTCTTCAACAATATGCAATATGCAATAACACAGGTTGAACAGTAATCAACATGGTATTTTGTGTTCATCCACGTTTTAATTGAAGCAACACCAAGAGAGATAGATATGACCCCAGTTAGAATTACTGTAAGCAATTTTACTACATGTAAAAAGAGGAGTGCTTATGAAACTGAATTTCTTTATTCCAACAATATTTCTCCCTGACAGCATGTCAATCAAAAACGTAAAGACAGTCAGCAACATTGCACAAAAACCAAAAGACATCACAGTGAACTGAACCATACCCTTCAGACATAGGGGTACCCATTCTAAATGAATGTAAAAAAAAATAACATTTGCAAAATTCTGGACACGCATAAAAACCAAAATCCTTCTCGTCAGGCTTGTAAGGATCACTTGAAATGAGAATCAACATGCTGTCTTCTCAAAAATGTGGTCACCGCACAAAAATGAACCAACAAAACAATATACATCAGATACTATATTAAGTAAATGAAATGATGCCACACCTGGGACACAAAAATTAAGCATACATAATACTGCTGCTGTTAACAGCTGAGACAACCCGTTCTCATTCTGAGGGCATCAAATACTGCTGCCTTGTCGCACACCTTGTGCGTGGGACGTTGACGCGCACGCCACCTTGATTTCTTGGAAACCAGGCGGAGAATTCTGAGAAACGAGTTAACGAGCACAAGCCTCCCAAACCATGACCCGAGCCATAGTTTGGGGTTGGAAGCTGCAGTTGTCTAGTGTGAGGAGGGGGCTTTGGGAAAGGGGTGCATTCCCCTGGAGCCCCACAACATATTCAAACCCTAACCAAGTGGCTACCAGTGCCTAACCCCAACCCAAAGGCATCACTTGACCAGGTGCGTCTCATCCTGACGCACAAAGGTAGCGTGCACGCCAACATCCGACGCAGCAGATATGTGACAAAGCGGCGGCATTGGACGCCTTCTGAATGAGAATGTGTTGGCTGAGAAGGGCAAGAGGACAAAACGTGTGAGTGTTACGCCAGACTGGCACACCATGATTCATGTTCATGCGGTCTGGAGGTGCAAAAGTAAAGGCTGTCTGGTAACAATGAATCTCTGTGCAATAAAAGGGGAAAATATAAAGATACAAATAAAACTAACCAATTAGCGTTCAAATAATAGACCCTCCAACCAATTAAAAAAAAGGGGATTAAACCAGTGTCTCCAGCACGGAGAGACTCGTGTTGGGAAGGTGGAGTTTGAGTGTATGTGCCTCAGCTGCTGTTGGTTAGGAAAGACTTGGGAGACCAAACTGAAGAACTGAAGCATGACAGAGATTTCAGCCACACAGACTCAAATCTGTCCCGTACAGTCTACTAATCACAGAATGTATGAATGCTGTATAAAAAAAACTTGCAGGAATAAAAAAAAAAATCAATGTCAACTAATGAATGAACGAAGGAAATTCAAGTTTAGACTGTTAACACGCAGACTGTTTGAATATGTATAAGTGCATTAACTATGCACCCACCTGATAATGAGCTGTGTGAACTACAGCAAGTACTGTAATGGCCTAAATCCTATGACTGTAACATAGGGGAAAAAAGACTGACTCCAAGAAACACTGAGATGGGTGCTGGATCAGAAATCCTATGAGTAACTACTGAACGTCTACCGAACAAAACGCTGCTCACCTCGTCTCTGAAGGCTAGAGTTTGGCAAATTTGAGGAGCAGTTCTCTACTCGCATGAGGAAAATAAATCAGAATAGTTCTTCTTAATCAAACCATTTTTCTTCTTCTTCACAAATGCAACTACTTGTACGTGCTGGGAGAGATCTGAAGTGAACTGAATGTGGGAGATTGGCACCAATAGCTCACCCTGTTGTGAGACGACTGACTTTTTAACACCGATCAGCTTGAGGAGTCTTTCAGAAAGTCTTTAAGGACAGAAAACACAAAGTCATGTGTCAGAGAAGAATCACTAGCATAGGCTCGGGCGTGATTGCCAAAATAAGCTTCGTCCTGCCAGGATTACTCGAGTCCAGGCTCAAACAGCATCAAACTGCCCCGAAACCCAAACTTTACACTCCAGTAGTGGACTGGACTGCTTCACACTGGTTTAACATCAATACAGTGAGTCACGGTACGGGTCGATGAGCAGCGGCTGTTACCAAATGTGGAATCATTACACCAATGCGAAAACAAAATGAATGCAATGACTAGATACAGATAAATTATGTAAAGCTCCCCATATATATTCTTTTCACTTAAACCGTGGTGGAGAGGGAGTCAAGTTACTGCACTGGTGTTTAAAACAGAAATCGACTGGTATAAAATATGGTGTAATAAATACAAAAAAATTTGATTTCACAGAACACTGTACATAAGTTTGCAATATTATTTGTACATTATACTGGACTGCTGTATAACATAACATCTCCTGCTTAATACAAAACCCAGCCTTGGAAGATGTTCTCGAGGTCATTCAGGACAGCGGACTGACTCCATCGTACCTTGGACGACACCGAGGGCATTTGTCTCGCTATACGGCCAAAGAGGCGCCGTCGTTCCCATCCAAAAACAGCATTTAGGACGCTTCCCACCAGAACCGGGCCAAGCGCTATGTCGCAATGTTTTGATTTCTGACCGAGAGAAAAAGTTACAACACAGTTTAAAGTTCAACATTACTACAGAAGAAGAGGTATCCATTTTTAAACATGTACACTTGTCATATGATCTTTTTTTATGTACATTTCTGTATATGTATGACCTAGCTAAATTGTGTAGCGATAAGCCGTGTGAAAGTGCTTCAGAAAGGTTTGGCAAAACAAATGGAAAACAAAGCATTAGCGGTCACTGTACACAACGTTACAGAAATGGGACTGCGTCTGGGCAGTAGAGATTACAGCCAGAGTCAAAGCCAGGTGATCCTTTAAGGCCGATTAACAATACTTTAGACAGCACCAGTGATCACAAGCTGGGCTCCTCCGTCTAGAATACTACTCTAGTACACTGTAACAGGAAGTGATAGGTGAAACATGTGGAACAGAAATGATCGGACCATTAAAAAAAAACAAAAAAAAAAGAGAACAAAAACAAAAGTAATTTGTCCACTTGTTAAAAAAAAGTAAATGCATTTAGCATTTCCTTCTTGCAGGAGAGGCAAGGCTGTGACCGCTTCAGCGCTCTGTCCCTCCTGTTCTTTAGTACTTTACCATATTATGAGCCAATTATGTACACAATGGCGAGTGAGACTGGCAATATGAAAATCACAAGTACTTCTGTAATGTCATAACATTACACTATATACCATTATATTTCACCTTAATAGGACTATTTTCACAAGGAGGTCTGCGTAATGCTTAACACCTAAACAAACAAACATAATACACCACTCACCGAGATGAAGTGAGAGAATCTGTCTGTAAACATTAACAAACATAGATACTGTATATAATTATATTCATAATCTATACTCATAAGTATATTAGAAACCATGTCTAAGGAAGGTTGGAATGTAGTGTGGTCCTGAAAATTGCACAAATCAGTCGTTTCCCCCTCCTTTCTCAAAGAAGAGATAAATATCTGGAGTGATGATCGCTGTGGAAGAGTGTAAAGGTTGGCTCCGCGCGGGCGGCGCTCCGTGAGGCTATCTGTATGTGAGACGCAAGGCTCCGAGCAACCACACCACCAGCAGGTAAACAAGGAGAAGTGCAGCGTGGTGGAGAGCTCCAGCTCTCCATCTCTCTCTCTCTTTCCCCACCTCCCTCATTGAGTTCTTCAAAGTGCCGGTGACTGACATACGTGACAACACTTTAAATTCCACAGCTGTAAAAATGGAAAGGGGGGGAGGGGAAAAGCACACAATGAGTGGTGGTCTGTGTCCTCCGATGGGCTCAGATCAAGTGTTAGTGGTGGTGTTTTTTCATGGCAAGAGAGGAGGAAAATAGCGTGCCACGATGCCTGGTCGCCTCCACCTGCCGACACTCTGCTCACTCCACGGCGGCGGCGAGGCGTTCACCTGCGTGTCTCGGCTCTGTAGCGCCGGTCGAAAAGCGCCGCGTTCCCTTTCTTAGTGCACTGCTGGGATCAGAGGTGGGTCGGGTGAGGGGGAGCTCGGTAAGGCCGCGGCCCCACGGGAGCGCACTGTACAGGGGAGCGAGGTGTCGTCACTCCGCGGCCGGCTGACCAGGCTCCGCCTCGGGCTCCTCCTTCACCCTGACGGGGCTCAGACCGGGGCCGCGCGTGGGCCGGGTGGGCTCGGAGTTGGAGCCCAGGGGACTGAGGGGGTTGTGGTTGGAGCAGCAGGGGCGGCCCTCCAGGGACGAGGGGGTGAGAGCGCCCGCCACGTGCTCCCGGCAGAAGGAGCGAGGGCAGAAGTCGCAGGAGGACGAGGCGGGGCCGGCGCACACGCTGCAGTCGTGCCACGGACAATCCCAGCGACCTGCAGGCACACGGAGAGAGGGTGTTACGGAGATACAGTGAGCAGCCGTGCGTGTTACCGACTCAGGTTCACACACTACAGCCGAGCTCATTTTGCCATTACCGTATGGCGGCTTGGTGAGGTTGAGACACAGCAGGTGGTACGCTTTGGGGCAGTCCTTCCTGTCGCACATCACCAGCTCGCCTCCCTCTCCGCAGCAGAAACAGGAGTACTCGTGTGTGTGTTTGCCCTCCGGCCGCAGCTTCCGCTTCTTAGGCTTCAGCTTGGCGTTCCTGGCCTTCTCCTCTTTTTCCATCACCACCGCACTCTGGAAAAAAACCCAATCAGAATACTTACCCCGACTGCCGCTACAGTCGACACCACACTCTGACTGAAAGGAATCATGGTGGTGACGATGATGATGATGATGATAAGGAAGGTTGCCCCACCGTTGGTTGCACCCCTAGGAATCCGGAGCAGTTGTCGGCTCCGCAGTGGCAAGACGTTCTCCTGTTGCCCACCAGGAGCAGGTTGTAGTTGAACGTCAGCTCTGCGCCTGAAGCAAACACCAGGGACAGCATTCACATCAAAAGGGCGGTCTCACTTGAGTGTGGGCGTATGCATGATGTAATAGACTGTGTGTGTACGCTTGTGTGCGTGTTTGAACGTGAGCTCACCAGCCTCAGTGTCACAGAGGGTGAAGAGTCCGATGCGAACGTCTCCATTTACCGTCCACTTCTGGGTCTCACAGTTGGGGCTGCAGCTGTGGTTCATAAAGCGAGCGGAGTTTCCTCTGGGCCCGGCGTCGATCACGCGATCCTATAGGAGGAGAAGATGGAGCTTGAGAGAGAGAGCAGGTTTCTACAAGACACTTGGGAGCAGGCACGTGCACACATAGACATGAAAGGGGGCTTGAGCCCCTGCCTTTTTTTCAGTCTGTAAAAAGTGCCCTTTTTTTTTTTTTAATTATAATACATTTTTCATTTTCATTCCAACAACACATGAACAAAACAAACAGCTCAGACACATTAAAAAATAAAATAAAAAGTGCCCTTTCCTGACCATGAATGCATTTCTAATGGTGCTTTGTATGGAAACTGCCCTTTCCATGCCGTCACTGAAGGCAGCATTCAAAGAGAAATGCCTTTTCCGAGCTCTCTTGGCCTTGAATGCACCATTTGTAATAGGCCTCTGCATGGAGCAGTGTTTTTCTAAACTGCCCCTGAAGGCACCAACCCAAAAATGAACCCAAAAATGAATGAATAAATAAATACATAAATAAATAAACCACCCAATAAATAAATAACCAAAATATAGGGAACAAATGCAGAATTGTTGCTCTTTTGGACTTTGCACTATTGGAAAGGTATGTTGTGTTGTTGAATCCGCAAAAAATAAAAAAAATTCTAATACACCTTATCTAAATCTTCTGTCTTGCTTTTTAGAATTATGGTTAAAAGGCATGGTATATTACAAGCCTCACTCAGTATCGTTCAATGTTTCTGCCTGTGTTGCTATCTGTTGTAGTACAACAACCTAAAGGGAGAAAAGGAGCAAATACATATTGATGCTTAAATGATTTCACAACAGTATTGCAACAGCATGCAACTTTTATATACTAATATTATTCAGTTATGGAGTTATTTTTCCGTGACAAGTCTCATCCTAAAATGAGATATTCCTCTAAATCTGGTTAAAATCGGAATATTTAAAATGAGTTATACCCCTAAATTGGCCTTCAAATTGCCTCAAATTTCTCCGGACGGCGGCTGTAGTGCCCTTTTATGAATTTGAGCCCCTGCCCCTCTAATGTTCTGTGCACGTCCCTGCTTGGGAGTGGGTTTCCCCCCTGAACACGTGCTTCCATGTTCATCCGTTTCAGTGGCGTTACCTTAGTGAGGGTAAGCATGTAGAAGTTGGTCACGTGATTCTCATGGGCACGTTTGATCCGCTGCTGGCACTCCTCCGAGTCTATCACCTCTCCCACATACTCGCACACAAAGTCACCCTGTAGAAAACAAAGTTTTACGTCACATTTTAAGCATTTTGCAGACACTCTTAAAAATCCAACCCCGACTTACAATGAACGATCGGTGTCTTGCTTCAGGACACTGCAACAGGACACATGGCTGCTGCAGGGATTGAACTTGTGACCTTTTGATACGGGACAGTCTTCTCTAATCATGAAGCCATGCTGATGCCCCACAATTTCACCAGGCAATCAAATAGTAAGTATTCTAAAAAAAAAGTCAATTATGTGGCTAGTGATTTCCCAGCCTGCATACAACCACCTGGCAAAAGCCATGGGGAAGAATTATGCAATTAATTTGGTCTTCCCTGAAAACTGCTCAATTAAAATTGATGGCTCCGATGACCACCATTCACACGTGTCGTAGCTCTGAAATTAACATTTCCCTGATGACACCTGGATACTTTGATTTTTTCTCAAATTCTTCCTCATCCAAGCCTCTCGTCACACCGTTGTGAAAAGGTTTCTGCATCTGCACTTCAGTAAGCTAAAAAATAAATGGTTTTGATGCTTGCCATTTGATTTGTCATTCCTCCTGACAGACCTCAAGATGTCGATGCAATTCATTTCCATTTAATTGCATGTTGAGTCCAAACGCGGGCTTGAATGTAATGCTCTGTTTTTGAGACATTCTAAAGTTGATTTTGACATCGAAATTGAACTTTTGAATGTCCAGTTTTCACAGATCCATTATGTAGATACTCAAGGGGAGGACAACCTGTTTCTGACCAGCTGCTCAGTTGACAGTCAAGGTTACCTCCAAGATTTTGCATTGATCATGTTCAAGATGCAACTAAATACAAATGAATGACAATGACACAGAGGTGACGCATCAGACGTGAGGGAAACCAGCTGAGCCCGACGCTCACCTTCCTTAGAGCCTGGTTGCTCCTCAGGCCCCAGCCACGGCCCTCTGTCTTGATCACCTCTGTCTCTGCATAGAGCCGCTTGGAGAAACACTGGTTCTCACAGCTGTCTCCTGCGGGACACACCTGCCAACGGCAACATACAGCTAAGCAGTTAAGACCTTTTCACCGCTTTCATTATTCAACTATTTATATATTTTCACACACATTGAGGAACATGTATGCACGCGGACCTGTGGATGACACTCGTACTGCAGCATGCGGTTGAGACACTGGGAGTCGAGGTTGCATGGATGCTTATCAGTCAGTTTGCAGTTGCATCGTGGGATTTCTGACAGGTCCGCGACATGCACCTGCACTTTCCCCACTGGCTTGTTGGACTGGCAAAGAATCAGAACACCCACACACAAGTAAAAACACTGTAGACTTTGCAGCATAACATCTTACTCGATACAACTACAATGTTTCCAAATATAAGACATTTGTCGTGTGGTTTATTATCGAGTGTGATGTTGAATTGGTATTACCTTGATGAATTTGTAGGGTGGAGGTTTGCGCGAGTTGCGTTCCTGCTCTAGGGCCTCCCTGCTCTCCCTCTGAGCCTTGAGCTCCTGGAACCGCCGGGCTGCTTCCTCCAGTGCTGAAACACATAGACAGTCTCTTAAAAACACATGATGCCAAATGTTCTCTAGGCATAAATCATAACAGATTTATCCCGACGTATGAGGGAACTTTGTGCGCTCATTTCTAACTCTGGGTCCGTAATATGACAACTACCTTTCTTGAAGGTTTTGTTGATGTTGATCTGACCCGTCACAAAGTTCTTGTCATTCTCCACGTAGGGGAACACGCGGCCCTGGTTGATCCAGTAGTAGTCATGGGAACCAAAGAAGAAGACGGGGAAGTCGCCAATATCGTGGCGAAGGCTCTGGATGTTTGATGGCACCAAGCGAGGGTTGCAGATCTCTGCTGGCCACCACCTGCAGGGTAACAGGACAGGGACATTGTTGAAAGAGAAGAGGGAGAAGAGAAGAGCAGAGCCTGCTCTCTTCCCCTAGCCTCCAGACTGCTTGTCTTGTGCTTTTCACTAAGTTTATCCTATATATATTTTCTTTTAAATAGGATCAACTGATTGTTGATCAGTTAGATCTAGTTAGGCTCATTCTCTGTACAGTCCTCTGGGACATGCTTGTAATAAAGTTAATTATCCAAGGGGTCCTCAGCAAAAAGGGAAATAACTTATTTCACTATAATTCCATCCATAAGTACTATTTTGGTCATGGTTTCATAAACTTTCTGCAATAAAAACCAAAATCTTATCAGATGGGGGGACGCTGGGACACTAAATATTATCAAATGGGGGTCCGTGGCCCAATTTGTGTCAGTTTAGGGGGCCTTGTCGTGAAAAAGTCAACAAGGCAACAGTTGCACAGCTATGAGCAGTGGTCTCTTGCTTTCCTGCTTACCTGTAGTTGCCCAGTTTGACCCAGACAATTTGTTTGTAGTGACGTTTCTTCCCGGCCCTGCAATCACTACAGGACCACGCCCCCTCCGGCATCTCCACCTCCAGACACTCCGGGTGGAAGGAGGCTGGGCATGAGTCGCAGCACAGCAACTTGCCTCCTACATGTGTATGGATGTATGCAAGTGTGTGTATGTATTGTGGGAGATGGACATACAAAGAGAGGAGCAATATACGATTAGACGATGCACCTGAAAACCTGGCCATACTCTGAATCTCATTTGCAGTGCGATATGAACATATGGACCGTGTAAAGAAAATCTTGATCGACAGTAACATTACTGCAATAATAGCTTATCATTATTCTTTTGGTTTGCAGGGAGGCTCCTGTGACCGCCATACAGCATGACCAGGCCTGAAAATGGTTAGCAACCGCTGCACGGGCTCGTCAGGTCAGTTTAGCATCTACTGTTATGACAATCAGATTCAGAGTACTGTACCAAGACCTGTCTACAATCAATACATGCAGTAGCACAGGGATGAACCAGCCAGCAAGTTAACCAGGTTAAATTCAAAATAACAACATATTAGCAAAAAGCTGGCATGCAGTCCTGCCAGTAAAGCACATTTTCCAATCACACATACCGCATCCTGCAGACCAGCTTGCATGGAATCTTTTTTTTTTTTTTTTTATATATACCGTATATATATATATATATATATATATATATATATATATATATATATATATATATATATATATATATATATATATATATATATGTCACAATTTGCCAAACATTAAACAGTTTAATTTCACAATCCTAGGATATGGGGACTCCATCTCTGAAGTCTGAAATTCTTTGCAGGTTACTATTGTCAATTCCTGATTGAGAGAATATTCCATTCAAGGCAGGTCACAGCTCAAGAAGAAGTGAGCAAAAAAAAAGGGAAAAAAGTAAAAAGGTCTGGTAATTTCAGTCAAAAATGTCATTTAGTTGCAGTCAGCATAGAAGAGGTGAGGTTACAGGCCTTCATAGAAGAGGTGAGGTTACAGGCCTTCAAAGCAAAAAGAGCCCAGAGTGCTGAAGCAGAGAAGCAGTGTGCCTCCAGCATCAATAAGCCCCACACACCACAGACAGAACCTCAACTAGCCCAGGGAATCCCTTTCAATCAATACACATCGTATAACTATTACAGCCTACGTCGCCAATTCTTTTTCTCCCAACAGAGAAAACAACAGACTTTAGCCAATATAACTTTTGATTTATCCGTTACGAGATAAAGCAAAAGCTTAAGGACTCATAATGGAGTGATAACATATAAACAGATATTCACCCGGGTGGATTGATTCACAAACATGTAGGAGCAGCTTAATCTCTGCATATTATCTTGCGGAAGTTAGGTGTTGGGGAACTTGGCTGAGGTCATTTTGTGCCAGTCTGCATTAGAATTAACTGCAGTTAATTAACTTAGCGTCTCAAGGCTTTGAATGAAAGATGCATAAAAAATAAAAAAAAAGAGGAAATTAAATAAGAATGGGAGCAGGCACAAACACAAACACATACCAGTGGGACAAGGGAGAAAGAGAAAAACGGTTCAGTTACCTTTCCCAACATTCTTTTTGGTAGCTGACGAAGGAGAGGGAATCATAGGTAATTTCAACTCAGCACGATTTGACTCAGTCAGAAGGTAGTGGGACTTATAGGCATATGAACTTAATATGGTGTCAGTAACGTCCTGCACTAACAGCCCTACACAAGACACACAGGAAGAGACGCAGTGAGCCGCAATCAAACTAGAGGATCCAAATTCCACAAAAGAGAGAGAGCACACATACAGTACACACACTCACACTCACACATATTGTTAGACCACGAAAGAAACACAAGTAACATGGGGAGAGAGAAAAAAAAAAGCTTGTCCCAACACAAATAGTGGCCTATACAATGCACTTGACTTACGGTTAAAATGGCAAAGGTAAAAACAAATCTAGTTTTTTTGTGGGTGACTTGGATCCTGTTCAGGATAACTCAAAACAGAGTCAATCCTGTGTGTATTCTCTCACAAGTCGTAATCCAGACAGATGGGATCTTTTGTAAGTGGAGTGCAGTGTAACAGCCTAGATCATTCATAACATTAGTATCATGATGGAAAACAAACATTACATTTCACAGCACTGCTATTCATGAACAAAAATGCCCAACATGACACATGTAACACTATAGATCAAATATGCATACGACAAAAGCACACACTGTTTCAGTTTTCACTTGTAACGTTACGTTACTGCAGCGGTGAGTGTATTAACAAATGACTACGGAGGTCTTTCCGAGAAGCAAAAGGTTACAGAGCTCAAGAAAGAACACTGATGGAGGGCGACCAGGTCCTGTTGAAGCTCCAGTGTGGAATGCAAGTAAGAAGAATTGATTGAGGAGTTAAGTTACAAGTCTGAAATCAGTCAGGAACCAGTAGAGACAACATCACAAGGCAGTCCCTCCACGATTTTGCCGTTTTTTGTGTGATTGTTGGGATAAATTGCTTGATTTTGCAGCGGCTTTTCCTCAAAAATTCCAATACAATTTGCAGGTTATTGTGCTTTTTTTTATTGCAGGAACTGGCAAAAATTGCATGTTAAGGGGGGAGATTTTTATTATTGTAATTTTTTATAACTACAGTACTACCTAATTGCAACTTTCCTCAAAAATTGCAATGCAATTTGCAAAGTTTTTAGTGTTCATTTATTTTTTGCTGTAAAATTGCAGGAACTGGCAACAATTGCAAGTCGAGCAGCCCGTTTTAATTTTAGAAAAATTACAAGCCCCCACAAATATTGCTGGTTGAATTTGCATCAATTATTGCCATCGCAAAATTGCAATTTCCTGGAGGGACTGACAACGTCTGGTGAAATCAGAAAATGCTTGTTGTGGATCATACGCACTGCACTGCTGAATCAGCCCTGTGGGGGAGCAGCGCCGGTGGTGCACCGCGGTGCGGGGCGGTGCGGTGCGAGCGCTTACCTCGGGCACACAGGAAACACCATCCAACGTTGACGGGGGAGGAGAGGAGGCCGTTCCTCTTGGCGCTGCTGTGGCTGCTGCAGATCAAGATGTGAGGGGTGAGGAGAGCGCTGCCCGCCGCCACACAGCCGTCTCCTGTGTGGTAGGCCAGCGGACAGCGGATACAGCGCATCAAACGCCCTGAGGGGGAGGAGGGGGTTTGGGGGGGGGGGGAGAAAAGGGACGGTGATGGGTGATGACGAGCTAACATTTGATGACAGTTTTTCTAAACTTATAGTCAGGGAATGTTATCAGATATCTGGCAAATCTGGGAATAAATTCCTTAGTAGACCCGCCAGACCCATGAGAGTTCTTACACTGATACACGTTACTGCATCATGCTGCAGATCTCTCTCTGGGTCTGGGACACTTCTAGCTCCGAACTGGTGTCGGGAATCCCGGCCACTGATTGGTTCCCCTGAAATCCTGAGGGCACCAATCAGTAATGACTTCAGCGATCAGGCGTGCCCACCCAACCTTACTGCGTTGACTTTTGAAAACCAACCACTCTCTCATTGGCGCTGCATTCAATTTTGACGCATAGAGACCCACCCTCAAAACAGCAGCTGGGGCTGCGAAGTGGCACAGACTCTATGTAGTACAGTATGTGGAGCGCAGCGATTCAATGTAATATTTGAGTCTGGGGAGAGACTAGGGTACCCGGAACCTTATCCATGAAAAATGTGAAATGTTTAAATGCACTGAGCAGTTTGTAAGGGGTCAAACGAGGGGTTTTTCGGGATTCTGAATCGATTGCAAGCATTTGTTTTGCACCAAAACCACTTATTTGTCACGCCCACTTTTCCCGCTCGTCGTAAAATAAAATAAATATTTACATATTATATACATGTTGGAAATTATCTTTTCAATGGTTTGGCCTCCAATACAGTACATGACATGACAGCTGTCATAGGTTTTCTACAACCTACACCTTTACAAACACATTGATGAAGAAATTTCTTGCTAAGGAATTTATTCCATAGATTTTTGCAATATTCCCTGACTTGCAGCTCCTATCTCACTACACTCAGTGGCCACTATAAAAAGGTACACCTCCCAGAGAGATGACACAAAACAGCTCGCTCCATCAAACGGTGAGTCATGTGGTTCAGTAGCCTGCAATAAAGCAGGCTTAAGCCCAATTTATGCTTTGTCTGCCGACACTTTTGAAATGGTCGCCGACAGAAATGTCCCCACTATTTTTATCAGCCCGTCCTTGATGTATGACTTCGTGAGAATCACAAAGAACGAGAGAGGAGGTGAGTTGTGTGTCGTTTATATGCGGCTGCAGCCAAGTACGTTACATCTTGCCTCTGAGGTGGTTTCACTGTGCGTTCCTCTTCTCTTGGCTGTCTGCTTATAGCGTTCGAGTGTCGCGTGACCGTTGAACCGAAGCGAACATTCACTGAAGTATAAAATGCAACACCATGAGCGACACTTTCTTTTTCGTCTGCCACCATGTGCTGAGTGACACTTTCTAATAAGTATAAATTAAGCTTTGGTGTTCAATTACGCCTTACAATGGGGATGACGCATTATACATGCAGTTTCCACCATTTAAGAAGATTTCTTGCACTACAGTGTGTTGTTGAGTTTACAGAGAACAGTGTGATAAACAAAAAAGATCCAGTCAGCAGCAGTCATGTGGGTGAAAAACACCTCGAGGAGATAGGTCAGAGGAGAACGGCCACACTTGCTCAAATTAACAAGCAGGCCAGCGATATGCAAATAGTGTAGCTCAGTACAACTGTGGTTTGCAGAAAAAAGGCATCTCACAACATGAATGAAGCTACAGCTAAACTTGACGACTGAAGAGTGGAAAAGCATCACTCTGTCTCCTGCTACAACACGCTTATGGCAGGCTCAGAATTCCATGTTAACAACAACAGCATGAATCCATGGATTCCTCGTGTGAGTGTTGAGGTGTGATGATGTTTTCTAGGTGCAAATTAGGGCCCCTTCGTAATAACTGAGCCTTCTTTGAAGGCCACAGCATACCTAAGCACTGTTGCTGACCAGGAGCATCTCTCCATGGCCACAGCCTCCCCTTTTTCAAATGGATACCTCCAGCAGGATGATGCTCCATCATCTCAACATGGTTCCAGGAACATGACCATTATATTTGGTTGATTCCAGCGGCCTGCGCAGCCTGCAGCTCACTCTCTCCCCAATAGAGATGAGGTGGAACAGGGTGTTCACAGCACGACTATGCTGCCGAAAATGCCTGCCGCTATCAAGTCAGCACGGACCCAAGATCCCTGTCCAGGTGTTTATCCTCATTCTCCTGTCCAGGTGCACCTGATGAAGTAGCCACTGAGTGTCTATCTTCACTCTCCTGTCCAGGTGCACCTGATGAAGTAGCCACTCAGGCCATGTCCACACGGAGACGACTTTAGGTGTATCCGCTAAAGTTTTTTGTCATATAGCCGTTTCGTCCAGATGGAACCGCGTTCTGGGACTATACGTTCTGGCCGTATACGCTAATTTTTCAAAACGGGTCCCAGAGTGATTAAATCTGAAGACGCCACCCTTGCATTTCCGTGTTTACAACCCATACGCATCTTTCCTGAAACGATGACGCCATAGCCCCACCTCTCTCCACCAGCAACAATAACAATCATGGCAGTAACGTTCGTGCTACAGCAGTGGGGATCTTGCAGCAAAATATAATGCTCCTCTATTACCACCGTCAGCAACAAGTGGACACGGAGAACAGCGTGTAGCCTACAACATCCTCAGGGCTCCACACAGCTGACTCTTCCCATCCACCCCTCCCCTCCCTTCATCGGATATTTCCCAGAAGGCTTAGCGGCGGCTACATTTTTACAATAACACAAACAAAATCAGGCTTAACGTGTTAGATAGGAATTATATTTATTTTTAATACAACATGCAATTCTGGAATATTTTAATATTGGACAAAATGAAATTAAATGAAATCTAAACCCTGAGTGTAACCAACATACTCTCTTGCCCTATATATAGCCCTCGTAAATACAACGTGAATAGGGAAGTGAGAGGTTTGAGGAACACGCGGTTGCACTGTGATGTCTGTGATATCCGCTCGTGTCCACTCCAACAAGACTTTAGCTTACTTGACGCGACTTTTTCCAATAAAAACACATTTATGCCATGAGTTTATATAATGTATATTTATGTTGCATCATTTAGCCTGTGCTGTGATGTGCAGGAGCGGCCAATACGCTGGGATGTGTTTGCAACATGTCTAAAGATCATGGAAGTGGATGATATCAGGAATGTCACCGATAGTTAACGTTCTATATTGTAGGCTACAGGGAGACCATCAGCCCTGCTGAACAGCTCTGCATTTGCCTGTATACTGTAGGTTTCATCATTTTATTCATCGACATGGCAAACCTCCCCGCAAAGCCAAGGGTTTAAGCTGCTGCTACAGTGAGATACACATTATAGACTGTGCGCCCCTAGAGGTTGTATGCCATTATTGACGAGATTGTCTTTCTCTGTTATTCTACAGCGGTTTCAGTGGTTTCATGTGGATACACACATTTCTTGAAACGTTTCCATGTTTATGGAAAACTTTTCTGAAACGAAAAAAAAAAAGATAGCTTCCGTCTCCGTGTGGACATGGCCTCAGTGTCTATCCTCACTCTCCTGTCCAGGTGCCACTGTTGAGTCGATGGGGATATATACGTCAATAACGTCATCACTCAAAGGACGAACACGGAAATTCTCTTTCCCTCACCTGGTTCAGCCCCGTTCAGCCCGGGCCCCGGGGTAATCAGTGCACACATCAACAAAAGTCCAGGTTGAGTGCTGACGTGACGTGGAAGCCTATGCGACAGTGTGTAGTTCTGGATTAGCTTAGCACGAGCTTTTTACTTCTAGGGCTCGCATTTACGCTTCAAAACTCATGAAAGTGGTCCTCATGTGTGAAGATTATCCCGCTGAACCTTGGTTCGCGTTTGATTAAACTTGCGTTGCCCACAGACCTTATTTGAAGCATCGCGCCAAAAACCCATTCAAAAATCCCATAGACAGAAACAGTGAAGAACCAGGAAGTTCGGGACTTCCGCATTCAGCCTACAAAAATACGTCATCCCTGGACCTCTCTATAGCCTGTAATTATAGTGATCTCTGTATTTGACCTTGTATTCTACAGTTGCACTTATTCTGGAGCCTTAGCTAGAAGCCTAAAATGTCATGGAAAATGCAACTAAGGACAAATGTTTTTTCTTTCCCACCATGCTGACGTAGCAGCAACCTCACATTACAAATTGAGAGGAAAATGAGAGATTTCAAAGGCAGAGTGGGAGCTGTCTACCTTTACTGGCGCGCTGCGGGCAGAGTGGGAGCTGTCTACCTTTACTGGCGCGCTGCAGGCAGAGTGGGAGCTGTCTACCTTTACTGGCGCGCTGCGGGCAGAGTGGGAGCTGTCTACCTTTACTGGCGCGCTGTGGGTCTCTCTCCAGGCAGCAGGTGGAGCAGCTGTGCTGCGGGCAGCAGAAGCCTCCGCCCGGACTGCTGCTGGTGCCTGGGAGCTTACGGACACACTCCTCGTGGTAGTAACAGCCACATCCAACCACAGAGCAGCGCGTCACGTCGCGCCCCGCCGTGTTGCAGCTAAAACAAGAATGATTGCCTGGGAGGAGAGAGAAACGTGAGGGAGAGAGTGTGAAAATATAGAGAGCGAAACGCAAGGCAGCTGAGGCACAGCAGAGGTCTAGCTGTCAAGTGTTGAAGTGTGAAGCGCACAATGTTGTACTCGGGCGGCCTCACCGTTTCTACATTCCAGGCAGGTGAACTTGCCATCAGGTAGGGATGACAGACCCAGACACTCCAAGTGAAACTGTCTGTTGCAATCTCCTTCACACACCACCAAACCCTCTGCGTACACTTCACAGATCTACACACGCACGCACACGCACGCACGCACACGCACACACACACACACAGTTAAAAAAAATCATAATATGACACAATACCTGTAAGCTTTTAGAGAAAGAGTATAACAAAGATGAATGATGTGGTGCCGACCTGGCAGACAGTGTCTCTCTTGGCAGTGTTGCTGCCCTGCCGGGAGTGACTGGAGTCCACAGACTGAGTGTCTGATGCATCTGCATCTGCTGCTGCCGGGCTGTCAAGACTCTTCCCAAACAAACCCTGTGGGGTAGAGAGAGACACGGTGTGTTGGTGTGTGCGAGTGTGAGTGTGTGACAATGTGTGATATTGGGATCTATATTGTGTGAGGGGGTCTTTCAGCAAAACACAGAATACCAAATAGTGACGACAACAACAAAGACTAACACAAGATAATTTCATTGTATCTGCATCATGCATACTGTATATAAACAAATAAATAAGTAGTCCAATCAAGTAAATGGTTACATCATTTCACTGTGTATGCATATCATTAAAGCCGTTTTCCCACATGCGTACCGGAAAATTACCTGTAAGTCAATATCGGACATTTCCCTGAATTTCCCTTCACACCTTCACGCTCGCATATGGGAATCTAGCAGCGAAATTGCCTGTATGTTGGGGGGCGGAGGGAGGGGGGAGCTTATTTGGGGGGTCGGCAAAACTCGAAATAAGTTCGCTTGTCACACAATAAATCACACTCGTTTGACTTAAGAGCAGCGTCAAGCAGCCAGCGTAATAAACACAGCCGATTTCCCCCCTCCCCTCTCTGCTCGAGAGAGGCCAGTCCTCCGCACTTCGCAGCAGCCACACAGGACAGACACAGCGAGAATGGCAGAGGCTTGAGCTGCCCAACGCTTGTATGTATGTAGAGAAAGCAAATGCACGAAGCGAAATGTGGAAGTAGTTTGCTTTGATGTGCGCGAATGATTAGATGATGCACTTTGAAGAAGTTGGGATCCGTGTCTGAGAGAAATAGTTGCTGGTTCGATGTTTATCCGTTCACCTGCGTCGCGTTGAAGCACTTTTTACAGACTGGCTTCATTTGATGTGTCCGGGCTTGCCTTCGCCTTCGGAAATCAGCACGCCCACACATGAAGCTGACATAGGCTACCGCTCTTATTATCACAAGATCATTTCGCCAGTTTGCTTTAATGTGCGTGAATGATTAGATTATGCCCGCTGGAACATTAAGCAACGTGTGTAGGCTACACCTCGCCCATGAGAGAAGGACCGCTGTCGCGGAAAATGACTGGACCCGTTTCCCACTGGTGTCCCCTTAAGAGCATACCGCTCTTCTGACTGGCTCGAAACTGGTGAAATGTCCGCGATGACGGGGTCGCGCTTATACCGGAAAACAACTTTCCCACATGCAGGCATTAGACCACGTTCCGGCCATTTAGCGGTACAAAGCGCATGTGGGAAAACGGCTTAAGTAATACAAATATTAGGAAACGGGAAAAAAGAAAAAGAATTGTGAATTAGTCATAAATCAAGTGAGCATCATGAAAACTGTGAGCAGTCAGTTTTAAGGTAAGAAAATGGCATATTCTTAAACAAGCTCAATGTTATTGGTCTCAACAAATGCTCTATTCTGTGTGTGTGTGTGTGTGTGTGTGTATGTGTGTGTGTGTGTGTGTGTGTGTGTGTGTGTGTGTGTGTGTGTGTGCGCACGTGCGTGCGTGTGCTTGTGTGTCCCAAGCCAACCTGGGGATCGTTGAGGCCTCTCGAGTCAGAATCAGACGTGTCTCTATACTGAGATGAAGCCATCTCCACGTCCGTAGAAGCCCGGCTCCGCTTCTTCAGGGGCTTGCAGGCGTCTGAGATCTCACTGGCTCCTGAGGGTAACACAAAGGAATGATTTAAAAAATAATAATAATAATAGGGCGTCCGGGTAGTGTAGCGGTAGATTCCCTGCCTACCAACACGAGGGTTGCAGGTTCACGCCCCCCGGGTTAAAAGAAGCGGCTGGCAACTGCGCATGTGTCAGAGGAAGCATGGTGCTAGTCTACAGCTCTCCCCAGATCAGCAGAGGGCGGCGCAGCAACCGGGGCATCAGGGGGGAAATTGGCGAAGTACAATTAGGGAGAAAATGGGGGGGAAATTTCAGAATAAATAAATAATAATAAATGTTTCGCCTTTTAGAAATATGAGGTGACAGCTAAGTTTACAGTAGTCGTGAAAGAAGAAGAGTCTACCTTTCTGTGAGCCCGTCCTCAATGTGGTCTCAGGAGCCATCTCAGCCTGAGATCAGGTGAAACATAGAGGTTTGGTTTTAGTCGTTTTGATTCAGGTGCTAGCAGGTTAGTTGAGGACATTTAGCACGTGGAAGACTGGTACCTGTTCCTTTTTGGTTTTCTTCTTCGGGACGGGATCATTGCCTCTCTCAGACTCAGACCTGCTCCTGACTGACCGCCGCTGCTGCTTCCTCTCCTGAGAACCTGAAACACACACGAAACAAAGAAGTTGGATCCCTCGCTGACTACGTAACGTCATCCGACTGGTACAAAACATGTCCGTGTGTTCCCATACCTTGTGTACTACTGTGGGGGGAGCCAGGAGAGGAGGCCTGCTGCGTCCCTCCCTCCTCGCTCCTTCGACTGGCGGGGGAACCTCTCTTCTCCTCCCCGTCTTCCTCCACCTCATCCCCATCTTCCTCCTCGGGGCTGGGTTCAGGTTTAGCTCCACAGTCCTGCTAAAAACATCAGCATTTGATTAGCAGCTTACAGAATGATAACGCAAGTGTATTTTGTTGACGAATAATATTCATTCATAGTTTTCACCAACCAAATTTGTTCATTGATGAAAATGAGACAACTAAATAAAATAAAATAAAGTTATCAGAAAAACTATAACAACATCAAAATGTATCGACACTTTTGTCAATGAATAAAACATTTATGAAAATGCTAAGCAAAGATGAGTTGGGAAGAGATCCAAAAAATAAGTAGTCGCTCTCTCTTTCTCTCACCGGACCCGTCTGCCTCCCATTGCACTCGCATGAAGGATCTATTTTTTCCATGGGGCTGAATTCCCAAAAAGGAGAACTTAGAGTTAAGGTTTTTTCAGAATACCGCTGGGTTTCCAAGATTAGCACATTAGATGTATATAGTCAGAATCCACTGAGTGGCCTGATAAGGTTAATAATAACTTTTCAACTCTGACTCCCTCAATCCAGATTAATATTGGAAAATATTTTCAAAGAAGGAAAATGACTCATCCTGAGGAGCTGCTGCTGAGCAGTAACAATATTAAGACTAGGAATTGAATGATGTGGAGATACAGGTGCGAGACTGACAGCACAGAGAGATGTAGCAGGGCAGAGGGGCAGAGAAGCAGATTACTCTGTAAAAGGGTCTAATTTCTATTCTGTACTTTGTAGACAAAAACAAGCAACAAACAGAACAAGGTAGCACTGTTTATATTTTTAAGTTTGACACCAAGTACTTGAAAGGGAGCACTTTAGATATAAATTATACAGTTTAGTTATTTGTTTGACAAATGGAACTATTTAAAATAGAGTACATCCAGGTATCCAGATAATGCGATCCTCTGTTGATAATAGCCTATTGACAATATAAGAGAAATACAAGAATAAAAAAGACCAGATGAACAAGCATAAACTATTCAGAAATGTCTTTGTCGCAGCCAGTGTTGTATAGCAATCTGTGTATAGTCTACTGTATATATACAGAAAATGAATTGGGAATTCCAAAGAAATGTTTAAATAATGCATTACACTTTCATCAAACCTGTGAGTTTTCATCGACTAAAGTAGATTTAGTCAACAGAATGTACAGTACATTAAGTCGATGAAAACTAAAACAAAAACAATTGAGGTGACTAAATCTTAGTTGAGAGACTGATTCAAACTAAATCAAAATTTGCTGTCAAAGTTAACACTAGATGACACTGCGACCTCTGACAAGTTGCCGTCTGCCTGGCTCACACCAACCTCTGGTGAACAGTATCCCAGGTCGGGCTGCCTGACCTCTCCCTCCACTCTTGCCTCTCTTTCTTCCACTTTCTCTTTCTTGGGAGAGGCAGCCGCCAATTTCTTCTGCAGGAGCGGCCAGTCGCACTTGGTGATCTCCACGTTCAGCTTCTTCATGGTGATGGAGAGAGGCAGCAGCTTTCGCGCCGCCGCCGTTTTCCAGGCCCTCAACGGCGGCGGGGATTCCGGCCGCGCCCTCCTCGCCTCGGAGACGGCGTTCTGGGCGGGGGAGCCACTCTGACTGGAGCCCCCCCTCTGGCTCTTCTCTCCGTTTGAACCCTGGGAGTTGGCGGAGTCGTTTGTGTTCGAGACGCTGCACTGCCTGCGAGGCAGCTGTCTGCGTGGCGGCTGCTGCTGCTGCTGCTCCCTCTCTGGCGACGCGACTCCCGCGTCTTCCTTCTTGCTGGTCGAGCTGCTGGAGCGCTGGCTACGTTTTTCGGCCCTGGGGGCGGGGGCGGCGGCAGCCTTCTTGGTGGGCGGGGGCTCGTTAGGGTCCGGGTCGACGTAGATGAAGGTGTAGTTGTCGATGCGCTCCTGCCGCGACATCACGAAGGCGTCCTCGGCGTGGCCTACGCCCACCTCCCACTGAGTACGCTCCCTCTGGGGGATGGGCTTCATAAGCTGCGGGAGAAAGTGCCAAACGTACACATGACTCAGGTGAACTTTACTTCTAGTCATAATCTAAACAGATTCTACAAATATGTAATTCCTCCACCTGTTATACATAATGTTAAGTCAATTAAAATGTAACCTTTTCTCAGCATTTGAAGAAAAGAAAAAAGGATTGGGGATGAATGAATGATGAACCTGAGTTAATGGTTTCCCCTCAAGATGAAGCATTCAGAATGAAACTCGGCATATGAGTTTACATACTAATCTATCAGAATTTGCAAGCCCGATCTAGCCATGAACATACTTTGTGTCTTTCTGCAGGGTTGGTGGTCTTGCGCAGCGTCTCGGCCTGCAGCTCCTCAAACTGGTGCTCCCCTTGGTAGAGGACTATCCTCTTCTCGTGGCTCCACGCTCGCTCAGCCACACTGCCAAAGAACTGGACATGATACTCCCTGTGACCTGCATGGTTGAACAAAGAGAGAGTCAGGCAAACAAGCTGCTGTTGTTTCACATTTGATTTGGACGCTCAGTGTTGATACTATCAGGTGAACAAAGTGTAACTTGCCTATTTGCTACATCGGCGCTATACTATGTAACTCTAACCCTGAACTTAGTCTTAGCTAACTCAGACACTGAATATCTATAGTCTACTTTTCATACTATTGTATCACCTTCAACTCATTAGACACATCATAGTCACATGATAGAAAGTTGAATGTCTGCATTGGACTATAAATAAAGTGTGACCGATATGCATGTCCTAGCAGTTATACAAAGGAAGGAAATGTGCAGTTTCAAGGTGAGTGTTATTTGTGATTTTGTGTCATGTGTGTGTGTGTGTGTGTGTGTGTGTGTGTGCGTGTGCGTGTGCGTGTGCGTGTGTGTGTGAGTGAGAGAGCGTGCGTGCGTGCATGCATGCATGGACTTACCTCTGGTGTTGATGCGTGTGTGGACCTTCATCTGTGGGTCGGATGACACCATGCAGGGCCACCAGGGGTAGGTGCCCACCTTTGACCACACCAGATCCCCAATCACAAACTCCTTACAGAAGCCGGTCTCTTGGATCACTGAAGGGTGATGGACCTTGGAAACCTACGGGTGAACACAAACAAACACAGGCAATATTCTTTAACAATCCAGCAAATAAATAATTGCTACATAGGTTTACATTTAGTACTAGTGACGGGTGCATAAACAAATTAAACTGCTCTTGCCTTTGGCGTCTTTGGCTCATCTTTGATGACGGTCTTCTGAGGCGTCTCTGTCTGAGTCACAGGTTGTTCACTGGGCGGAGGCTCGACGTGGGCGTCCTCCGTCTGGCCCGTGGTTCCTGCCGGTGTTTGGCCCTGGTCCAAACCCTGCTCCTGGACCTGCACCTCCAGCCTAGCACTCTTTTTCCTCTTCTCCTTCTTCCTCTCATGTCTGCGCTCCATCTGTGTGGCCTGGTCCTTCTGGGACTCCTGCTGAAGTGTAAAAAAATTAGAACTGTGACAGCGAAACATCACTTAACTTAACATTAACTACATTACAAGTTACTGAATTGTCTTTATTCGTGAGTGTGTCTTATCTTGCTCGGACAAACATGCACTACCTGCAACTCCTGCAGCAAATCTCCACACAGAGCAGACTCAAACAGCTCCTTGCCATTCTGATACGTCTTGATGATCTTCAGCTTGATCTCCGGAGAGCTGGTCTTCTTCAGCACCCCGCCGGGGCTGGTGGACGGGGGGCGGGGCGGCTGAGAAGACGGGGCACTGTCCAGCAGGGAGGGGGGAGGGCTGGAGGAGGGCAGGAGTAGCGGGGGAGGAGGAGGCAGCGTGTGGGTCATGATGTGAGGTGTCTGGGGCAGGTGGTGCTGGGAGGGCAGCGGCGGCGGGCTCTGCGGGTGAGGCTGTACATGAGGCGGGTTGGAGTGGTAGTGGTGGTGGTGGGGGTGGTGGTGGTGGTGGTGGGGGTGGTGGTGGGGGTGGAGGTGCGGGTGGTGCGGAGGCAGCGGTGGAGACACTGGCGACAGCGGTCTCTCCTGGAGACCCGGGCCTCTCAGCACCGTTCCCTCCCCCGGCATGAGCCCGTGCTCGCCGTAGCCCCGTATCGCCCCGTAGCCGTTAGCCGAGCCGTTGGGGAACTGAGAGTACATGGAGAACTTGGCTTGTGGCTCGTACATGCCCAGACCCGGGGGGTACCCATTGGCGACTTGAGGCATGTCCTCCGAGGCCGAGGGGGGGTAAGCAAACTCTGCTTCCAGGGCAGCATCGTAGGAGGGGCCTCCATCCTCACCCGGATCACTACCGGTGTCGTAGGTGCCCTCCTGTCGGATGTTGGCTGAGTCAATGAGCTGAGGGGGTTGCTGAATTGTATTTCCCATGATCCCTTGCATGAAAGAGAAGGAGAAATCCATTGTTGTGCTCCTGCATCCTTAACTGTCTTTTTCTCTGACTGGACCTGTTGAAAGAGATATATACAATTGACTGAGAGGACAGCAGATTCAGATCATAAATGTAAAACTGAATCAACAGCTACACATTCCTTCTTCAAAATCAAGACAAGCTACCGGCCCAAACAGTTTATTTAATCCGTTCAATAAATACATATCACATGTGTTCTCCTCAGCACATAGTCAACAACATAACAATGATACAATAGTTACTCATGCTCTCGTAATTGTGTGAAGGGAAGATGCTGGCTAACAAGTGGGCTTACAAAGTCCAACTGTTTTCTAAAACAAAACAAATCCCCAGCCAACATCAACATAATTTTTTTGCTTATATTATTGTCAGGGCACAAAACAAATTCCAAACAGCTCATAGGTGACTGGGAAGTTTTCCCACAAAGACAGACTTCTCTTTACTGGCCATCAATCCACAATATAATGCATCTTTTCAGGGTTTATTGTTTGTGTTCTTGCTTTTGATGTTTTAATACCATCTCTCATAAACACATGGTATAGGGCCTGGCTGCCATCAACAAAACAAAGCAATTTGTGGCTGATTTGCCCTTTAGTGATCTTTGAATAGGTGACTGTTTGAATTCCTGTGAAGATTAATCACATTAAAAGGGGAAATGAAATCATCACGCCTTAGCCTGTACGGTCACAGTGTAAATACTAATCTGCTGATTGCGATTTAATTTGAGAACAGATCCAGGTTTCCCACCGCACGATGAATAACGGGGATGTAAACAGCCATAAGCCATTACGTGTCACTTCCCGTCCGCTACCTGCATGCATTTGGGATATTCCGCTCCGCTCCCATACACAGATACATTGTTACTATTGTGTCCTTACATTTGAAAATGACTGCTCACTGCGCAGACAAAATGTTTCACTGAATGATCTTACACTGCGATGCTACTGGTAGCTAGCCTGAAGCTACATGGCATAACGGGCTCGTCTTGTAAAATGTACACCATTTTCCCGTTATAAACACGTTTGTAATGGCGATATGGTGTTCGTCTATTCTTGCACATGACGGAACGCTTCAAGTATTGCTTTTTTATATGCACAAGACATGAAACAAGATGAAAGGGAAGCTAACGTTAGCTATGCTACATTGTTGCCAATATGGCTGCCTTTTGCCCCTTTAAATCAAATTGTCTGTCGTGATTATACCTCCATCACTGCTTTTAAGAAGAAAATGCTTAAAAATAAGCCACGGCTAAACGTCCGTGTACGGGGATAAATGCATCAACACAATGGCAAACACGCGTATCGTTAGAGAGAAAGCAAAGCGGAGCACACTTTAGATGCTGAGTCGAGAGATGCAGTGTAATAAAATGTCAATACCTTCAGCGTGTCCCATTCTAAACACATGCACCAGGTAGCAGCGTTTCCTCGTATAATCTATATAAAATGTAAAATAAAAAATGAAATCAAAATCCTTGTTAAAGCGCAGGCCTCTCCGTTTTAACGCAGTTCAGTGTGATCAGAGGGGGTTTAGCTACGGTGTCTGATGATGGCTACCCAATCCCATTGCTCGGCTCCTCCTGAATCAAGGGACTATGGCATTTCGTGAAACCTTGCTAGAGAGATATGTTCAACTCTCGCCCCCTACGTTGCCTTTTCGATATCTCTAGCTCCCTCTTCCTCTGGCTAACAAAAGCACCCCGCTTTGGGCCTTGTCGGTCTCTCCGCTCAGCGCCAAATCACAAGCTGCCGATTGGAGGGGTCATCAGGCGCACACCGGGATGTGTAGTTTAGCTCAGATATCATATTAAGTGTAATATAGAGGGGTAAATCAATCAAGTGCAGCAGCACAAAATAAATAGGCATGGCAGATTTGTGAGCTATAACGTTACTACAATGAAAACGAAAATATGTCACATTTCCTTTGAGAAGGATGATGTGCAGAAATCAGCAGAGAGGAGGTATGTCTCAGGCCATGTGTGATTGCAGGATGTAGAGTTTTAATATTGTAATAAAGGGCACAAAATAAGCTGTGTTGAAACATTTTAATCTAAACACAACGCGATGCCGATGCAGTAGGCCTACATTTGCAGTGGGGGCTCATTGGCTTTTATACTCGACGTAACCATCCTCGCCTGATCTGTGCCTGAGAGGAGACAAAACAGAAGAGCTCTTACTCTGCCCGCACTGCCTGGTACCGCAAAGTGCAAACGTCTTCTCCTGTGAGAGAGCGCCTGGTGGTGACGCGAGGTTACTGCAAACGCTGCAGATCACATTGTGCTCTTGATGTAAAATTGTAAATATAGCCTCTATAGGTATTATTGGAGCAAAAATAACTGTGCACCTGTGACAGTCACTTTGTAGGTCAGTGGTCACACATCTGTATCGGTAAATTTGTAGTTGTAGAAAATAGTCACACGTGTAGGCTATCAGTGAATTTGGTCACAGAAGGCTTTAGGAGTGGCAGACTTATAGGTTTCTTTCTCTCCCACAAACATCACAAGAGTTACACCTCAAATTCTACATTAGAGGTGCACAAAACCAATTATATTAAACACAAATCAAGAAACCCATATGCTCAAATGTTTTGCACCAGTTGCTGCAGTGAATTAATATGGTGCAAAACATTCACATACCCGTACCAAATAATGTGAAGGCAACATTTTGTACATCCGCAGATCATGATGTGAATTCATGCAATGAGAGTTGTACACCTTGTAGAATATTTTCTCACAAATGTTTTTTTTTTTCATTAATATTTTTCGAACACAAATACAGTATAAGTCAATAACTACAACTGCTCACCTCACCTATCCCATAGCCCCAGAGGATCATTGGCACGCCACAGACAATCTGTCGACAAGCTCTCTCCATCTCTCTCTGTCCTCAGCTGCTCTCACTGTTTCACTGAGTTTTAAGTGAGTCCACTCTTGGTTGTTATCCTCCCCATCTTTTCTTTTGTTTCCCACGTTTCCTGCCTCCTTGTACAGTGCCTGCAGGATGGACTTTGCAAGGCCTGACGATCTGGCGATGTGTCCATACCACCTCAGTTTTCGCTTCTTCACAGTGGTAAGCAGGTCATCGTGAGGAGTTGGACCGATGGCTTGGCTGATCATTTGCCAGACTTCCTTGTTTGTAATGTGCTGGGTGTAAGACATGCCCAAGAGTCTTCTGTAGCATCTCATTTCCATACTACATAATTTAGCCAGGGCAAGGGCAAAAATGCCCCCAAGAAATCTCAGAATGCCCCTAAAAACCATTGTCCACGGGCAAAAATTGACCCAATATTTTGATAATTTTTCATCTCTAACACACACTCAGCACCTGCAAGCTGGTTGCCAGAAGACGATGATGAAGAACACACACACACACACACACACACACACAAAAACACATACAGTGCTGTTGTTTACACTATGCTTTAGCAACTTTATGCACTAATTACTATTTTTCAAAGTGCCCCCAAAATTTTGTAAATGGCCCCAGTTTTTAGACAGTGGGTCAAAAGTTGCCCCCAAAATATTTTTTACATTTCCTACACTGGCTGTAAGGGTCCATGATTTGCATGCATATAGGAAGATCGAGATGACAAGCGCAGTAATCTCACTTTTGATCCCAGACTGATGTTTCTGTCCTTCCATATGGGCTTGAGTTGTGTCATGGCAGCAGTTTGTGCTATTCTGGCAAGGACTTGCTTGGAACCTTCGTCAGACACGATCGCTCCAAGGTATTTGAAGCTGGACACTGTGTCAAGTGCTTGTCCACTGACTTTGATGTTTGAGATGATGCCAGTTGTTTTTTTCATCAGCTTTGTTTTTTTCTGCGCTGATTTCCATTCCGTAGGCTCAGGAGGTGGTGTCAAGCCTTTCAACTAGCCTGGCAAGTTCTTTTTCTTCTCCTGCTAGCCCATCAATGTCATCAGCAAAACACCAGCTTTGCCACTATGAGTCTCAAATGTAGTTTTTTCCGCTCACAAATTCCAAGGTCCCTGTGCTCTGCTTTTTGCACCACTTGTATCAGTGAAGTGTCAATTTGTTTTGTTTATTAGAAAGGAACCCCATTAGCTGCCGCCTAGGCGACAGCTAGTCTTCCTGGGGTCCAAGACAAAAATACAATGCAATGATTAAAATACAAAAACACAAAGTCAATTTGTACTTGTGGACTTAAGCCGTTTTTTGTTCTGCTTTTTTGTTTCATTCCGTTCCAACCCATGTGGCACTAAATAGCCTACTTTACTTCATTCAAGTGATGTCAAAACATCTTGATCACCCCTTGTGGTTGGCTGCAGGATAGGTCTTCAATCCTGCCCCCTCCATGTTGGTGGACAGGACACGTCAAAGTAGCCTACACATCAGATAATATTTTCCCAGAGATGGTTTCGATCATTTTAGGTAGCTACTTCTTATCATGCTGATGTATGTTCAAGTGCTTATCTTTCTGATAAGTTTGTTTTTAAATAGTTGTTTGATTATAAACCGGCTGATTGACAGCTGTGACAGCCACTCTCAAACCTTCATCAGACTTCGCAGACTCCGGTTACAAATGACGTCACACAAGCAAGATGGCAGCCGGTTTTTGACTACTGAGTGATTCGTCTTTTCAAACACAGACGATCTTTGTCTGTACGCACACAACATTCACGCATGTACACTGTGACCTTTGCAGCTTGCGAAAGCTGTACCGAGTGGTCGGATGGTAAGAGGAACACGACGTTTCTCGAAGCGATCTAACGTTATAAACCCATCGTAAATGGGTTTATTATCACATCAGTCGTTATTTTCGTCGCGCCTCTCACAGTCGTCCGGTTGTTGTGAATGGATTATTGTTCTTGTCTCACCGAGAAGCCTTACAACGCCCTGTCAGCAGCCATCGCTTGGTCATTGACGCTGGAGGTAAACTCGTCATCAACAGCCATTTTCAGTTGTAGCATATTGGCTGCTAGCATGGCTGCTAGCCGCTAGCCAGAAATGCAGGATGGCAGTGACATGACCCGCCCTACTCTGCCTCCGATTGGCTTACCCTAATATTTTACCCTAACCGTAACCAATTATCACCCCTCATGCCTAAACCCAACCAATAATTTTCTCATGCCTAAACCCAACCCATACTTAAGCCAATCAGAGACAGAGTGTAGGGCGGGTCATGCCACTCACCGGTCAGGCTAGGCTAAGCTAGCTAGCAGAGGTTGCCAGCTAACTTGCTAGCATAGTCAACACTGCGAATTTCTTCCAAGAGTGTATGTTCAATTAACAATAGGCTATCTCATATTCCGCTTCTGTTAAAGGAGTAGTTAAGTGCTGTCTTTCATTCAAAGTTAGCCACAAAGCTAAACGTGATGACGTTTCGCCGGGCTCACGTTTGTCTGTTAAGTAACCCTTAGGAACATGTGATTTGGCTGGAGACAGGTGGGAATAGAAACAAGGCAGCTTTTTGGATCTGTTTTCCAGACTGCTAGCTAGACCAAACGGCTGAAATGTATTCTGCGTTTGTGTTTATTAACAGGATACCTTAATCGGCACCAGCAATGGCAGTGTTTAGTCCCCAGGTGCTCCTTGCAATCTCAAGATCAAGGTAAGTCATGCGCTTGCCCGAAATTTAGGAGGTTAAACAATATCATTGTTATTACACAGAGGGTTGTATATCGAAAGGTTAACATAAATAATGAATTGATTACTACTCCTCACAAAGTCCACTGATAATAGTTGGGCTACATGTTACAGTGAGGTATCCGATGTATTGAAGGAGGGCCAAAAGCACAAGCTTTCTGTTTAGCATAGATAGCGACTGCGGGTAATAACTGCATAACTCCCGTATGCACCGAGCTCACACACACGTACACACTCAGTGATGTAAGATCTGATATTTGACTAAAGGCAGCGATTGGTAAGGAGTAGACTATGGCATAACTGACACTGGATGTCAGTTATGCTAAAGTGGGAGTATGATAACTGGGACATAAACGTAGTTGAAGAGCAGATGAACCCTTCCAAGCTGCTGAATGGAGAAGCTTGCATGTGCAATATGTGAATGGGTGATGATGTGAAGTGGCCAGCACACCTCAGAGTAGCCCCAAAGTGACCCTACTACTGTACTGTACTGTACACTCAAATACTAAATATTTAGCAATAATATCTAAGTTTGTGGACAAGAAGACAATGAGGACTTTAGCTACATGCTTAATTCAATGTCACTATGACTACACCTGTGTATACTGGTACAGTGGCACTGGCATCACAAAAAAGTCTAAAGGCAGGCTCCAAAAAGCCGAGAAACAAATTGATGAGGGTCATCCTTGGCCTGTCCAAGAATGCACATTGGCCCACCCCACTTTAAAGAGTTAAATTGGCTCCCAGTGGAAAGCGCAACAGCTTACCATGGTATATAAAATATTACATAACCTTTGCCCCAACTACTTCAACAAGTACTTCCAGTATGTCCATGACATCCATAACCGGAACACAAGATAAAATTGCCTAATCTGAAGACCAAAGTAGGAAGAAGTACATTCCTCTATTCGAGTGGAGAGGAATGGAACAAAATCCCTAATGAAATTAGGCTGGCGAATTCTCTGAATGGTTTTAAAAACCTTCGGAAGAAATTATTTTTGAGGGTTTGGATGGTGTCAGGCACTACTGGGTGATATAGCTTCAAATCAATATGGTGATTATTTCACATTTTTACCTCAATTACAATTAACGAATGATTATTTATTTTATACACTTTTTAACACTGCTCTCATAATTCTCTGAGAAGGTTTGTTGGCTCGGTGTTTTCGCTCGTTTCACCCTCCATGCAGAGTGCAGACAGCTTCGCTTTGAGTGAACGCCTGAATGCGGAGTGGTGGACTAATGCGGAAAACGTGCTACAACGTCAAAGCCCTTGCCGTACGCGTCGAGGGGCGCGCCGCAGCTGGTGAGCCCCGAAAATGTGACTCGATGCAGCTGACGTGTAATGTAGATGGGCAGATAACAGGAGAGAGTGAAAGCTATAACCAAGTATATGCACTACATTCTCGCCTTCCCTCTAGTCATTGAAATCCTAGTGAAATCACACAATTTACTCATTTTGCCGGGGACTCCTCTGCGAACCCCCTCGTCAAGCTGACGTTCCGAATCTATACGGTGTAGCTGCCGTCGGCAAGGCTCCAAGTGGAGGCTGGCGTTGTAGCACGTTTCCAGCTTAATGTTACTGTAGTTGGAAAGGACGGAGGCACATGACTGAATTACCCTCAGGCTCTTCTATGTTGCGTTTCAACACTACACTGTAGTGTGTCACCCAGCCAAAATTCCTTAGGGAATCTGTGTCAGGCATTAAACTCACCTTATTTCTGCACTTTGAAGTCACAGGTAGGGTCGCATGGGGCAACCTTATTATATCGGAAGCCTAGGTGCTCCAAAAAGTGAGCGGTTATTCTTTTAAAAGACAAAGTTTGACGAGATACGGCCTGTTCTCTGGAAACAGAGTCCAGACTCCACACGCATACGCACTGGCATCATTTGGTGAAAAATAAATTGATGTTCTGGGCTAGTGCATGCATGTTGAAAGTTTACACCGATTGCACCCTTTTGAACCTTTTTTGTTGAAAGGTTGTTGGCAACTTGAGCAATGTGTCACATCTGCCATCTTTGTGACCATCTTTGCTGTCACGCGTTCGGGGGCTGTCTAGAATGCATTGCAAAATATCTGTAGAAGACGAAATGATGCCAGTGCGCATGCGTCTGGACTCTGTTTCCAGAGACCTGGCTGTATCTCATCAAACTTTGTCTTAATAAGCGCTCACCCCCACACACCCCACAGGAACAACAAACCAACCAACAGCAGAGGAAAAAACATAGCCCAACCCACACATCTCTGCAAAGATAAAAGATAAAACTCCCATTTGGAGAGAGAGAGAGAGATTTTCAGTGTTTTGTGTACAGGATCAGGTACTCTGAAATTTAAAGTTTTAATGTAAAACTACACAACAAGTAATATTAGCCTAGTTAAACATCCAGGTAGCTGAGAAATAGAAGGGAAAGTCTCCAGAAGTTTAGACACTGTCAAAATGGGTAGAGCAACAAGTCAGGAGCCTGTTTGATACAGATCCTTTGGTTTGATTTGATTGGATGGGGATCATCATAGTTTTTGATTTGATTTGATACGTTCCCATTTCCAGTGAAGCAAGCGAGTCGTCAAGATTAATTCAAGAAATAACAAACAAATGTAGGCTATATTGCGATGCCGTTCTTAAATACAGCTCCAGTAGCCTGCATCGTCAATGTTGTGAGGTTGCAGTGAGAGGCGAAAGTGAAACTCACCCGGGCGCTGACATCATCTGACTGTTCAGAAGAAGCTGTTGATGTGCGTGCTGCAGAGACAGCTCAGAGGATTTGCATTATGGTGGAAAAGGACATGATGCAGATCAACGTGGTGGACTGTGAGGGATTTCGTGAGCTACTGAACTACATTGAGAACAAGGCTGCCCCCCTAAGCACAAGCCGTGCTATTTTTAACAATATTATTTTATTTTTATTTTTTGCGCTATGGAGCATTAACGATTAACCGATTAATTGACCGTTAAGGTGTTCAATTAAGGAAAATGCATGAAATTCCCATCTCAGAGAGTGTACGGTGGCCAGGTTGGACAAAGTTTGAGAGAAGGCTGTAGGCTGCATAGCTGAAGAATTAAAATGTTATTGTCTCAAAAAGTTACCAGCCAGTATGCATTAGGGCTGTGGCGATTCACTTATCTCCCGATTCGATACTATCACGATTCTTGGGTGCCGATTCGATTTATATTGCGATTCTTAAGTATTGCGATTCTACGATTATTGCGATTCGATATTACGATTTATTGCGATTTTTGTTTATTTTTTTCTTTTCTTTTTTCAGTTTGTTTGCTTTTTTACACTAGATTAGAACATGGGAAAAGTTGAATCATACACTAGAGACTGTATATTATATATCATGAGTAGGGCTGGGCGATATAGTTAAAAACAGGGGCGGACTGGGATCATAATTCAGGCCAGGCATTAGATACCAAGCAGGCCAGGCCGATATGGGCCAACGCGCGTGAAATTTGGGCCGTTTGAAGCCAGATTTGGGCCGTTTGAAGTCCAATTTTACAATGAGATGCACCCACTTTAACCCTGAAGTGTAATTATTACTTCAGACTAACTAATAAAGTAATAAAACCACTAGTAAACCAGTAGGCGGCGCCTGGCCTGCTGTTCAGTGAGTGGCCTGACTGCAAGCACAAAAAACAAAACAAACAAAAAAAAAAAAATTTGTTGCGATTATCGATTCTGGAATAAAAGATCGATCCAAAAAATCGTGACATTAAAAATCGCGATACTTAGGTGAATCGATTTTTTCCCCCCACCCCTAGTATGCATATGGAATCAGGGATCCGTACTCATTTATTCGTCAAAGACACATTTAACCGGCATTTGACACTTGCCAAATGTTAATTTAAGACCCTGGGCAGTAACAACTTTCATTTGCATCCGTTATGACATATTTCATAACTAATACATTTTTCTTGTTTCTGTCAACAGGGGGTGCTATTTGTTGTCCAGCAGGCACAGCTGCTCCTCTCTGTCATCCAAAGCCTATCTCCACATAGACCCACCCAGCGTGGTATCTTCATTGTACCCACTCAGGCACTCCCGCTCCACCTATACCCACTGTTACCGGGGCCATGCCTCCTGCCGAACTCACAGCTCCACCTTACTGGCCAGGTCACTACACAACTCAAGTGTTTGGCTCCAGGACACAAAGCAGGAGGACACCAAGGCTGTGCCCGTCCCTGCCCAGGATGGCCCTCCTGGGGCAAAGAAAGACCCTGCTGCTGCCCCTCCGCCCCCACCCCAACCCCCATCAAGTCCCCCTCCAGCGTCCGCAGCTGCCACAGCAGCAGCAGCTGTTCCTCCAGCCCTGGAGAGGGCAGTCGTGAGAAAGTCTCTGTATCAGAGGATTGTGGACGAGTTGAAGCACTACTACAATGGCTTCCGGCTGCTAGGCATCGACACATCGATTGCGGGAAGGATGGTGTGGAGCCTGCTGCACGGACAAGTGCTCACACGCAGGGAGAGGAGAAGGGTAAGAAGAGCAGAGCATGTTGGTTGCAGTATAGGATACAGCCGGCTATTATTTGATTAATTCTCATCTGTGGGAATGAAACACCAGGCACAGGCATCTTTTATCAGTTATGCTACAGTTCTAAATTCATGGAGTGTAAAAAAAAACATTGAGCTGTATTTGCCTTTGTTCTTTTTTGCCTCTGCCTTCCCTCTTGTCATTTATTCCCTTCGGGTCACAGAAGGTGTCGTCTGGTTTTGTAACAGTCGTCTGGTCTCTTGTCATCATTACAAAAGACGTAAGAAGCTGTCACGCTGGTTGCTCTGCTTTGAGGTTGTTACACAAACAATCACTGACACACTTTACTGTATGCCTGAAGGCATGTTTTGGATTTTTGCACTTCTACCCGGTCAACGGGGAATGTGCACCAGGAAGTGTTCTGTTTCAGAGTACTATAGAGAGGGGCTAGTGGTTAGAGAGATTATGCTGTAATATACGTCACGAGTTGGATCCCAGCAACTTCCGATATGTCTATCATTATCAGCCATGTGTCCAGTCAAAACGAGCTGTAAATATGAGTGCAAAATGAATGTAGACTCTGAGTAAGCTTCTAGAGATGTGAGCTTAACACTGTTGTTGTTGTTTACTGGCCTATAGGTTTCCTGGTTTAGCACAATACAAGATGTCTCAGTAAGTCAGTGGGTTAAGGTCTAGGGCCTAGTTCAACCCATGTTCGCTTATCTGTGTAGGTGCAGTTATTCCCTTTGACAGGAAATATGCATGGTTTGTCTCTTAACCATTCACTATTAAATTAAGCAAACATAAACAATCCTTGAGCGGTTCATGATTTAGTTTGTAGAGCTGATCGCTGCTTAACTTAGTTGTGAAGTACATTCATTTCTGAAGTTGGTCAGGAGGATGATCTGCTCCATGTTGCTGAGGATTGTGGTAAGATTATTATACTTATTATAGCATGGTGTGGTTCTCTGTAGCACTTAAACATCTGGGGCCGGTTGCACCAACTGGTCTTAACTATGCCTGGTCGTAACTCCTACGTCGGTCTTAGTTAAGACCAGTCTTTAGAGTGGATTTACGCCTGTTGCACCAACACGGCTTACTCTGGTCTTAACTACGCTGGTCGTAGCAATGCGCGTTTATGTGAATTGTCGGGGAATGCCCTCTGATTGGCCCACATGTGCCTCGCGCCGTCACCCACTACTGTATGTGCGTCACTACACCCTCCCTCCTCCCACCCCCCTCCTCCTGTGGAAGCCCCGGGGGAAAATGGCGGCGGCGATTAGTGTCAGGGAGTCTGAATGAAATTGAATGTAACGTTCCCAATTCTATGTATTACATTCTAAAAAAGTAACGGCAACATTTGGGAAGGCTAAGCCACACAACTAGTTAGTTATAATCTAACGTCGTGCTTTCAAAGACGGCGAACTGGCGGTGTTACGACGATGGCGGTCAAAAAGGTCTCCGCGGAGATCTCTGCTACGCCTCCTCCTGACGAGGCGTAGGAGTTACGCCTGGTCTTAGTGAAAATAAGGCTTAAGTCGTCTTGGTGCAACCGGCGTAGCTGTTAGGTCGTAAAGTTACGACCAACTTAGCTTAAGACCAGTGTAAGACCAGTTGGTGCAACCGGCCCCTGAAGTATAGTTGCAAACAACTGTACTAAGTAGCACATATTGCCCATACTGTGATTTTATTGGATCAGTAGTTGGTACCAGGAGCCAGTTACGAAACGCCGATCAGATGATGTGGTCAGCTGGGCTGGTCTTCGTTGTGTTCAAGCATGTGTGCCCTGCTGAGATTTCTTAAGGCCTTTTATGTAGGGATTACTGTTCCTTATATTATGAGCTCTACCTGGAGAGCATGAGACAAATCATCTAGGCTTTCTGTCTATTTAAGGAGACTAGACACCTATAGGTCATGGCAAGTATTTACCATTTGCAGTAGAAACTACATGAAAGGAGGATACATGTCTTGCTGAGTGCTGACTGACTGGTGCACACATTGAGTAAGCAGGACATGCATGCCTCGCACAGTGAGTGACCCAAGCTCTGTGCATGCCAGGGTAGAACTACATGAGGGGCTATTTTAGAAGGGAACTGGCACAGCTGCAGTGCACATGTAGTGGCTCTAAATCGCAAAAGGGCGATGGGATTTCCTACAAGTTGCCAGATGCTGTAACTTTACTATCTTTACTAGCCCATGATGCCAACAACATTATTAACACATTGACTGCCAGCCGTTTTTTTTTTGCTGTAGGTAGCTTCTGCCAGGCTGTTTTTTGAGGATTCTGGCTCATTTTAAAAGAGCCGAGGATTCTTTTCTGCTTGGAGTTTGTGAACACAAAGTTCAGAAAAGTACTAATAGAATGTGTGCTTTCTCTGTCTAAAAGAGTTAGTTTGTAGAGTTAGTAGTTATGTAGATATTAGCCGTTGAGTACAGCATGGTTTCAGCTGTCTGAGAGTGAAAGCTGAGATAATCGCAGTTTTGTGAAATTCAATCAAACAGGCAGAACAGTCACTTTAACCATTTATTTTTGGCATCAGTGAGAGATCAGACATCCAAACAATATAGTTCCGAACGCCCTCTCCTTCAACTCCTCCCTCCGTGGGCGTGTCTAGTGGCTTTCAGCCTGCGTTTGTCACAAGCGAGTGGTCTGCTGCTGCTGCTGCTGCAGCGAGTTCGAGCAGCCTCCCTCCCTGGCAGCGAGTGTGGATAGGTCTCACTCGTCTCTTGGGTTTGAGAGCCCCGATGAAGCCCCGTGCGACTCTAGGCTTATGCAAATTTGCAATCCCCCGTGTGCTGCTGCTGGCGCGGCCCGAGAGCGGCGAGTCTGGTGACTGATGACTGTAAAATCGGCAAGCCATTTCCTTGAGAATGGAGGAAGCAGCCGCGGGAGGCGGCTGCTTTTGGTTGACTTTCTCTCTGTCGGGAGGGCACCGTCGCCACCTAGCTGGTCGGTAAAATAGATTATACACATTCAATACTTCCAATATCTCCATAGGAGACGCGGGGGGCATTGATCCACGTAGCACCGTCAAAAAAAAAAAACGATTTTTTTTTACGTATTAATACGTCAATGGCAGTGAACCGCTGGATTTTTTTTGACGTATATATACGTCAGTGGCAGTCAACGTGTTAACGATATACAGTGTATCCCCTACCATTCTACAGGCCTGGCGGGCCTTTTTTTGTTCTTTTTTCTCTTCATGTTCTCCCCAAAATGTCAATAAACCTTTATGGCATATTATTACAATACAACAATACTGGTGTTGACAGTGTTGTTGACAGTAATAGAAGATGCCAAGTCATTCAAAAGAATAAGCATTTTGCTTTTAGGAGCATTGTGCCAGTGTGTGCAGCGCTGTTCCAAAACGTGTCAACGTGTGTCGTTGCCTGGGAAACTTGCACATCCCATAATACAACTGTTCGCATCACATCGCATCATATAATAGTATGATGATACTTGAGATGCCATTGCGAAACATAGATGCGAACAGGTTAGCTAAAAGTTTACCGTCGCCAGCCGTCACCGTTGCGGTCGGGGTACGTTTCGAAATCCCTCCAGGCCTGAAAATCTTTCTAGGGGAAACACTGATATATATTTTTTTATTTCCATCTTTCTCATTTCAGCTGCTGAGGACCTGTGCTGACTTGTTCCGTCTGGTGCCCTTCACGGTGTTCATCATCGTTCCTTTCATGGAGTTCCTCCTTCCAGTCTTCCTCAAGCTCTTCCCGGAGATGTTGCCCTCCACTTTCGAGACAGAGTCCAAAAAGGCATGTGTATCATATATATATACACACTATGCACATGCACACTGCCGCCAGAAACCTCAATGACCTCATGACTGGGTTTATCCTCTCTTGCTTGTGTAACTTGTCAGATATGGCTGAGGCAGCTGCACTAAGCAGTTCAGACCATGGCTGATGTAAGCGGCCGACTTAAACTGATACAGTGAGGCAATTTACAGTGACAGCTTTATCAAAATGTACACACAGTTTCAACATTCGCAAGAGCAGGACCCTGACTTGTAAATGTCCCCATATTGATCTAATTTGTCTATTGTTGCCATTATCATAAATCCACCATGATATGACATTCCATGGTGTTGCTTTTCAAACCTCCTGTAGAGGAGAAGCAGCAGGTTTCTGCATTGGGCCCAGTAGCCCTGTCAACTCCAATGTTCTCTGGTTCATCTGGAACATGGTTGAGTGAGTCACAGATATGCCCCTGTGCTCCTGGACAACGGAGAGGCGTCTGGCCTCTCTGAGCCTGGCATAACGTGGTTTGACTTTACAGTGAAATAATTACATAGTATCCCAGACCAGGCAGTAATAATTAGACTGTACTTCTCACTAATCTAACTGATCGCAAAGCACATCTAACTGAAGCTGTTTTCAGGTGCTTTTGAAACTAACCAGCCTCTGTCCCTACAGGAGGAGAAGCAAAAGAAGGGTCTGGCTGCAAAGCTGGAACTGGCCAAGTTTCTCCAGGAGACCATTGCCGAGATGGCCCGCAGGAATAAGGCTAAGGCTCAGACAGAGGATGAGACGCAGCGCTTCTCCACATATGTCCAGAAGGTAAACCACAGTAAAGGCAGCACTCTAGATGTGTTATATTAGTTTATTACATATGTCCAGAAGGTAAACCACAGTAAAGGCAGCACTCTAGATGTGTTATATTAGTTTATTACATATGTTCAGAAGGTAAACCACAGTAAAGGCAGCACTCTAGATGTGTTATATTAGTTTATTACATATGTTCAGAAGGTAAACCACAGTAAAGGCAGCACTCTAGATGTGTTATATTAGTTTATTACATATGTTCAGAAGGTAAACCACAGTAAAGGCAGCACTCTAGATGTGTTATATTAGTTTATTACATATGTCCAGAAGGTAAACCACAGTAAAGACAGCACTCTAGATGCGTTATATTAGTTTATTACATATGTCCAGAAGGTAAACCACAGTAAAGGCAGCACTCTAGATGCGTTATATTAGTTTATTACATATGTCCAGAAGGTAAACCACAGTAAAGACAGCACTCTAGATGCGTTATATTAGTTTATTACATATGTCCAGAAGGTAAACCACAGTAAAGACAGCACTCTAGATGCGTTATATTAGTTTATTACATATGTCCAGAAGGTAAACCACAGTAAAGGCAGCACTCTAGATGCGTTATATTAGTTTATTACATATGTCCAGAAGGTAAACCACAGTAAAGGCAGCACTCTAGATGCGTTATATTCATTTATTCCGATCCCCATTAGTTTCCACGACATGTTCTAAACACACACTTGCACAACATAGTGAGTCATTCTACACAACTGGTTCAAAGTCAGATTTATTTAAGTGAACTAGGCATAAAGTTGGAACCTAATTAAAGTGTTTAGACTGTCTAATGGTATTTTGTTTAGCTAAAATAGATCACACTTTCTCTTCTGCTTTTTTTTCTAGGTGCGGCACACAGGAGAGCAGCCCGCCACTCAGGACATTGTTAGGTTCTCTAAGCTGTTTGAGGATGAGCTGACACTGGAGCACCTGGAGCGCCCCCAGTTGGTGGCTCTGTGTAAGCTACTGGAGCTGCAGCCCATTGGCACCAACAACTTGCTGCGTTTCCAGCTGATGATGCAGCTCAGGACCATCAAGGCAGACGACGAGGTGAGAGGGAGGAAGAAGGTGTAACCTGCAGTCATCATGGGAAGGGGAGAGAGAAAGGGGTAGAACAAGAGGAAGATGTAATGAGGAAGTTCAAAGGGTGGAGGCCTGCTGTTACGACATTTTCACTTATGCTGCACTAAAAAATTGACAAATCTTTAGGTTAGAATAAAGTTTGGAATTTGTGCCAATTCCTCTTCATGTGTATCAACAACAGTTTGTGACTCTTCCCTCTCTGTTTCTGTGCAGATGATAGCAACCGAGGGTGTGCCGGCTATGAGTGTGTCCGAGCTGCAGGCAGCTTGTCGTAGTCGAGGGATGAGATCTCTAGGTCTCACCACCGACCAGCTACGCCAGCAGATACAGCAGGTGAGACATTTCAAACTTTGATTGGCTGACAGGAACTAACTCCTGATTTCTATGCATGATTAATTGGGTGAGCCCATTAGGCTAGAATAAATTCATTTGTAGTTAAGTCTATTGTGCGAGAGATTGTCTTGTATTATATTGTAAATTTAGTGATAAGAAAGTGATACATGCAGAAATTCTCAAACATATTGGCAGCATCTGTTTAAGTGAAAGAAATCTGATGAACCTTTTATTTTAAAAGTGTTCTGGTAATTCTATAAGTCTTGAACCAATACAAAATGAGCCAGTAAAACTAGCTTTGACTGTTTATGGGCATATGTACCAGTTTGGAATGGACTTAATTAGAATTCAATTTGGAATGTCTTTGATGAAAAATGTCTCTTATCAATTATACCCATTAATCAATGTCCATCTCTCCCATCTAGTGGCTGGACCTGCACCTAAAGGAGAATGTTCCACCATCCCTGCTGCTGCTGTCCAGGGCCATGTACCTGACTGACCTCAAACCAAAACCCCCAGTCATCCCACCGGTACCCAAACTAGAGGTTAGTCCACGTTCGACATACGACACTCAGCCTATACAGGCTAATTAAACCTTACAAACGTAAAGGTGCCATTTAGAGAATTGGAACGCAGTGCAGGAAAGTTCACTTTTAAGTTCAGTTGGTATGTAGGTCAGGTAGAATGTGTTCTGGCCAGCTTGGTCTCTGAGCTGTGTGTGGAACACACCAGATGTTACATAACTAGTTTTATTATTCTTAGCTCTGTCAAAAAGTTTGTAGCTGCTGCGGCCAGCATGGCTGAGCAGCAGCTCTATATAAATCACTCTGTTAAAAAAAAATGTTGCTCCTCACTTGAAGCGGATGCTTCGTTCTGGCACAGGAAGAGCAGGGGATGTTAGTTATAAGTGACATGTGTGTCACACGGCTGGACACAACCAGACACACACACACACATCATGACTTTATGACATCATCAGTATTGTCATTCGGGCTGAACATGCTAGTTGGGCAAATGTGAGTCGATGATGTCACATTGTCAAGACTGACATCGGCACTGATGACATCTCTCACTGATGACATTACAATTGCTCGAGTGACATCACTGATGACCTGGCTACTTTTTAGCTGCGGCCAGCAGCACGCCCCCACCAACCAACCAACCAACCAACCAACCAACCACACTCGGTTGGTCGGTTGGTCCACCTAAAAATGTTGGTCCATAAAAATCAGTAATTCGCATCTGGTGATGTTAGAAGTGACATCATTAGCAACAAGTATTCGATGATGTCAGCATGGGAGGTGACATCATCAGAGATAATCAGAGATGGTTTGATGCCATTGATGATGTCATAAGTCCTACTACATCACTGCATCTTGCACAGTTTTGATGCTATATCACGCTCACAAAATCTGTCCACAGACAGACAGACAGACAGACAGACATATAAACACCTTGCAAAGAACTCAAAAGAAGGGGAGTTAAGAAGGGAATCATGACCAGGGACAGAATGTAGGGAAACAGTGGATGGATAAATCCAGAAGGAGGCGATAATGCAACATAAAGGATGCCACCTGCCATAAAACACCACAGAAGAAGACCTCAAAACAGCTTCTGTGATAGTTCCCGCAGCCGCTACAATAGGAGTCTCCAGGACCACATTTTGCCTTGATGACACAGATTCACAAGGTGAAAACAATACCACTGCCAGCCACACGCTGTCGCGGCTGATAATAAAGACTTGTATACACACCTATAGAAATATTTAACAGATAATCTCAGATAGCCAATGCCTATTTTGTGGGTGAGTTTTCTTTTTCACATGTTTGATGTCATTTTTGCAGAAAGCAACTCCTCCTCCAGTGGAGAATGCAGAAGTATCCACAGTCCCCATCTCTACTGACATGCTGGCAGACCCTGCCCTGGTCATCAAAGACAGACCGGTCAGTACACTCCAAACACAGCAAGATGAGATTACCTGTATATGGATGCTAAAATGGAAATTTGGTCATTGCAGAACCTTAAAGTCGAGCTTAAATGGCATTTCCAGGTGATGTGATTCCTTATCATGCCATATAGAGTACCACAGGGATGACATATTTTTGTAGGCTTAACCAGAAATCGCTGCCATTTTACATTTTGGTTCATTAGGGAAAAAGTCTATGGGGTTTTAGAATGGGGATTTCAGCTGCAACGAGCCTCGTAAATAACGATATTGCTGGAATGGGAGTTAACGAGCCAGTTACGTGTCTTTTGCATTTACATTAAATGAAGACATACTTATTGGCTAAGTATATTAACATTTATGGGCTAGAAAAGTCTGCCCATGTAGGCAGCCATGTTGCCTGCTCGGAATTTTCTTCCATCCATTAAGATTGATTGTCATGATATTATTGGTTGAAATTTAGTTTAAATTTGATAGTACTAGCTGATGTCAGCACACTGCAGATTTTGTTATGAATGAAGACGGCATGGTTGACAAATGTCAACCAATCATCCCATTTTTCGATTTTGATGTATGCATTCATTCACAGCATTCTTCTATCTCTGTCTGTCCAAGGTGGAGGAGATACGAGACAAGGCTCCTGTATTGTCAGACAAACCTCTGTCTCCTGCTGAAGTCCTTGCGGTGAGCACTCGTAGTTCCCTGGGCCTGTATGCGTCCACACAATCCAGTATGGGATTTGATGCTAGGCAGGGCTTCATAATCCAGTTAGTTCCTCCTGGCTTAGATCTTTCTTGCATGACATGCTCATTTCTCACACCAGAAGGTCACAGCTACAATCCTGGAAACCAGCCGTCAGACACGATACAGTGCTCAACCGATGGTTGAAGAGAAAAGATTGATTTCCCGTTAGATGAGAAGGTCAGAGTAGCCCACACAGATGCAGGTAGCTACTGGCTAAAAAAAGATCTCAGTTTAATATGTGAAGGATAAAAAATAAGCAATAGCTTGATGTTTTATAGCTTTTTTCCCCAGTGACATGCACTCTAGGTGGCCAGCCCACATGGGCTTAAAATACACATTCATGTTGGCTGTAATATTAAAATTGTATTATTTAAACAAATACGGTAAGTTTATGTACATGTACATAAGAATATTTCTATACAAACTTGAGTATCAGACAAAGCAGGATATTGCTCTTTTCCTCAGACTTTACAGATGAAGTACTCCACATGAGCCTTTTCTCAAGCATGTCAAGTCACTTTCTTGTGCTCGTATGAAGCTAAACTTTGCTCTGTGACCTGACCTCTGATCTCTTCCCCAGGCTAAGGCAGCTGCAGATTTGTCCCAGAAGAGCAAGATGAGTGCCAACGGTGTGTGAAGAGGAGGTGCAGGAGGCTCCTGGCTGGACTGAAGGAGAGACGGGCTTAGCTACGCCACGCCACAGCGCCATGTCCACAGGAAAAGTAGGGAAGGCAGGGGAGTAGTGGTCAGATGTCGGGCCGTCCGTGATCTACTACAACTACATTGCAGAAATCATCAACCACTTGGAATCTATCCCTCATCCCCACCATCTTCAAATCCATTGTCCCTTCTTCGGACCATACGGATAGGAAGTTCTTGGCCCCGTTCAACATTGTTCCCGCGGCAGCACCTCTGGCATGTGGCTGAGAGCAGGTACATCGCTCTCTTCTGATCCAGATCCGGGTTTGGTTCCCCGGAGCGACACCTCTGCTTCATCTCAGCAGCCTCCCTTTACCCCCCTTCCCTCTGCTTTCAAATGAGTGCACTCCGTTTACTACATCTCTCCAGGTCACCGGGACAAAGTATCTACCTGAACTTTGACTGGACTGGCAGACCACTGATGGTGCGATCAATTCATTTGATATCCTGGAAGAGACACGGCCCAGCCTGCAATTACCCAACCTACTTAATCATCTGCTGGATGATGTCTCCCTATGGTCTACTCTAGACCTCCTCCTCCTCTTGTATATTTGTAAATATCCTGTATATTTTTATCATTGTCTGACATCACTGCAGCAGCAGCTTTGTACAGTTTGCTATGCAACTGCCTAATTTCTCTTCAACAACAAAATCGAACGTTTACCTCTTAGCAATTTTATTTGATTTTATCTGTGTAACATTTAACTCACTCCAGTTCCGATTGTAGCTGAAGTCATCTGATGAGATGATGTCTTGTTGAACTTTCGGGTTCAGCAGCTGTCTCAACTTTTGGTTTTCTCTCGGCAACTTCGCCATTCTGAACCCTGCAGAGAGGTCCCAACATCAACAGACGTCACATTTGAACCTTTGGCATTTCACATCAACCACAGGTTCAGGGAAAATCCCAGAATCCCATGTTGTCGGGCATGTCAGCTGACGACTAGCTGATTTGGACTGGCCCCGAGACTGAATGAGGGGGCATTGTGTTGGTGCTTGCGGCTGTAAATAGCTAATGAAGACTGGTATATTATTATTATTATGATGTGGTAAGAGAGCGCTCACTCCTTAACTCCACGAGAGACTGTAGCGATGTGCACAGTCTGTCTCCACTGATAAACTGAACGGGCAATCTGTAAAATTAGCCTATTTTATTCCACTGGAATATACAGTGTGCATATTGTGTTTAAGGTTATGTGGCTACTTGCTTCTTAATTCATATTTGAATGAAAAGGTGCTTGACAGCATTGGCTGCTATTTGATATTGTCCATGCAAATTGTTAAAACTACTTGTGAATATGTCATTAGAAGCATCAAATACAATAATATTGGAGTAGCATTTAAATGTTGAAGCCACAAATGAGATAATTACACGGGAAAGTTTTACATTTTATTTTCATTTTGTAATGTGGTTCTAAAAGAGATAAAATATAATAGTATTATGACTGTGATATGCCCATGCCCAGGTATCCTACTTCATTAAGCTTTCATAATTATTATGACCTTGAAGGTCGCTATTTGAAGGTTTACCACGTTAAAGTGTACTGTATACACGTGTGTGTGTGTGTGTGTGTGTGTGTGTGTGTGAGAGAGAGAGAGAGAGTGAGTGAGAGTGTGTGTGTGTGTGTGTGTGTGAGAGAGCGAGAGGGACAATGCCTTAGCCTGAGAGAAATGTTTAGCATGAAGTCTGGAGAGATTATAAACACCCTACATACAGTACAGCTGAGATTGATGGTGTAACTGATCTCACGTGGCAACTCATCTCTCACCGTCTCTGGATGGAATGGAAGTTGTCATGTCCTCAACATTCTTCTTCATACCTCATCACCCATAGACACTTGCTGGAAATAGATTCCATAAATGAATGGGTATATTTTTTAAGCAAATGATAACTAATGAGATTTAATATTCTTGGTTTTTCATGTTCCTGTGGATGAAGGGCGTTGGGGTTGATGTTTGCTCTTTTTTTTTTTTTTTATCAGATTATATTGATTTTCAGTCCTACCATGTCATTTGTACTGGGTTTGGCTCAATTCAGAGAGTGTGTCCAACACCTTTCTCACACCTTTTCTCTTTGGAATGTCTCCTTTTCTCCTCCCCACTCGATCCCAAAGTTAAGAATCTTCTCTCGTCTCATCATCACTGATACTGAGGAAAAGCTCTGTCCTTGGTGGGAAGGAGCTCAAGAAAGGAAAAGATGTGTGAATCACGAGTAGTTGGCATTTATCAAGCCTGACTTGTGTTCTGCTGCCATATGTAACCTTATCCCCAGCTTTCACTTGAAGCTCTGTGTATATGTCATCTGATCTAAGCAACAATGGTCTTTGGAAAGAATCAGAAAGTTGGTGTTTTGAGGAAGAGGTCAGCGCTTAATTCACAACAGCCCGTGTCACTCTGTGATTGAGAAAGGCATCAGTAGTGTTTGTGTGTGTGTGTGTTTGTGTGTGTGCACGCGCGCGCGCGTGTTGCTCTCCAGATGTTGAGTTGATAATTGGTTGATAGTGTTCTCACACCCCCATACATTTGATCGCTGGTACTGCGTAATGAAGCAGTGGGAATGATTGGACTGGGCTTCTATTTCTGCCATTAGACTCAGACTTAAGCATGTCTCAGACTTAAAGATGTTTGTAAAATGTCCTCACAACTAACTACTGGATAAGAAGACTAGACTAGTAGTGGCAGACATTTATGAACGACTTGCCCATCGCTGTGATTCAAGATGCCAAAATATGCCATAGTTCATTGATCAACATAGTCCATCTTCTCCTAAATAGCCCTCATTTCATCTCTCCGCAAAGAAGAGCGTTCGTTTCCATTCATTCAGCATCGTTGCACCCAAGTGTGCACTAACTGTTCCGTACTCTTGTATCGATCACTGTGCCTGCTAACTGCAAACTGATCATACTTTTGTTTAAACGCCACTGTGATCTGTGACTGTAGGTCTGTTCTTTCAGTCCAAAACGTTTGCTGTCCTGTTACTCATTCCCCTGCATTTAAACTTCTGCATCATTTTACCATGTCAAATGAGCGTTTGGGTGATGAAAGACCAGAGTTCACATGATTAAATTCATGAAATCCTTTACACTTGTGTCCTGTCTCTCTGTCGACAATATGTATACAATTATGCGATAGCAGTTAAAATAAGTTTCTTCATTTCAAATGAACAAGCGGTAATGTTAGAAGTTGTCAGTGAGTGAGATTGTAGTGAATGAGAACAGTAAAGTTATGATGTGGGAATCTTGATTATTTTTTAATTTTGGTTACATCTTGGTGATAAGTGGGCATGGCCTTTGCTGCAGTGATTTTTCCCAGGAAAGACCTACATGACACTTCACACAGCAATGTAAAATCATGAGCTGAATATAATAGGTTGAATTACTATTGTGTTATATCAATTGGTTGGTGATATAGTGTAACATCTGTGTATGGAATGTCAGATTATTATTAGATTACTTTCACTTTCAATTCAAGAGAACATTATGTGAATCATTCCTGGCAAACCTGCATGATTCATGTACTTTCTCTTGAAGTGAAAGTGAAGGAAGAACAATTACAAAGTTATCTGGAAGTCAAAAAAGAAAAAAAGAGGATGAGGAAAAGGAAAGCCAGACAGTGGAGCAGAGAGGCCTACTGATTAAACAATTACATAGTAGGCTACTGAATGCAGACTGACAGGTTGTGAATCAGTCCACCAAGATCATTGGACACAAACGCCAACTCCAGGACTTATTCTCTCAATCAATAAGCAAAATGGCAATCTAGATGTACAACAACCCCACCCACCCTCTCCACAAAGCAAATAATTCACTTATAGTGATCAATACTCCGCTTACAGTGATCATTTTTAGCCTTGGCACACCTGAGAACAGTGGAAGAAATGTTTAAAACTACATTTTATAATTTTTTACTTACAATAGCTGGAGGCCTAACTTACTGTATTTTTGAAGTCAATAACATTCAGTAAATTGAAAAGCTGTCCATTTCATTACTTTATATGTACTGTATTCATGTAATAAATATACAAATGTCAATTACATGGTAATCTGCACGAGAAATAAAGAAAAAGAAGAAAATCCTGTTATAATGATCATCTGCTTATAGTGATCAATTTGACCCATCCCGAGGTGATCACTATAAGAGGAGTGCACTGTATAATATAAAATGTGACAATGTTGAAGTTATTGGGTTATTTATTTAGGTTTTTATTGTTTTGGAATAAAAAAAAGTTTAGATTTTGTACTTTTTTTGACCAATTATTTATAAAATAATTGTGATGAACGCTGGTTGGAAGGGGCCCCCTTAGAATCTTAGCCTAGGGCCCCAACAGACTCTAGAATCGCCACTGGTGTGTGATCACCGTTCTACTATGAATCACCTCATTCAATGGAAAGGAATTGCTTCAAAATGTCCCCATTCAATGGGGTGGAGTTGTACAATCTCTACAACCCAGTTTCCCTGGGGTTGTAGAGATTACTTGCAAAACCCCATTTAATGGGTAGGATTCGGGGGTTGTACAGATTACTTGCAAAACCTCATTTAATGGATAGGATTCTCCATTGGCTCTTCTCTCAACCACCCTGCCCACCTCTGCAGGCATGGGGGATGGGAGAGGTTAGGGGTGGGAGAGGTTAGGTTTAGGCATGGGGGTGGGAGAGGTTAGGGTTAGGGGTGGGAGAGGTTAGGTTTAGGCATGGGGGTGGGAGAGGTTAGGGTTAGGGGTGGGAGAGGTTAGGTTTAGGCATGGGGGGTGGGAGAGGTTAGGTTTAGGGTTAGGGGTGGGAGAGGTTAGGTTTAGGCATGGGGGTGGGAGAGGTTAGGTTTAGGCATGGGGGGTGGGAGAGGTTAGGTTTAGGGTTAGGGGTGGGAGAGGTTAGGTTTAGGCATGGGGGTGGGAGAGGTTAGGGTTAGGGGGTGGGAGAGGTTAGGGTCTGGGTTAGGATTAGGTATGGGGCATGGGAGAGGCTTGGAGGGGTCTCCGGAGACGACCCCCGAGGGTCTCGAACCCTCCGTTCGGCCCCCAGACCCTCCGTTCGGCCCGCAGACCCCCCGAAGCGACCCCAGGACCTCCACAGGGTCCTGCGGCCCACCCAGGCCTCGGAGACCCCAGGTTTATCCATTGAATGGGGTTTTGCAAGTAATCTCTAGAACCCAGAGAAACTGGGTTGTAGAGATTGTACAACTCCACCCCATAGAATGGGGACATTTTGAAGCAATTCCTTTCCATTCAATGAGGTGATTCATAGTAGATGTATGGTCGTGACACATTTATGTTCCGCCATAGGACGGGGTGTTTTTTGATGTTATCAAGCTTTTCATGGCCAGCAGATGGCGACATATACGTGTTCAAGACATTGAAGAGGATAGGTGTTGTGCAGCCAGTCAGTGAGCTCATGGTCACTCGCAGGGGTTTGCCCGTCAAAGCTCTCTGCTTTTCCTGCAATTTCCACACAACTGTGAAACAGCTTGTGAAAGACCTACAGGTGTTGAGTTTGTTTTCTAGGAAGTCGTTTAAAATTAAACTTGGTCACATGCTTTATTCTGCAACCAATTTTTATTGAAAGCTAGTCTACAAAACATGTTTTCGGATAATAATAATAATAATAATAATAATAATAGAACTATCGAGACCACAAAATCCAGTAGGTAACTTGAGCTTTCCCACATGGAAAGATGACGTCATCAGAATGTGGGTCAATTATTCTGGGTATCATGGAAACTCCGCCCACATGTGTTGTGGACCTTTAATTCCCCTCGTGCCATGCCACACATTGTAGCGGACTGATCTGAAGACAGGGCGCTGGTGAAGGTACTATATTTAAGGTAAGGACTGGAGATTGAATTTTGTAAATGACTTTATATTGGGATACGTGCAGTGCCGTTTTTTTGTAGCAGGTGTTTTCTAAAATAGACTGATGAATGCAGTTTACGGTCCAAAATTGCGAAATTGCAAACCGACCCTATAATAAAGTCCTGTTTGATTGTACAGCATTGTGTCTCCCGTCGCTGCGGTCTATTGACTGCTCTGCCTCCAGTGAACAAATAGGCCAAATATAACGTTACTTACAGTTACATTATTGCTTGTGAAATTACAATGTGAATAGACCGCATGACATTTAAGGAGCGTGTTATTTCCCTAGCAGTACTGTGGTCATGGACGCTGAAGGAAAGAAAGCAAGACATGCCCATGAAGTCAGGTTAATCATAAACGAGAAAGAAAATAGTTTGGGCAGCTGTAGTCAGCCATAAAGTGTGCGTCTAGTGAAGACCGTTACAGGCGCACACTAGCGCCATTTTGAAACTGACAGCCTCTAGCTCTACTACTGCTGTGTGGTGCAAAAACAGTCTGTCATGTTAATGTGGTGAACACATGGCTTATTCATTCCAGTCATAAGTGCATACGATTAGCCTATGTCTTATGTGTGGAATGAATAATCCATAATGTGTATACGGTTTGGAATATACCCACTTATTTTTCAGTCATCATTGAGTATACCTGCTTCTAAATTCCCTCTATAGCCTACAATTGCTACCTTGCAGGGCAAGAAGGAATAGCGGATGCCATGGACGTTGATGGAAACTTGTTTTCCCCCCCTACCTGTTTGTGTCACTTGATCTCACCTGTTAATTGATTACAATCACCTGTTATTTTCCTACCAAGATGGCCGTGTGGTGATGTAACAACCAATAGAGCTTTTCATAGTCATTTTATCAGTGGCGGACTACAAAAATCATTTAGCCCGGCTGCCCGGGTAATAGGCTATAGGGTGAAATAATATCGCCCCAGTCAGTCCACTTATTTTAAGTTTAAGTCCACTAATTTTCTCCATTCTGGTGGATTTTAGTGCACTGATACCAGGGGGGGGGGCGGGTGTCAACTTTTTGTCCCAAGCATAAAGGTACAGACGGGTGTAGGCTTCCTTTGACTATTGGGGGGACACATTACTGTAACTGGGGGGTCTCGGGGTCCTCCCCAGGGAAATTTTGAGGCACCAATTGTGCACCAATTGTGCATTTTCTGAAAATATTTAATTTTAATTTTAATTTTAATTTATTTATTATTTTTTAAGCCTACAGGCCATTTAGCAGGCCAGGCCACTGGGAAACCTCCCTATGCTCCCTATAGCCAGTCCGGGCCCCTGAGGAACATGTTGATATTCTCAACGGTCTCATCTTTTTTCCTCTGTCATTATGCCTTTGCATTTCCTGCATTAACGTAGTTTGTCATACATGCCACTGTTTATAACACAGGACGTTTATTCACTACACCACTGTGTAAAGCTCGTCTACAGGCTCAGCTGCCCAACTCTTGAAAACAGGTGTTGGCTGCATTTGTTTTCCTTTAAAGCTCTATGAACTGTGTGATTTCTCTCATGATCCCTGCCAGCAGATAATGTGCTTCTGTTGTAGGCTACATTTTGTGAATTATGCCTGCTGTCTAATACCGCCACTTGTCCACTTTAACATGGAGAGTGACTCAGACATCAAACGAAATGATTCAAATGAAAGAATATGCTGTAATAATCCCTGGAATTTTCCATGGATCACACCGCAGTTGTAGTGCAGCAAGAGACTGTATAGTAGGGATTAATTAACAGAATAAAACCAGTTTCAATTTCTGAACGGAAACTATTCATGCCTCCTCATGCCTAAACCCAACCCAATGCTATTATATCAGTGCTCATGAAGAATGTCTCTTGTCCAATCAAATTGCTCGACCTGAACTTACTGTAACTGTAACTATAATATCTCATATTTCTCCCCACCTTTCCTTTGTTTCCTCTCTGCAGTGCAGATATGAAGCTGACTTCATTAGCCTTGCTGTGTCTCTCCCTCCTCTTGGTTCACACCCATTTCTCCCTGGCCAAGCGAGGAGGCGGCTTTGGTGGGAAATCTAGCTTTGGCTTTGGGAAAACCTCCGGTCGTGGTGGCAGCTCCTCGTCCAATCGGGGCAGCAGCAGCAGCACAAACACCAAAACAAGCGGCAAAACCAATCAGGGCTCCAGCTCTCAAGGTGGATACCCCAACCAGGGAAGCAACCCCCAGCAGCCAGGCAGAGCAGGGCAACCCAACCAAGGGGGTTCTCCCAACCAAGGGGGTTCTCCCTACCAGGGAGGCTACCCCCAGCAGCCAGGCAGAGCAGGGCAACCCAACCAAGGTGGTCAACCCAACCAAGGTGGTTATCCCAACCAGGGAGGCTACCCACAGCAGCCAGGCAGAGCAGGGCAACCCAACCAAGGTGGTCAACCCAACCAAGGTGGTTATCCCAACCAAGGCGGTGTTCCCAACCAGGGAGGCTACCCCCAGCAGCCAGGCAGAGCAGGGCAACCCAACCAAGGAGGTTATCCTAACCAAGGTGGTTATCCCAATCAAGGGGGTTATCCTAACCAAGGGGGTTACCCTCAGGGTGGCTTCTACCCCCAGCAGCCAGGACGAGGAGGCTACCCCAACCAGTACCCAGCTGGTGGCTACCCTGCTGGAGGGTATCCAGCCGGAGGTTACCCGGCACGGGGCTCCCCATATGGAGGTGGTGGAGCTGCAGGATATCCTGGGGGTTATGGTTATGGTGGTTACGGAGGTGGAGGATACTTCAACCAAAACCCCAACAACCGAATCCTGAGCCCTCACTATGGGGGCAGCTATGGATATGGGGGCCATGGGGGTGCGGGTGGCTCTCCGTTTGCCCAATCTGTTCACGGAATGGGCATGCGACCATCTGATAGGTCCAGAGGGTTTGGGCGTACTGCGATGATGGCAGCAGGAGCTGGGGCGGTGGCAGGCATGGCACTGGGCTATGGACTGGGGCGGTTCCCTCGCCCCCACTACCACTTCCACAACCCCCAGGAGGAGTACTACTACAACCACTACATGTACAAGAAATACGGCACCAAGTCCACCGATCAGAACGACTACAGCAGAGACTACACCTTCAACCCTCCCCCGATAACTTACGATAAGTACATGGAAACTTGCATGAATAGAGCAGACTTGCTGCCTGTGGAGAATCGACGGGGGAAGAATGAACCCGTCACCACCACGACTACTGTTGTAACCTCAGCCCCAGACAACGGCACTGCTAACAACAAATCAGAGAGTAACAGCACTGTTGTTCCTTCAGCCCCAGACAACGGCACCGCTAACAACAAATCAGAGAGTAACAGCACTGTTGTTACTTCAGCCCCAGACAACGGCACCGCTAACAACAAATCAGAGAGTAACAGCACTGTTGTTATCTCCGCCCCAGACAACAGCACCGCTAACAGCAAATCAGAGAGTAACAGCACTGTTGTTACCTCAGCCCCAGACAACGGCACTGCTAACAACAAATCAGAGGCACCTGCCCCTGCACCTGCAACCCCCAGCCCTGCAAAGCAGCCTGAAGCCAAGCCGCACCCCCCAGCTTCACAGGCCGGCGGCAGCGATGATGACGATGATACGGTGAGCATTGTGGAGATCGGCTACCCGGCGCTGATCGAGCAGATGAAGGCCAGGCGGTGTGTGGAGCTGTACATGGTGTACTCTGAAAAACAGATGCAGGATAAGAGGTCTGCGGGACCTACGGGGAAATCGGGACCTGCGGGACACGCGGGGCCCAAGGGGGGACTCCCGGGAGGAGTGCAGGGATTGGGGAAGGGCTTCTGGGAGCTCCTGCCCCTGGTCACTGGGACCGTGCTGATGCTACTGAACAGCAACATGCAAATGCTGTACTGAAGCGTTTGCTAGAAGTGTTGGATTAGATTGAGATCCAAATGGAAGACAGAGAATGTGTGAAAGTGAGTCACAAGAAACCGATGGAGATTGATGCTTAAGCAGGGTTGTGTGTGTGTGTGTGTGTGTGTGTGTGTGTGTGTGTGTGTGTGTGTGTGTGTGTGTGTGTGTGTGTGTGTGTGTGTGTGAGGGGGGGTGGGAGGGAGTTATAGTGTGTACGGTAACGATGGAGAGAGGAACAGATGGTGTGTGTTTGCCCTCTGAAGCTTCAGGACTCCCTATCGTGTGTGTATTTCTGCTTAGTTTTTTGTTTTTGTTTTCAACTTGTTTTCACTTTATGTAGGCCCTGCATCCTTATGTAGGGCCTGCATCCTTATGTAGGCCCTGCATCCTTATGTAGGCCCTGCCTCCTTATGTAGGCCCTGCATCCTTATGTAGGCCCTGCATCCTTATGTAGACCCTGCATATTTATGTAGGCCCTGCCTCCTTATGTAGGCCCTGCATCCTTATGTAGGCCCTGCATCCTTATGTAGGCCCTGCCTCCTTATGTAGGCCCTGCCTCATTATGTAGGCCCTGCATCCTTATGTAGGGCCTGCATCCTTATGTAGGCCCTGCATCCTTATGTAGGCCCTGCCTCCTTATGTAGGCCCTGCATCATTATGTAGGCCCTGCATCCTTATGTAGGCCCTGCATCCTTATGTAGGCCCTGCATCCTTATGTAGGCCCTGCATCCTTATGTAGGCCCTGCATCCTTATGTAGACCCTGCATATTTATGTAGGCCCTGCCTCCTTATGTAGGCCCTGCATCCTTATGTAGGCCCTGCCTCCTTATGTAGGCCCTGCCTCATTATGTAGGCCCTGTATCCTTATGTAGGGCCTGCATCCTTATGTAGGCCCTGCATCCTTATGTAGGCCCTGCCTCCTTATGTAGGCCCTGCATCATTATGTAGGCCCTGCATCCTTATGTAGGGCCTGCATCCTTATGTACGCCCTGCATCCTTATGTAGGCCCTGCATCCTTATGTAGGCCCTGCATCATTATGTAGGCCCTGCATCCTTATGCATGCACATGACTGGCACCACCTAGCTGGCATACAGTACATGCTGCATCGCTGAACTGTGTGTTCAAATTAAGAAAGGGCCATTAGATTGAGCCACCCGTTACAACAATTGCACTGCCCATTTCCTCTCGTGGAAGAGAACGGGCCCATTAACTGCATTGTAATGCTGCAAGCTTTTTGATGGCTGTTGATGGCTGAACAATTGAACCATTAAAGATCCATTAAACTGGCTGTCTGCTCAGAGGGGGCGACATGATCCTCCCAGCTGTGGTGTAATTGTCTGACTCTGTCTCGATCTAAACAGTGATGGATGTTATGCAAACACCAATCTGGGTAACCAGAGTCTTTCAATCTGATAGCTAATAAGACACACCAAGACTGTGGAAACACTGACTATCTCTACAGCCATATCAATTACCGTAAGTAGCACTGTCTCTCACTGATGAATACCTCAATGGTTGTGATTATTATGATGGAAGCCTTCCCCCCCCCCCATTATGAGTTATTCATGATAGAATAGTTTCAGTAGTATTAGTGGTGTTTTCTTTGTGTTTTTTTCACACACACAAAAATCTGAATTTATGATTTTATTTTGTTGATTCAGTTTGTGTGACCGGGCACTTAGGTTTTCTGTCCCAGAGGAGAACGCAGCTGAGAGGATTAGCTTGCCGGCTGGGACAGGCTCAGCCATGGTGATGACCTGTGTAAATAAATTGCTCTATTATGTTGGAGATGAAATAGAAGTGTATAGCGTACAGTAAAGCTAGCTGGAGGGGCGTTGGTGATGGACGACCATATGACAGTCAAGAAGTGGGAGAACACTGGATAATGATCCGATATTATCAATTAACAATGGATCTAATTAATTTCTGAAACACTCATACTGTAGTCTGCTAGTATTCCAATATTACTGACATTACCACTTTCAGACTGAAAGGCTATACACTAAGCATAATTGTTGTCTACTTATAATGCAACATATCTACACCTTTTTACCATAGTTCAAACTGGACTGTTATTTAATCAGTGTTTGGTCCAATGAAAACAACCAGATCCAGGTTGAAGTATCCCCCCCTCCACTTTTTTTTGGGGGGGGGGGAGGGGGGGATCTGATTAAATTTATTTATTTTTATTTTTATCTTTTTGGTGGGGGGCACATAGGCTACACAAGAACACAAGACGTACAGTAGAAAAGAAACACCAAAATATGCACATCATTGTCCTAACATTCCTTAAGCTTAAACTTCTTAGATTAAACTTTTGGAATCAGTGCAAGCAACAACAACAAAGCATTTACTTGTGTAGTTCTCAATCTCCAATGGATGTATTATTTTATTATTTATGACTTTTAATATTCATGCTGCAGTTTTACATGTGTTGGATGACATTTCTTACCCCCTCCCTCACCCCCCATCCCCTTTTAACACGTTCACTGCCAATGGCGAGTTGACTCGTCAAAAAAAATCCAACGGTTGACTGCCAATGACGAGTTGAGACGTCAAAAAAAAAAAAAAAAAAAATTTGACGGTGCTACGTGGATCAATGCCGAACATGTACAACCCATTCCACCGACCCACTAAGTGGCGACAGTGCTCTCCATTCTAGAGGAAGGCAAGCAAAAAGCAGTGTGAGGAAGCCATTCTCATGAAAATGGATTGGCGAAAACGCTTTCGCGCTTGGGAGCTGGCGGTGGGGTTTTGCAAATTTGCATAATAGATTACGGGTGGAACACACTTTGAAACACGCAGCATAAATAAGACCAGAATCGCAAAAGCTTCATCAAAGCTCTCAGAACCCCAAGAAACGAGCGAGCCCATCCACACTTGCCCAGCGGCCGCCAGCAGACAGGCACAGCACCAGCAAAGCAGTGAGCCTGGTGACGCGAGGTTACAGCAGCAACAGAAACGAGCTTGTGACACGCCCGCTGCAGCCAAGAAGAACACACACGGAGGGAGGAGTTTGAAGGAGAGGGGTGTTTCCTGCTGTTATGGAGGAAATTACTGTTCAAAACTATTGTTTAGATGTCTGACGTCTTACTGATGCCAAAAATGAATGGTTAAAGTGACTGTTCTATCGAATTTCACAAAAAGCCGTTTATCTCAGAATAAATTTTCAGACGCTGAAACCATGCTGTATTCAACTGCTAATGCTTACATAACTACTAACTCTACAAACTAACTCTTTTAGACAGAGAAAGCACACATTCTATTAGTTCTTTTGAGATATTGTGTGTTCACAAAATCCTAACAGAAACGAATCCTCGGCTCTTGAAAGATGAGCCAGAATCCTCAAAAAAACCCTCTGGCAGAAGCTAACTACAGTATTGAAAAACGGCTGGCAGTGAATGTGTTAAACAACGGTTTTTTGTTTTTTGTTTTTTGTTTTTTGTTTTTTGTTTGTAGCCTACAACTTTGACAAATTACTGTTAAACAGATTTGGACTTATAAACAGCTCCCCCACCCCACCCATGACAACATTGTTGGATGACATTTGTAAAACTCTTCTATATCCTCTCCTTGTGTTGCACAATACATTATATATCTTGTGAGTTTTGTATAGATTCCCCTCCCTCCTTGCTCTGTTGAGTGTTTACCTTACCTCTCTCTCCCCTGTCTCGGGCAGCGATTGTAGCCTGTAAGTGCTCTTATGTAAGGCTCCTGGTGTACCAATGTTGAACCAACCTGGATGCATATCGACCATCTCCAAAGCTATTGAATGTTATCTTGAGTCATTAGCTGAGTTTACGCTTAGCGGGGTTGGATGTCAAGATTTGAACACTTTTCAAAGACTTTTCTAATCGTGGAAATAGTCCTCTTTATATAAATCAATGAATGTGATGTTATGTGTTCCTACATTGTCTCTCACTTTGATTGTATTTCAGAATGCATACAAGATATCCCTTGTAAAAACTTGCCTTTTTTTTACCATGGTGATTCAGCAACTTTTCGTCGATCCATTTCCCTTTTTGTTTGCTCATGTTGGAGATTTACAAGATCAGTCCTTAGACGTCCAATCCTCTTTTGTCCCCACACAATCATCATTGATTATTCAGGGTGAATTTTCTGGCTGATGGATGTGTCGGCTACTCTGATCACAGTTACAGTGTTGCTGGAGGCTCTACTGAATCCTGGGTGTTGACTTGCACTTTTCCCTTACCTACGCTTGTGTTGTCTATTAAACTTCTCAATCTTACTAATATGCTCTTCTGGATTTTATTATTATATATATTTCAGGGGTTTGTTACAAAAGTGGCGTGTCATTTTGGCTGGAAATTAGTATTCTATTTCATTGGGAAGCTCGAGCTCACTCTAATGGTGAAAAAAAAACACATTTGTAACCATCTTCTTATTCCCTGTAGGCTCCTAAATGGAGCATAGGCCCACAACCACACGACGCCAATGGGCTCCGGGCAGTCTGCTTTCTGTAGCAAGTGGGCTTTTACTGGGTGGGGTTGCTCGCCCCCCCCATTAACCCTAAAATGTCTTTGATGGTGGGAGGAAACCAGAGTAGCCAGAGGAAACCCACGCAAACACGAGGAGAATATGCAAAGTCCACACAGAAAGCACCGGGGTTCAAACCCACGACGTTTTTGCTGTGAGGCACCGTGCCGCCCATAAACTTATAAACAAAGTAAAAAAATAAAGGGGTAAATGCAAAAGACTAAAATGAAAATCATACAGTAACTTAAGTTACTGCATTACTTTCCCCAGTGCTGCCACAGTACTAAAAAGGAATTGTGGAGATAGGTCTGGCTATGTGAGACTACTGCATTGCCAGGACAACATTTGTTTTTTGTCCTAGGTAGGCAAATAAATAGAAAGCATGCAGTTTGGCTGATTGTTAATTAACTTTCCAGGAGCTCCTGTAAGGTTAATTATTGTTCCAATAACGTGGATTCAGTTCTAAAAGGAGCTGGCTAAACAGGTTCTGCTACTTTTGCTACCCCCTTTGGAAGGGGGTAGCAAAAAAAATGTCATGTTGTAACGAGTAACCTAACGAATTACTTTTGATAAGTAATAAGTCATTTTATTACTTTTTATAGGAGCAATAAGTAACTAATTACATTTCCTGAGTAACTTGCCCAACACTGGCTAGGAAATAATGCAATCATGTTAAGTTTTGTTTTTGCCCTGCTAAAAAAAAGGGTTAGGGTTAGGGTTAAAAAGTAAATTTTTGCTTTGAACTTATGCATAGGCTTTGGGCGAAAAAATATCAATTTAAGAAATAAACCATGATCATTAATGATTTTATTTACACAGATGAAGAACTACAGCTCTGGGTTAATTGGAAATTAATATTATGGCAAAATACTTCATTCTTGGGTTGAGTTGATCTTCAGAGGATGCTTTTATACATCATGTAGCCTATTGCTCTTAGAGGCAAAGAGTCATCATCCTGCTATAAATACTTGGCTTATTCCCTCAATTTTACCCTGACTGCTGAAGGCTATTGCTCCACCCTTTGTTCCCAGTCTGAAAAGGTCATGTCTGTGGTGGCAACATGTCTTATTTATGAAGGCCTACATGACACCTCAGGGCCGCTGCTGTATGGCAACTCTACTCGCTGTTTCAAGGTTGACCTGCTGGAAGTGAAAGGTACTACAGTACTAGCCTGGAGAGGCTGACAACATCCTTAACATAGGCTACAGCCTGAAGCTCATACTATATCTAATCAAGGACATGGGCATCAATAGCCTTTGCTCTCTTAAAGGGGACCTATGCTAATTTTCCACTTTTATATTTGATTATTATTTTATTCGGAGACTCCACTAGAGTAGGATTCACAGTTCAGAAAACTCTTTATTTATCTTGTACTGTCCCTTTATGCAGCCCTCCAGTCCAGTCTCTATCTGAAGCCCTTTGTTTTAGCTCCTCCTGTCTCTTTAGCTGACGGCAGAAATACTGTGAAAAAGAGTGGAACAGTAGTGTCAAACGAAGTTAAAATCTCAAACAGGAATGCTGATGTGATTGGCTATCTCATTATTGTCACCTGAAAACAAAACATCACCTGTAATCGGCTCTTGGCCTTTGAGACCCTTGGTGAACCTCACACCTGTTCTAGCAGCAGACAAGCCAAAAACCTAATACAGATCACTGAGTCATGCAGCCTCCCTCCTCAGGTCTCCATCTGCTCATTAGCCTTGTGCAGCAGCAGCCAGACCAAACTGAAAACCCTTTAATTATAGCCCACACACAAAATGTGTTGATGTATGGAAGCATGTGAACGGCCACATGACTCACGAGTTGATTATCTGGTTATCTCGAGATAACAAAACTTGTTATGTTGAGATTACAAGATCATTTTTCTCATTATCTCGAGATAACAAAGTTCATTTTCTCAAGATAACAAGATAATTCTTCATAGGCATATCACTGCATACAGCGCTGTGTGCCCTTTCAGCATGATGTAGCTGGCCTGGTTTTAGTCTGCTTTGAATATAGGGGCAGTAAACAGATGCTACAGTCATCTTTATTTCATAAACACATTCAATTCGCCGTGAATTTACTGCATGGAAAATGTTGTCTAGCTGGACCCAAAGTTGTAATTCTGACTGACGATTACGGTCAGAGATGTCTTGAAAATCTAAAATCTGACTGTGTTTACTTTAAATCTACACATATTCTAGTTATGTCTATTGGGTGGAGTCATGCATTATTGTTGTTAGCAGGTAAAATCTGAATGGTCATCTCAATTCAGAGAATAATATTCTAGACAGCAATTTTTATTCTAATTGTTTTTTTTATGTTTATATAACAACATTGTACAAGGAAGCATAGTTATTCATAAAACAAGAAAACATGGCATGGAACGTATTGTATTTGGTTATGAGCATCATATTGTCCTATTGTCCTATTCCTAACATATGGTAGAGATAGAATGTGTAATGGACAATGGAAGCGAGGAAAATAGCTGAAATATACAGACAGAATGGCATTATATAAAATGTATAGCTGCTCTTACACTGTAGTCCTGACATAATTTTCTGACGTAGACTTAACTTGATAATACAGCACATTCAGTCCTTATCTTGCCCTTGTGTTGGGGATTCATCACTATCATCCTTACCATATAGCAACATCATTGTTATCGCCTTTATCATTGCCATCATCCTCATCAAAAGACAATAATATACAGTATATATCTTCTTATATAAAATAATCATGACTACATGGTTAAATACATAAGAATGTCAAAAGGAAAGTGAAATGGGAATTGGGGATATAGTAAACAAGTATTGCTCAAGTCAATTCATTGAGGCTCAGACCAGGATCCTACACAAGTGTCTTTACTCTGCACACCTGAGGCCTGGGGGATGATGTTACGCTGACACACTGTAGCCTACAGGTCAGACAGGTCAAATTCATAAGATGGGTCAAATTCCTCTTCTCGTGGATCTCATCCTGTCAAACTTGTGGTGCTGAGGATGCAATTTGGTCATGGCATCTCTTCATCCAAGTGTCACATTGTTTGTGATTCAAAATAGCCTAGTTATCGTCAGTCACAGGTTATTATTAGCCGGGGTGAGTTAGGGTCTGTTTGGGACGCCATCGCCCTGCAGCTCTACATGACTGCCACCCAGTGGCCCATCATGAGAGACATCAGAGAGCCGATGATGACTATGATGCTGTTGTAGATGGGCCTGCTGGATGCTCCATAGTAGTACTCCATATCTCCAGAGCCTTCGGGCTCATAGGCAGGCCTGGAGCCATAGCCGCCTCCGTGCCGGGGGTAGCCATACCCACCTCCATACCCCCCATATCCTCCATAGCCGCCTCCGTATCCATACCCGCCGCCCAACATGCCGCCATGCCCATACCCAGGGCGGCTCAGCGCAGACCCCACCATGGCCCCTCCTAGGGCGCCCGCTGCAGCCGCACCGGCTACTTTCCCTGCGCTGGCGCCACCTGTCTGGACCGGGGCGGGTCTGTAGGCCCCGCCTCCGCCCCCGCCCCAGCCCCGGCTGCCTCCCCCCCCGCGGCTCATCCCACCGCCGCGGCCAAAGCCGCCTCCAAAGCCACGCCGGGCGTCAGAGCCGGGCAGCAGGGCGGCCAGGAGCAGCAGGGACAGGGCCGCCGGGACGAGGAGCTTCTGCTGCACTGGCATCATGCACCCTGCAATGAGAAGGTAAGTCAGATCATCATGCACTCTGCAATGAGAAGGTAAGACAGACCAATAGCAGGTGACCAGTGCAGTACCCTACTTTTCACCATTAGGTCTCAGGCTTCAGCACATATTTAGGTTGGGCTTAAAGGAACACTCCGCCCATTTTCAACCAGCTTTGTATCATTAGAACATCAGTAGTATATCAGAAAACTGTAAACGGTTTTGAAGTCTGTCATTTAATTTGACAGTTATTGAGTGTTAAAGTGTGGACCAGTGACATCACTGGTCCACACTAACTCAAATTAATAACTCATTAACTCAAATCAACTCTCAATAACTGTCAAACTATTCATCATTCATCTAGTATGACAGTTATTGAGAGTTGATTTGAGTTAATGAGTTATTCATTTGAGTTAGTGTGGACCAGTGATGTCACTGGTCCACACTTTAACACTCAATAACTGTCAAATTAAATGACAGACTTCAAAACAGTTTACAGTTTTCTGATATACTACTGATGTTCTAATGATACAAAGCTGGTTGAAAATGGGCAGAGTGTTCCTTTAAGTTACTCTTTAAAACCTGTGATAACTTCCAGCCTTAAACTAATAGATCTTCTGAGTCATATTAACTCATTCACTCAATTTATCAGTTGATTGGTCTTGTCTTGGAGGCACACACTGCTGTCTCTCTCTCCCTCTGTCACTCTCTCTCTCTCTCACACGCACGCACGCACGCACGCACGCACGCACGCACGCACGCACGCACGCACGCACGCACACACACACACACACACACACACACACACACACACACACACACACACACACACACACACACACACACACACACACACACACACACACACACACACACACACACACACACACACAGGGATGTTCTCATCATGGCTTTAGTCATGTGTGGCTGATTACGTGGTATTTTTACGTTGCTGTGTTACAAATGAGGGCAGAACATGGTTCCTAATCCAGCTTTGAGAGACGCGTCTTACACAAGAACCATCACTGCTGCAATACAGCTTGACACTGCAGCTGACCCGGGATCAGATAGCTTTCATAATCTCTAATGCCCATAATGAGGATTTTGTAGGTTTATTCTGGTTCTGGATCTGTGAATGAAACATTATGCTATACTGATCACAGTGCCATTGAATATGCAGCCCTTGATGTGCAGAGAGAAACAGCTTCCTCTGATTAAAACAATCTATCTGCAAGGGAGACTAAATAATAAGGTGTCTGATGAGTCATTCATTGGTATAGACGAGATGGTAAAGAGGCCTTTGGCAAACAACAAAAAGGTATCTGCCTTTGAAGGGGGAAACTCAAAAAGTTCGTTGTGATGCATTTGTTTAAACAATACTCTGCCTTTTCTTTAGATGCCACCTGAGATAATGACTCTCTGTTCTAATAGACCATAACAAAACCTTTAACCAGGTAAAAATCTCAATGAGACTTTTACCTGGTTAAATAAAGGATACTGATTGATTGAAAATGTGAGGACTGCACTGCACCATCAGTGAGCAGCATGACATTTATACCGCTGTCAACAAATTATAATCTGTGTCCTCTTGAGCTATAATTACACTGGGTCACAGAGAGAATAATCCCATGACACTTCTCTTGGATTACAATACAGCTACAGGAGGGCTCATTCAGAAAAAAAACCAAATTGCACTAGAGTTCAAGCACCCCAAGTCTTGGAAACGTAAGCATTTTGAAATTTGAATGCGCGTGAAGAAACATTCTCTGTGGGGTTTCCAGGACTTGGGGTGCCTGTGAACTCTAGTGTAATTTGAAACATTGTGAAAGGGCTGCCTACCAGCACATCATTATTATTTAGGCTATCTGCATTCTCATGTTTTCTATGAATAGCCTCTTTTGCTCTACAGTAGATGTATAAAATGACATTTAATCAAAGCAAGAGAGATATGATTAACGTTACAAAACTGAGGCAATTAAGAAATAACTTCTATACCACCATTGCAGAAACAATAAGAAATATTTTTGAGAAGTAACACATGGATAAAACTTCATCTTAATTGTAAACAATGTTCTTACTCCTCTTAGAGTAAATCAGCTCACCTGTTGAATGTCTGGTTGAGGAAAAAAGGAGTGAAACGGTTGAATGGTTCAGATGATGTTCTTTACTCCACTGGGCTTCAGTCTCAAACGGAGAGTGTGTGTGAGCGGCGCTGAGTCCTCTGATTGTCTGTGAAAGTATGTCTCAGGGACAGACAACATCTCCAGACAATCTCCTTCAGGTACAGTGGATCACTCGGTCTCACACCTCCTCATTGGCTGAGCCATGTAAGCAGTGGTCATCTTTTAAGCCCCTACCACCAATATGAGACGCAGACACCTGTGTGTGTGTGTGTGTGTGTGTCTTTGTTTCTAAACTATTATAACGCTGACCCACCGAAAAATCTGAATATTTAAAAGTTACCTCAAACCTCTTGTATTATATCATCTCTACAACATTTCAGGCTCTTTACCCAATGACCTACATGAGAGGGAAAGAGATTACAGCTATTTTCTCTCAAGATAACCCTTTATTAAATTACAATCATTGTTAAAAAAAAATCCAAATAGTGGCATGTGTGTTCGTAACATCTGAGAGACTAAGCTTCATTCAAACTGTTGGAGAAAAATATAAGTTCCATTGGCATTTCCCAATAAGATATTTGCATACACATAATTAATGCTATGAGTCATTAGTCCCATATAAGTTCCATTAGCATTTCCCAATAAGCTATTTGCATACACATAATTAATGCTATGAGTCATTAGTCCCTTTGCATTGGCCCATGACCTCTCACCCATATAGAATAGCAGAGGACTGCCCGCATTGCTGAAACCTTGGACAGTGCATCAAGTGCATCAAGTCCCATAACAAACTGATACAGACAGGCAGCCCTGTAGGCTCCAAGTCAAGTCATCACCCCGTCCTCTCTGCCTTTTCCTCCTCCTCTTCTTTTACAGTATAAAGCATATGTTCACTGTCGGCCATTGGCTGAATATTTGACTCTGTATGACATATCAGAATGTGTACATTGAGATTCATGCCCTCTGTCAATATACATATTGCAGAGAATATATGGTATTAAATATACTTTTATGTTAAACAGTCCTGGACTCAAGGCTTCAATTCATTTGGTTAGATAAACTGTTAATTATCACATTTAGCGGATGTAAAGAATTTTATTCTCTATCAATTGGCGTCACGAACAGGATATCTACGAGAGCGGGTAAGTCTGAATTAATTTCATAATTCATTACTGAGCTGTCGTCTGATATCTAAAATAATCTGAAATGTTTGCATGTTGTGGGTGTGTCAAAATAACATTGTATATAACTGTAAATATGTATGGTTTATATAATAACCTAAGTTAGTATCTTGTGGGTTTCTTGAGACAAGGGGGGACGCCTCAATGTAAATAACTGTAAATATACCTCAGGACCATTAAAAACTCTCTTGACAGGCTGTATTTGGCAGTGACCTGGATGGTTCAGTGGTAGCTGCAGAGCAAGAGAGCCTGAGAAGCGTTATCACATAATTTGCCTCAAAAAGGCCAAAAGGCTGCATAGCAGCGACTAGAATAGTCCAGTTTGGAAACTGTGGCAAGATGAGCTCTCTTTTTCAAAGCCAAAAGGCTGCATAGCAGCGACTAGAATAGTCCAGTTAGGAAACTGCGGCAAACACGTGAGAGAGCCTAGGCAATAATTGATACGGTCTGAAGGAACCACACGACATACTAAATAAAACCAAAAGATCTCCCCATAACCTACCACTCACTCGGCGGGGTGTAGCCCCGTGGCGCGCTGGCTAGGATCGGCCAGAGATATTGAGCACCGAGCGAGACTGGGAAGCAATCATAGTTGTATAACCAATATGGTTGATATGTTTGGAAATACCCACAATGTGTAACAAGCATGTAACAAACAAGCAAACAAAAAGAAGCAGCTATTTCATTGTAAAACAACACAATTTCTTAAGAAGCCTATTTTAAAGGAGCAAAATTGAAGGAAGTTTGCAAAAAGTGTATTTTAGCCAATCCCAAAATACAGAATCAATTGTCCATTGAACAAATTGATCTGTCACCAAATTTGTAGTTCCAGATACCCCAAACACGGACGGAACTGGTCAACAGGAGAACAACCGTCCCTCTGTCACCACCCCACATCGACTAAAAGGTAAGGTGTTGAATATTACTTTACACACACGGACACAGATCACAAGTAAGTGATAAACAAAAACACTAGCTCTCTCTCTCTCTCTCAATGAAGTAAGCAATTAAGCTTAACACCCTTAGTGCATAGATAATGCAAGACTGAAATATAAAGAGTTGAATGTGAATCAATGAGACATTAATATGAATGCGACATTCACAGTAAATAGAGGAATCAGTGCTTTGCCTTTTGCCAAAGGGAGTGATTACGAGAGAGAGAGACACGCAACAGAATTGATCAAAACAACGGCTCTGCACCGAGTCGTGTGTAACTAAAACAAATAAGATAAGACACTGTCTGCTCTCTGAGAATGGACACTGAAAATGGGCCTTGTAGAAGGCCAGAGTGTGAAGGAGCCAGAGAGACAATTAGACAGCTTGGGATTGTTATCAAACAATATGAGAGAGCTGAGCAGATGCTTGGGCCCCCACAATTAGCCACAGCGCCAAACCCAATTAATAATGCTGTGATTTTCCCCAATGTAAACACCGCAGAAAAAGCACCTCAAAAGCGCTCACCTAGCACAGACAAATGTCATATTTGTGGTAAGCTCGGACACTGGGCCAATAGATGTCGGAATAAGAAAAAACGGGAGCAGCCAGTGGACAAACAGCCATCTTGTTGATTCAGCAACACGAGGGTCATTCTTCCCCTATAGCTGGCCCAATGTGTTGGAACATAGCAGGCTGAAATAATTTGTTTATGTTCCCTTGGAACAGTCAGTCTTCCAACAAGGTTAAACTTAGCCAGAAACATTTGAAACCTTTGAGCAAACAGTGAGCCAGCCACCGCCTTTCTAGGTCGGAGAGATAAAGCCCTGTGTCACAGGTTCAAACCCCACAGTATTATTCATTATGCAATTGAATGTCGAAACAAGCCCCAGGTTCAAACCCCACAGTATGTGATTGAATGAAATGTTTGTTTGTTATGAATCAATAGAGTGAAGTAAGCTCTGCATTATTTAAAGTGCAGTAAGCAAATTTGAATCAATCAATAATAAATAGACTGTTGATTATTATTTTGAAAATAAATCATAATAGAATAGGTGTTGTGAAGGGTAAGAGTTCCTGTGTAAGATAATCTGAATCTGAAGTATTTTCTTAAACAGAAAAATGCACATTTATCAACCACCAATTGGGTGGATGAGAAATAAAATTAAGTGGGCATACCAACATTTAACTTTTGGTATGATTTACAGTACACATAACCAAAATTTACACTTAAGTACGGTGAGATGTTTTCAAAAGTATCTATAAATAAGCCAATGGCCTCTGAGGACGAGATTACACTTGAGTTTGCGTTTAGAGTATTGTTGTTTTGCCTCAGTCTGGGGACTGACCCACCCCAATAAGCTAGCTCTTAAAGCAGTTTTCTTTGGGAATTCATCCAACCCACTCTCGAGACATGTTCACGAATATCTGTAAACTTGAAAGGCAGACTCAAGGAGCCATCTTGTGTATGAGGTTCATTGCAAACAAATTATAAAGTAAACAATTGAATATGTACTCACAGAGTATCTCAAACATTATCTGCCATACGTGCGTACTTGTTGTACTAATAACTTGTAATGAAAATTATTTTGTCTAAAATACAGGCACATTGTGAAATCTAATGTTTACAGTTGCAGGTTGTACGTCACAGGAAGACCTTCAACACCAGCACAAATCTGTACTTTGAGTACTGTGCTCCCTAGTTTAGTAAACTACTAGAGAGAGTACGTTTAACTGTGCTCACTAGAGTAAAGAAAATTCTTTCTATTTTCAATATTAAATAAAATGAAGTGTTTTAAAGTATCATTTTAAGAATAATCAGTTATATGATACTGTGATTATGTTTTAATGAATATGATTAATCAATGTTATGAATGTTTTGCATTTTAGAAAGTTTCAGTTCCTATTCCAAACAAACCAATATTAAAGTAAACTAGAAATAGAATTTTATTCTAATAAAATAGTTCCCAAAAAGAAATTTTAACCACTGCGATGGAGTTGGGCTATTAAATAGTTTAATAACAACAATTACAACAACAGCACCAGGAACAAACAAATAAATGAATGAACTAGAGTCATCACATAAGATGAGAAATATTGTTGTTGTTGTGAATACTTTGAAAATATTGTTCCTGTTGTGAATACTTAACATGATTCCTTTTAGAGGAAGGTCCGAACAAGCGTTGAATAAAGTGAAACTGGAAAAAATATATATACATACATGTATATAAGAAGTTTCTTTTACAAAAGTGGAAAAGATTTACCGTAAGTGTGATTTGGAACACACTGAATATTAAGTTCAATGCAAAATATATATAGTGATATTAATTAGACTATTTGCATTGAACCATATAGAGTTAAGATTAGTAGGCCCACTCCTATATATTATAGCTGCAGTGGTGATGTAATTTTGTCATTGTATCACTAAAATCAGTTTTTTTCTCTTCCCAATAGATAATGGAGATGCTGTGATAATGGAGCTGAGACTGCGCTGGACTGCATATTGATCAAAAATTCTGTGTTTTTTTCAAGTGTTTAATGTTTCCTATGTTTTCAAAACCCCCCCTGCCCAGCCCTGGCCCACAATTAAGTACAGATACAAGCATTATATTGAATAGTGAACTTAAATTTTGTAATTATTATTGTTATAGTTGATGAACATAACAATTGGGTGGATTGTTGGAGAAAAATATAAGTTCCATTGGCATTTCCCAATAAGCTATTTGCATACACATAATTAATGCTATGAGTCATTAGCCCCATATAAGTTCCATTGGCATTTCCCAATAAGCTATTTGCATACACATAATTAATGCTATGAGTCATTAGTCCCTTTGCATTGGCCCATGACCTCTCACCCATATAGAATAGCAGAGGACTGCCCGCATTGCTGAAACCTTGGACAGTGCATCAAGTGCATCAAGTCCCATAACAAACTGATACAGACAGGCAGCCCTGTAGGCTCCAAGTCAAGTCATCACCCCCTCCTCTCTGCCTTTTCCTCCTCCTCTTCTTTTACAGTATAAAGCATATGTTCACTGTCGGCCATTGGCTGAATATTTGACTCTGTATGACATATCAGAATGTGTACATTGAGATTCATGCCCTCTGTCAATATACATATTGCAGAGAATATATGGTATTAAATATACTTTTATGTTAAACAGTCCTGGACTCAAGGCTTCAATTCATTTGGTTAGATAAGCTGTTAATTATCACATTTAGCGGATGTAAAGAATTTTATTCTCTATCACAAACCATATTATTTTGTGAAAGAAACAAATACAAAACGCTCATAAACAGGCAATTAGGGACACTGAAAATCTCTCTCTCTCTCTCTCTCTCACACACACACACACACACACACACACACACACACACACACACACACACACACACGCTGTCTGTTACACATGATTTTTCATCAACACTCATTGCTGTGCCATTTGTCAACACAGCGCACTGTGTGCTGTACGGCGAGAATATCATCCAAGATGTCAGCACTATGGGACAGATACACACAGCTGTACACACACAGGCAAAAGCAAACATAATGCAAAGCGCTGTACATGAGGAGGCAAAGTGTACAGCTCCTGAAACGCTTGCTTGGCTCGCACACTTCCACACACAACACATTCTCATCAGCATAAATTCACAGTCTGGTGGGACGTCCCTCTTCTGTGTGCTTTTTGCTTCATTCTTTGTTGGATTCAAAAGAAAAATCCACCCTTGGCTATTCTAAAACTGTTGCATGTGATGTTCAATTTATTCCAGCATTATTTTGTGATGAAGGGCTTACTTCCCCCAACCTGCCTCCTCTGCTTCTACTTCACTTAGTGATTTTGCATGATTGCATCCTGGTCTATTGAGGCTACTGTCAGTAGAGAAATTGGTGTCTCTGCCTCTTCTATGCTGATTTCTCCTTGTAGGATTATTAAATGGTCCAAAATGCTGAGTCTAGAAGCCATTGGTCTTTGACTCTGAGGGACTGGGGACCGATAAATGGAAGGTACATCACCAATAGCTGTTCTTAACAGTGTTAAGTGCTTTAGGGTGGATTTCTCTTGTTTAGCTTCAATCATTATTTGTCTTTAACATTCAATCTGAACGCCTACAGAAAAGCTGTGAACACAGAGACAGTTGTCACCATCAGGCCGGCAAAAGGAACGGATGGTAACAACATGCACACGGATCTTCTGTCCACACAGCCTTCCACAATCCCTGCAGTGACCTTCTAGTTTGCCATGAAATGGACAGGGTCAATTCAGTTCCTCCAATTGCATGAATCAAACACATTTTCACACACCAAGATAGATAAAGATGGCAGCCCCCTGGTTTGAAGTCACACGTAATTACAATAAGCAGAAAATGTCACGTCACCAAGCTAGTTCAGTTCAGAAAAGCTGGGGCCCCAGTGCCTTGACTGTGGGACTGGGTGACATCACTCAGGGAGGCCACCGCCTTCATGCTCCTGGTCCATTCTTGGATTTGACATCGACCCAAACTGTGTCACTCTGGCGTGGCTCGAGCTACTTCCCTGATACAATCCATAATATTATTTACACAGAAACAGCTTCAAAAATATTTGATCATCGTTCTCGCCTCTGTGCTTGGTCCAATGGCTTGGTCAAACCTTTGTAACAGGCACTTTACAAAGCCTTTACATTATTATTGTGCTTTAAAAGGATAGTGTATCAGCTTGCAATCAGGAAGGTAGACAAGACGTACAATTTTAGGCTTGTTTGTAGAGGTAATGTACTGCAACAGGGTGAGGATTACTGCAGGAGGAAGAGCAATGAGGTGAGAAGCTGAAAGAGTCCGTCTGCGTTTGTACTGTACGAGAAAGAGAACTAGTCATTTTTTAGTAGATGGGTCTGGGTCATGGCTCCGTACAACTCTGTATGAATGAGAGTCTGAATGAATTTCATCTTAGTCGTCATGGTAAGATTATTGCTGAGATGGTCGTGCACACAACAGTAATGTTATATTATTGTCTGCAGGTTGATATTTTGGCTGGTTGGATCGGACACAGGGGATCGATGATGGGTCAAATGCTAAAGATGACAAAAGACCCATATGGAGACAGGAATTCAGAGGAAATCACTGGAACATATCACATGGATACATTGCTTCCTTGTCAGGTGATTCTTGGTCAGTCTCATTTGATGTTTGGTCATAGTCTGGTGGAAAACGTGCTGCTCTCTGGGTAACATTTTCATTGTTGGTCTCCAAGAGCAGATCACATACAGGTTCCTTCTGGAACACACCGGATCTGCCTCTCAATTATACACCGCAGGGAGTTATACCTATAGATACATGTGGACAAAGGGAGAGAAAGAAAGATCAAATCACTCTGTGAGCAGAGATGAACTTAACATGTTACTTTATTGATGCCATTTTTGTGTTGGGCAAAACAGCTTGGTGGAGCACTGAGGAGCAGGGCTGCGTGTGTGACTGGGTTAAATACTGGTAATATCAGATTTCCATCTGTGTTTTCCTCTGTCCCACCACTCCCACCACATCAAAAGGCATCAAGACAGGAAGGAATGTCTGCCTTCTGTTCGATTAAATTGACTGCCTGGCCCAACTGACATTGACAAGCGGCCCAACTCTGAGAAAGTTTGAAAATATTTAAACTTTTATGGGCACCTACAAACCAGAAAAACACGTCGCACGGTCAAAAAGAGCTTCTCATCTTTGTCATGAGCTGGAAAATGAAGACACCCCCCCCCCTGAAAAAGACCATTTTAATTAACACAATGGGGGAAAACAAACAAACAAACAAACAAACAAACAAACAAACAAACAAACAAACATCCTTTTGTCCATTGCATGCATAAGGAGGATGTTGGGACGGTGTGAGGGGGCGGAGGAGGAGACCCTTAGGGTTGCAGAGTGTGTTCTGGTCAGGGGAAAGCATCTGCCTCGCACTTTAGGGAGATAAACTAATAATATAACAACAATACAAGACACATCTGGTTTTGTAAACTTGTCCCAATTCGCACAAGAGCAGTTGCAAGAGGTTACCCCACTTATATGACAAAGCCATTTCAGCTAAATCACCTAACTCAACACAATGGCAACAAATACACAGCAGCTGGCTGGTTGCTATGGATATGCATCTGAAAGCATGGCACACAGACCAAACTTCATCAAACAAACACAGGTTGAACCTGTTGAACGTGACCAAACATCTCCAAACAAACATCTGTGTTGGTCTGTGTTTGAGGGAGAATGTTTGGTTGGTGTGCCATGGCTATGTCCTTGTTTGGAGATGTTTGGCTTGACTTGTTGAAGAGAACTTGCAGGCATGCTCATGCATGGCAAAATACAAGCTGACGTTGTGAGGTAGATGCTACAGTATATTATCTTCTATCAAACAGATAAAGGATTTTATTTAGTAGCTGTGGTACCTTCTCCTGAGTTTCTGCACCTCTCGGTCCTCCTCTTCCTTCAGCTTGGTGATGAAACTCTGCAGGACAGGCATCTCAAACTTGATGTACTGCGCCACCTGGTGGGAGGGAGCGGAAACATCATGACAAAGCACAAAAGAGACCGTTGTGGTGTAAATGAGGACATTTACAGTCCATGGGGCATACTGGAGACTTATTTACAAGTGCAGGGAGGTTTGTTTAAGGCTGTACATGGTCAGAAGAAAGAAGGCAGGAAAGGTAATTTACAGCCCGACGCCATATCTCCATATCCATATCTCTGGATCTCGAGCCATTTTCTCCCTCAAACCAATGGATAATGAAACAGGTCTTTAGTTGGTATAAATCTCTGAGATCTTACATCATACGTGACTTCTTCTCCCAGGTCCGGTTCCATGAGGAAAACCTTGCAGACCTGCTCACACGGACCCTGCATCACCCTCAGCACCAGAGGATAGTCACTGCGCTTCAGTTTCACGCGCTCTGAAACAAACAAACACACACACACACACACACACACACACACACACACACACACACACACACACACACACACACACACACACACACACACACACACACACACACACACACACACACAGGTTAACAGTGCAAACACACAAAATAGTATACACAGCAACTGCTTAAAACTGATGTGGTTCCCATCCCATAACCTCTCATAATTGCCTTATTGCAGGGGTGCCCAATACGCCACCAATGAGTAGCCAAAGAAATCCAAGATGTATTATTTTCATTTTTGAATGCATAAACTAAATCCCACTCATGTACTGTATAGCTAACTCAGTATCTACAGTATTTAAGAGTATACCATTATTAAATCATGTTAAATAAATAATATAATACTGTTAAAATGTGTGAAATATGTACTTGGGCCGGGGGACAAAGGAAAAAGAAGTAGCTTGCGACTAGTTTCATTTTTTTAAGTCGAACTCATCCTAAAAGGTTTTCGGCACCCCTGCCTTAAAGGAGAATTCCGGATTGCAATTAAAGATGTGTTTGTTATTGGCCTGTCTGGAGAAATAAAGAAGTAATAAAACACTGCACACACTGACTAACACTACTAAGAATGCACACACTGACTAAGACTACTAACACTGCACACACTGACTAACACTACTAAGAATGCACACACTGACTAAGACTACTAACACTGCACACACTGACTAACACTACTAAGAATGCACACACTCACCTCCACTTGTATGTACGAGGTAGAGGGCAAAATCGTCAGGACTGTTCTCAATTTTGAACTTGTTGAGGAGAACTCGCAGCACCTGAGGCGTCCTCATGCAGCTGTTGATCCGAACATTGGTCACAGAGCCAAACGCAGGAGTGAACACTGCTGTCTGAGAGATTAGAAAAGACAAAGAAAAACATTCAAAAATCATTTAGTTTCATTTACAACTGTGTGTGTGTGTGTGTGTGTGTGTGTGTGTGTGTGTGTGTGTGTGTGTGTGTGTGTGTGTGTGTGTGTGTATGTGCGTGCGTGCGTGCGTTTATATGTACATGTGTATACTAGTATACAGTATGTTTGCGTGTGCATATGCATGTACTGTATATGTGTGCTTGCAGGGAATCTTCAGGTCTCAGAAAGACAAATTTAGGACTTTCTAAGGTCTTTTTCATGCTACCTGGAGTTAAAGACAGATTTAAAACTAAAATAAAAAACAATAATGGCAAAACCAGACCACTTCTGTTTGAACTTAACTAATGACAGTTGTGTTTAGCTAGCAGACATGATCCTGTTTTGCATATTCAACTCTTGCATATTAATCTGGGTGAACATGCAAAGAAACATTAGGGGCCTTCAATTTAGCTCATTTATTGGATTAATTCTTCAGTCTTTTTGAAGACCTGCCAACACGGTGGGGTGGCAACGTCACCTTATGGTTGTAGAAGTGTCCGTTGATGGAGAAGCGATGGCGTCGTATTCTCCTCTGGTCGCTCGGTGACCGCCGCTGGCCCCGCCTTAAAACCCCGGCGTCACTCTTCGTCCTGAGCAGCTGAGCGGAGCTCTCATAGTCCTCTGTCCATTCAACACAACGGATGGAAAATACTTTTAATGCTGCTACTTCTCAAGAACAAGTGATGCAAAAGAAGCACACAATGGGAAATATTTTGACAGACTTCATTTCCAAAATGCTTTATACTATATCTATGGGGGAAACATATTACCTGAAGTTCATTATTCAGTCTCTTTAAATTACAGAGGATTCAGGCTGCAAAAGTGCTTTAAGTCTTTCAGCCAACGACTTACATTATCCCCTATTCTTCACCATATTTTCTTTAGATTGTTTGCTGCAGATTGTTTGTTGCTTGCAATCATTTTGTAAAAGTAGCGGGTATCACATTTTAGAACAAAACTATTCATTTACGCCCTCTTTTCTTCTGCATCGGGACGCAGCCATGGTGAATGCAGGACCTCCTGCAAAAAGTGCAGGAAGCACCAGACCCCACAAAGTGACCCAGTACAAGAAGGGAAAGGATTCTCTTTACGCACAGGGTAAGAGGAGATAGGACAGAAAGCAGAGTGGGTACGGTGGACAGACCAAGCCTATTTTCCATAAACAGGCTAGACTACAAAGAAGATGGTGTTGAGGCTGGAGTGTGTGGAGCCCAACTGCAGATCCAAGAGAATGCTGGCCATCTAATGGTACAAGCACTTTGAGTTGGGTGGTGACAAGAAGAGAAAGGGCCGGGTCATCCAGTTTTAAACTGTGGCCCAGTCTTCTGGATGTTCTCACTGTTTTCAATAAATGGATTGAAATGTTAAAAAAATAAAAAAAATCTTCATTTACAGATTAGGTAAATATGAGAGGGAGGTGTGGCCTCACTCCCACCTTTGTTTAGATCATACGCATATCCAGAACCCACAGCGTTTTTGAGCAAGGATCTACAGTCTTTCTTTTAGAGATAACCTGATTTAATTATTGACCTAAGGGTGAGGGGTTTAAAGATGTGATTGGGCCAGCCCAGTGTCTGTCAATTACGAGAGAGAAAAAAACAACTGGCCTATCTACCTGTTTCATGGGCTGGTCAGGCCTTTTTTTTTTTTCCTGACCTGCCCATAAGGCTAGTCACCCCCTTGGAAAAAAGCCTGGTATGCCAGGTGGCCAGTCCAGCCCTGCCTACTGTAGCTCAAATCATTCACCTTCTGCGTCGTCTTCGTTCACATCATCATCATCATCCTGTTGGCTTTCAGGTGCGGTCACTTCCACTGTGGGCGGGATCTGCTGTGCTGGCTGCTGACCCTCTGTGCTGTTGGGGGAACTTGCAAGACAAAACACACAACAAGAACAGATGAATAAGAGAAGGGAGAGGCACATTGGCAGGGGACAGTGCAGGAAATGCAAGCTGACAAAGCTGTAAAGGATAGAGCATATTCTATTATCAAGATGAATGACATTTCTGATAAGTGACAAAATGCATGAACTGCATTATTTCTGAGACAAATATGAGTGTAGTGAGTAAGAGCAAGGCATGCATTAACAGTTGCAAGCAGCTTTGAATGTAGGTCATCTTAGCCCAGACACGTCAGAGACAGGGACATATCCCTGAATCAGTCAAACCCCATCCCCTTGAGGCTTATTAATCTGGGAACAAGAATAGCTTCATCTGATTGGATGAATTAATGGGATTATAGAGCTGATGCTCAACGCCTCATATTGACACAGATAGATCGATGATACCTCGGGGCAAAATGACAAACTAAGTCAAAAGTGCAGATCAGGGGACTGTTGACAGATGCTGTTGAATCAAAAGATTGAACAAACTACAGAAGTCTCTTCATGTAAACATAAGGTCAACAAAAGGTGAAAGTGCTGATTTCTGAAACCTGAGATCAGTACTGCTGAGTGACCATTCTTTACCTTGTCTTTCTCATCAGACAAACGAGACCTACACTATATCTGTACCCATTGAGCCACTGTGTAGCATTTCCGGTCAGTGAGGTGTAAGTGGATCTGCCTGGACCTTACCCCTGACTGTCCAGGGCACAGCCAGAGTGCCAGGATGTGGAAGAGGGAGGTGGTCGTATCCGCTCGTGGTCATCCTGCATCTGAAGCCTGATTGGCCGACGCAGGCCCCAGGAGATATTCAGCAAGCCCTCAACGATCAACTCCCCCTCTTCCTGTTAGGGGAAAGAGCTGGGATCAATACACATGCACACACACACACAATGGGAGTTATCCTTTTGGGCCGGGGCAAATTATGGGAAGAGACAGAGTTGGGTAGGGCAGTGGT